>NC_136628.1:38209201-38569201 GCF_933228915.1 Telmatherina bonti | reverse complement strand
CAGACAGACAGACAGACAGACAGTCAGACAGACAGACAGACAGTCAGACAGACAGACAGACAGACAGACAGACTGACAGTCAGACAGACAGACAGTCAGACAGACAGTCAGACAGACAGACAGTCAGACAGACAGTCAGGCAGACAGACAGTCAGGCAGACAGACAGCCAGACAGTCAGACAGACAGACAGACAGTCAGGCAGACAGACAGACAGACAGTCAGACAGACAGACAGTCAGGCAGACAGACAGACAGTCAGGCAGACAGACAGACAGTCAGACAGACAGATAGACAGTCAGGCAGACAGACAGACAGTCAGGCAGACAGACAGACAGACAGACAGTCAGACAGTCAGGCAGACAGACAGACAGTCAGACAGTCAGACAGTCAGACAGACAGTCAGACAGTCAGACAGACAGTCAGACAGACAGTCAGGCAGACAGACAGACAGACAGACAGACTGACAGACAGTCAGACAGTCAGTCAGACAGTCAGACAGACAGACTGACAGTCAGACAGACAGTTAGACAGACAGTCAGACAGACAGACAGTCAGACAGACAGTCAGACAGACAGACAGACAGACAGTCAGGCAGTCAGACAGTCAGACAGACAGACAGACAGTCAGACAGTCAGACAGACAGACTGACAGTCAGACAGACAGTTAGACAGACAGTCAGACAGACAGACTGACAGTCAGACAGACAGTTAGACAGACAGTCAGACAGACAGACAGTCAGACAGACAGTCAGACAGACAGACAGACAGACAGTCAGGCAGTCAGACAGTCAGACAGACTGACAGACAGACAGACAGTCAGACAGTCAGTCAGACAGTCAGACAGACAGACTGACAGTCAGACAGACAGTTAGACAGACAGTCAGACAGACAGACAGACAGTCAGACAGACAGACAGACAGACAGTCAGACAGTCAGACAGACTGACAGACAGACAGACAGTCAGACAGTCAGTCAGACAGTCAGACAGACAGACTGACAGTCAGACAGACAGTTAGTCAGACAGACAGACAGTCAGGCAGACAGACAGACAGACAGTCAGACAGACAGTCAGACAGACAGTCAGACAGTCAGACAGACAGACAGTCAGACAGACAGACAGACAGACTGACAGTCAGACAGACAGTTAGACAGACAGTCAGACAGACAGACAGACAGACAGACAGACAGTCAGACAGTCAGACAGACAGACAGACAGTCAGGCAGACAGACAGACAGTCAGACAGACAGATAGACAGTCAGGCAGACAGACAGACAGTCAGGCAGACAGTCAGACAGTCAGGCAGACAGACAGTCAGACAGTCAGACAGACAGTCAGACAGACAGACAGACAGTCAGACAGTCAGACATACAGTCAGACAGTCAGACAGACAGTCAGGCAGACAGACAGACAGACAGACAGACTGACAGACAGACAGACAGTCAGACAGTCAGTCAGACAGTCAGACAGACAGTCAGACAGTCAGACAGACAGTTAGACAGACAGTCAGACAGACAGACAGTCAGACAGACAGTCAGACAGACAGACAGACAGACAGTCAGGCAGTCAGACAGTCAGACAGACAGACAGACAGACAGACAGACAGACAGACAGACAGACAGTCAGACAGACAGACTGACAGTCAGACAGACAGTTAGACAGACAGTCAGACAGACAGACTGACAGTCAGACAGACAGTTAGACAGACAGTCAGACAGACAGACAGACAGACAGTCAGGCAGTCAGACAGTCAGACAGACTGACAGACAGACAGACAGTCAGTCAGACAGTCAGACAGACAGACTGACAGTCAGACAGACAGTCAGACAGTCAGACAGACTGACAGACAGACAGACAGACAGACAGTCAGACAGACAGACAGACAGACAGTCAGACAGTCAGACAGACTGACAGTCAGACAGTCAGTCAGACAGTCAGACAGACAGACTGACAGTCAGACAGACAGTTAGACAGACAGTCAGACAGACAGACAGACAGACAGACAGACAGTCAGACAGACAGACAGACAGACAGTCAGACAGTCAGACAGACTGACAGTCAGACAGTCAGTCAGACAGTCAGACAGACAGACAGACAGTCAGACAGACAGACAGACAGACAGTCAGACAGTCAGACAGACTGACAGTCAGACAGTCAGTCAGACAGTCAGACAGTCAGTCAGACAGTCAGACAGACAGACAGACAGTTAGACAGACAGTCAGACAGACAGACCAGGATTCCTTGAACAACGGAGAACAGGATCATTTAACAGCAACATGAAGCGATCGACACGGTTATGATTGATTAGATGATGAATTTCTGATCGAAGGTTATTACAGATATTGATAATCCTGGTTCTTCTCTCCATGTTTCCAGGCAGCATGGACGGCGAGAAGGAGACCGCCGAGGAGAAGGACGAGGAGGCGATTGCGGGGTCCTCCCAGGCTCCTCCCATCATGCACTGGGAGGATCTGAGCCAGCGAATCGCTGAGCTGGAGAAGCAGGAGCAGGACAGGAGGGGAGGGGCAAAGGTCAGGGTTAGACTACGTTTCCCATCAGCCCATCTGGTCTGGTTTCCATGGAGATTCAGGTCACATGGTTCAAGTCCTGGTAGAACAGTCATCCATCAGACCTCAGACCACCAGAACCCCGATCCGACCCCAGACCACCACAACCCCGATCTAGACCTCCAGTACCCCGATCTGACCCCAGACCACCAGAACCCCGATCCGACCCCAGACCACCACAACCCCGATCCGACCCCAGACCACCACAACCCCGATCTAGACCTCCAGTACCCCGATCTGACCCCAGACCACCAGAACCCCGATCCGACCCCAGACCACCACAACCCCGATCCGACCCCAGACCACCACAACCCCGATCTAGACCTCCAGTACCCCGATCTGACCCCAGACCACCAGAACCCCGATCCGACCCCAGACCACCACAACCCCGATCTAGACCTCCAGTACCCCGATCTGACCCCAGACCACCAGAACCCCGATCCGACCCCAGACCACCACAACCCCGATCCGACCCCAGACCACCACAACCCCGATCTAGACCTCCAGTACCCCGATCTGACCCCAGACCACCAGAACCCCGATCCGACCCCAGACCACCACAACCCCGATCCGACCCCAGACCACCACAACCCCGATCTAGACCTCCAGTACCCCGATCTGACCCCAGACCACCAGAACCCCGATCCGACCCCAGACCACCACAACCCCGATCCGACCCCAGACCACCACAACCCCGATCTAGACCTCCAGTACCCCGATCTGACCCCAGACCACCAGAACCCCGATCCGACCCCAGACCACCACAACCCCGATCCGACCCCAGACCACCACAACCCCGATCTAGACCTCCAGTACCCCGATCTGACCCCAGACCACCAGAACCCCGATCCGACCCCAGACCACCACAACCCCGATCTAGACCTCCAGTACCCCAATCTGACCCCAGACCACCAGAACCCCGATCCGACCCCAGACCACCACAACCCCGATCCGACCCCAGACCACCACAACCCCGATCTAGACCTCCAGTACCCCGATCTGACCCCAGACCACCAGAACCCCGATCCGACCCCAGACCACCACAACCCCGATCCGACCCCAGACCACCACAACCCCGATCTAGACCTCCAGTACCCCGATCTGACCCCAGACCACCAGAACCCCGATCCGACCCCAGACCACCACAACCCCGATCTAGACCTCCAGTACCCCGATCTGACCCCAGACCACCAGAACCCCGATCCGACCCCAGACCACCACAACCCCGATCCGACCCCAGACCACCACAACCCCGATCTAGACCTCCAGTACCCCGATCTGACCCCAGACCACCAGAACCCCGATCCGACAACAGACCACCAGTTCCTGTTCAGATCTGTGATGTTGGAGGATTCGTCTGGTACAACCTCATTCTCTACATCAGAGTAATCACAGCGATGCTCCTGTCTCCCTGTAGAGGCCCGCGGCTCGGACGACGGACCAGGAAGAGGAGGAAGACGTCCAAAGGTGTCGACTTGTCTCATCACGGTAACCTCAGTTTCTAACTTCAAATGTCACATTTTATTCAAACGTGAAGCCAGAAGACAAAATTATAATCAATAAAATGATATTACAGACTTTTTCTGAAAACTATTATAAAAAAATTTTTTTCCACTTTTTGTTTTGCTCAGATTTATCAAACAACCTCAGCTGTAATTAAAAAAAAAACACATTTGTAAATATTCCAACCCTTTCGATGCTAGTTTTATGCCGCGTGTAAAATCATGTCATATATCTGGAATATTTGGTATTTATGATTAGAACTGGAGTTGATTGAAAACTTTGAGCAACAAAAAGTTGAAAAAATGTGAATCTGTAATGTTTTGTAGCTGATTTTGTTTGATGACGTTTTTGTCCACGACGCAACTGAAAGAGCAGCAAATGTGCGATGTTATACTGACCCCTAGTGTTAGAAATCAGAAGTGCTGTCCAGAAAGGACTGTTTATAGCAAAGCATCGGCGCATGCCGCTGCCGCCGGGGTGGCGGGCGCGCTGCCCTCTCAGTCTGCTAATGGCTGGCGCGAGGCAAACTGAGTGCTAGCGCTAAGGAATAGTTTCTCATTTATATGTCGGTTTTATTAACATGTTTACTTTATTGTGAATGAAACAACTTCAGAAGGAGAAAGAACAGTTTAGACAAACTTTTTATGTTCCAGACTTTATAACCACAGAAACCTGCAGCTGTGCTTCATCAACAAAAGCGACAGTGAGGAAGAGGAGGAGGAAGGAGCCGATGAAAAGGTTTTTATGTCTTACATTTATTATCTGGAAGTTGTTCTCTGTTAAAGTGAATTTTTCCGACTTTATCGTCAAATCAACAAAGTTTTCCAGTAAACGTCTGCTCCCTTACATGTTGCCATGGTTACAGCCGTTCATCCGCTAGGAAGCAGTGCTGAGTTCACTTCCACGTTATGACAGCAACTGGTAGCGGTAATGCACTGCTGGAAAGCTGTTACAACTGCTGAAAAAACTAAGAAAACCAGTTTGTTTTTAATATTCGCGTGGCTTCTCAGTTTCTGCATCATTGTCTTCCTTCTCTGGTTTGTTCCTCTTGTTGTATGTCAGTTTCATGTGTCAGTTACGCAATTTAGTTACACGTGTCAGCTACGCGCGTAAAGGACACGTGTCGGCACGGTTCCCCTCGCTGCTTTCCACGTAAAGTGACGGATCATTAAGACCCCGTTACAGGCGTAACCGATGCAGAAGATGTCCGACCTTCTGCGTATTTTTTTACAAACAGTAAACATGTGTCTGAACCTGACCTCTGACCTCTGACATCACTGTGCCTTCAGGTTCCAGCGGGAAGAGGACAAAATGGCTGCCATGCCGGCGGGCTGAAACAGGAAGTGGTGGCAGCTCTGAGAGCGCTGCGAGACGAGCTGCTGGCCGAACAGAAGGAGAAGGAGGTAAAAGAGACGGACGCTGTAGAGACGACGCAGATCTGGAGAGGTTGGAACTGAAAGGCGGCGCTCGCCGTGTGTGTGTTGCAGTGTGAGGCCGGCGGCAGCGTTGTCCAGCGGAAACATCTGGAACTCTGGCAGCTGCAGGAGGTGTCGGTCCAGCAGCTCATCAGCATGAGAGCGTCACTTCAACAGGAAGTTCACGGTACGACTGAAACCAGATCGTTCCGTCCAGATCTACAACCTTTGTTTGACCAAAACTTTAACGTTTTCTATGGAAGCCTGGAGGAGCCACGTGGCCGTCTTTACGCGAGTTTAATTCCCCTTAAAAATTATGTTCTAACAATTAAAAAGATTAAATCCAAAGTGGCTGCTTTAACGAAATAATTCCTCCACCATGTGTACGCACGTTTCTACGTGCTGATCCAGGATGGCCGTCCAGAGCGAGGGCGGGACTCCAGCTGAGACTATTTTATCACCTGGAGCCTCAGAAGAAGCTGATGTTTGTAAAACTGTGAACTTTTCTTTTGGTAAACGTAAATATGTCACGTCTGCCTCCTGTCCAATCAGAACCTTGAACAAACCTTGAAATCAGAACGAAACTTGGCAGACACCTAAAGCCCGGTGAAAATAGCGATATTCTCAGGTCCACATGCACGCCAATGCAAAAATGCCTCGACAACGCCCCCTAGAAACGCCAAAAATGGCCCGTGGAATGGGGTCTCAAAAGTTTAGTTTGACGTAAGACGACGAAATTCGGTACACGTCTACCACCTAAAGAAGACCAAAAAAGTCCGATCCGCACCAAAATTGATAGCATTAATATTTGGTAGGTCCTTAACACATTGTAATAAGTATTGTGTGTGTGTGTGTGTGTGTGTGTGTGTGGGGGGGGGGGGGGGGGGGGCACTTTTTTGGGGGGGGGAGTCTCGAGGGTCCCGATCGTCCACTTTGACCTTGGGCTACAAAATTTGGTACATACTTTTCGAGCAGAAAAGTCAATGAAACACGTATTGCCATGGCAACGGGGTGTCCACCATCTTGGCGTTTATGCCTATTTTATCACTTAAAGTGCATTGTGTTTGAACGAACTTGTCTGAGGGTTTTCATGTGATTGACTCAATCAGCAGGCTGCTTCATGACAAGATGGGGACCAAAAGTTATCCAAATCTTTCCAGTAGGAGAAATCATTTTACCATGGCAACCCATGGAAAAAAGCCTGCTCGCCATGAAACACGGTTTCCTTATATCTCTGCAGAAATACATTAATATTAATATTAATATTTGGTAGATCCAAAACACATTGAAACATGTTTTGTGGGTGGGGGGCACTTTTTCGGGGTGGTCCAAGGGTACTGATCATCCAGTTTGACCTAGAGCTACAAAATTCGGTATACACGTGTAACAGCCCAAGACGAGCATAAAAGTCAATGAAACACCTGTTACCATGGCCACAGGATATCCGGGTGGCATTTATGCCTATTTAGCACTGTGTGTGCATAGTTTTTGAACAAACTAGTTCGGGATTCATGCCATTGACTTTACACCTATCAGGAAGCTTTGTGACAAGTTGGGACAGAGACTTCGGCATGAGGCTCGGATCCGATGGATGCCGCTTGCAGCTTTAATTTTATTTATTTTCATGACTTTGTCAAAACAAGTTTTCAGTTTGACAGTAAAAGTTATTTTTTTGTCACAAGAGAGCGTGAGAGCGTGGAGCGTGGAACACGGCAGGCGCGGAGGAGCTTTTATCGACTCTGTCTTTATGCTAAAGAAGCGGCTGGAAACTCTGTCCAGCTTGCAGACTTGTTTACGTTGGAGGTTTACGAAGCTGCTTCCATCTTTCATATGACTGAAAGTTTGCTCTGCGTTTCTGCTCCACACAGAAGAGCAGTTTGTCCATCCGATGCAGCGGTAACGGGTGCAGCTTGGTCAGTTTTGGTGAAGGAAGCGTTGTTGCAAACGTCGTCAGAAACTCCTCATTTCATCTTTTATCTTTTCAGCTCTGAGCTCCGAACTTGTGGCCCAGCTGTTGGTCCGAGACCAGCTGAGGACCAAGCAGGACGCCATGCTGCTGGACGTCCAGGACCTGACCTAGCGACAGCCCTCTGGGACGCTCTGGGACCAATCCTGCCTGTCCAAAGCTTTACAGGGAAAACTAACAAGCCATTTATCAGCAGCCACTGAGAGGGAGATCCAGACCAACTGGAGGACGCTCTGATGAGGAGACAGGAAGAAATGATGATGAAGGAGCTCAGGTTTCTGAGATCAACATGTTTGTCTGATGGGCGCAACACATCTCTGCAGACTTTAATTCCTGGACTTCATGTGATTCGTTAACATTCATATTTTTATTTCTATTATGGGGCGTTTCCAGAGGATCTCTTCATACCGACGGTTTTAACCAGTAAGACCAGCAGAGACCTCAGAGACAACAGTGTTGTCAACCTTCAAAGTCTCACACGTCGGTTTTATCAGGTATTAAACTCAACTATTAGTCCTAAACGCGGCAGTTGGAGGTCTGAACGGTCCTGCATCGTCATGCAGCCGCGCTCGTTGGATGAGACGAGTGTCTCTGGACAATCACTGACGTCCTCGTGGTGACACAACGGATTCTGTGAAAGTGCCGTAGTGCATGTGCCAGGCCTGTAGGTGGCGCTGACTGGGAAAAGTTGTGAATGTAGAGTTTGCAGTTGTCGGAGTTGGTTTTTGGAAAGCTGCATATATGTTGTTACCATGGAAACAAAACTGTTCACTTTGAGGCTTCCAAAACGCTGATTCTACCTGAACCGAAAGTCCAAACGGTGAAAAAACACTTCAGCAGAAGAACTAAACTCGTTTCTCTGTAGATGTGATCTAAATGTAGTTGATCCAACCGGCTTTTACCAGTTTTTATTTATACTGTTGAAGTATAATTTCATTCAGACTTAAATAGAGTTAAGTTAAAATCTCATTAAATAGAGTGTGAATGTACGGCGTTCAGAAAGGCGAAACATTTTGGTTGGCAGGTAAAACACGCAAAAACAAAGAAATTAGTTTTCACAAGGTGGCGAACAACACAAACAAAGCTTGTTGTTTAGAACATTTCTGGCCATGGGCGTTGCTAGCAGTTTGGTGGCCCTGAACACCCCCCCCCCCCTTCCATGTTGTGTTTATTTCCAAACTAAATTCTTACCATTAACAATCAGGCATCAGTTTAATTGATGACTAACATGAGTCTTTAGAGGAAAATGTCTTACCATGAAAAAATCTAACAATGCTCATATAATTTATTTTAAATCCATTTAAATCCTTTAAAAGGGAGTTAAAAACGTGATGTCACTGTGAATAATAAACACATTTTCTGAGATAAAACCATTATATGGAGTAAAATGATGCAATCTGTGATGTAATCATTTCATTTTCTAGATTAACAGAAAAATCCAGATTTTTACCGCTCAGTAAGAAAGATCCGGTTCTGCTTCCTTACATACGTAAACACGGACGTCCGTGTCACATGTCGCACGTCGCCGCCATACATGCATTGTGTTTACACGGTTGTTACGGCTGGTTCACCGCTTCACCGTTTTGACAACTTGTCATAAAAAAGCAGAACTATTCTGACATTTACGTGACTGAAGAATCTTCCTGTTAATAAAGTCACACGAAGAATTCATCGTTGCTGTCCAACAAGAAACACGTCATCCTGAAACTAACTGGTCACATGTCAATGCGAACATGGCGTTTCCATGACACCATAAACCCCCGTCCCGACGTGTCTGCACAACGTGGAAACGTTTCTACGTGATCTAAGCGTTTCTATTCCCAGGTTTTACTCTGGGATTTAGGTTTTGCGCAGTTTTAGGAGGAATATAAACGCAGCAGGAACTCTGATGTAAAGCATAAAAACTATCAGAAACTTTATTAAATAAGGAGAAAAAAGTTCTTTTGGGGGAATTTGGTTCAATCGCTTCGCATTAATGCGTTTATTCTAACGGGCGCGTTCTGTACTCCTGCTTTATTTGGTGTTGGATCGCACACCGCTAGTTCTGCGCGTTAAATATATTTTCATCCTCACGGAAAACCTGAAATAGTTTTTCTGAACTTACCACAACGGATCAAATTATGACACAAAAAAAAAATCTGTCCAGTGTTGAAAACAAGCCGTGAGACAAAAAAATAATTTCTTTGTTCTTGCAGTTTGTCTCAACTTCAGACCTTAAAGTTGAACAGAAACCTGAACGGATGACGAGTGTTAACTGGAAATAATTTCACCTAAAGTGTTGATCAGTGGAAATATTTAGTTTCTGACAGAAGATAAGCGCTATTATTTCAGTAGTTTAACCAAACCAGAGCATTTTCATGGACAAAGCGCATCCAGGTTTCAGTGGTTTGTTTGACAAAGTTTGCTCAAAAATGATCAATTTATCAGTTTTTTTCTCTTTTAAACTTTACAGAAAACTACCTATTTATAACCCTTTTAAGTCAGTCAGATTAAGGGCTGTAACCTTTCTACTTTAAGTTTTATATGTTTATTTGTTTTAAGAACAATACACTTCTGCAGCGTTTAGCAAGATGAGCCATATTTAGATTTATTTTGTTTTCTCAAACAGAAAGAAGGAATTGCACCAAAAGGTTGTTTTGTTTAAGAAAAACTAAAAAAGGAAAGTTAAATAAGAAAACAGCAAGTTTTCAATCTTCTAAAACAATCTAAAGGTACAGGACCAAAGTTTTCTGGGAATTACTTTCTGTGCGCTGAACTGTTTAAGTAGCTTGTCATAAAAGCAGAACTTTATGTACTTCATGGCTCTTATCAGGTACTGTCATTAAATGTGCTGTTTACTATCAATACAAGGGAAAACTCCACTTAACTGTTTATGTTAATATATATAAAATATTGCTGTTATATTTGTTTTTCCGACTCACTGTTTAAAACATAAATAGTTCTAATATATCACTGGAATACATTTTTAAAAATTATGTTTTTACACAAGTATTTGGATTATTTGAGATTGATCATTGAGTGGTAAGAAGCAGATTGTTTTTTCTTGCAGGTGATTGTAAAGAAGCTAGCGAACACATTTCTGAGCTAGCTGCTTTGACATTTCAACAAAAGTTAAAAAAGCAGGCATCCTTTTGGATTTGTGGAATATAATTCAAAGGTGTCAGAAAAGGGATTTCTTGCCACTTTCAAGAGTATTTACAAATGTATTTAAAAATGTAAAAAGTTACAAATGTGCAAACATTAATTTTTAAATATATTCTGAGAGCAAAATGTTTTTTTTCTGTTTCTTTGCTTCCTAACTGGGGAAGTAAATTGTCTCATATTTTCTACAAACAGATGAAGCTTCCTAAAAGGTTTACCACTGCAACACAGCTAACGTTTTAGCTAACATAACTAGCTTGTGCTTTACTCGACAACTAATTTCCTTCATAAATCTTACATTTAGTATAACCATCCATCCATACTGCTGCTTATCCGATGTCGGGTCGCGGTAGCAGCAGCCTGAGCAGGGAATCCAGACTTCCCTCTCCCCTATGCTAGGCCAGGCCAGGCCAGTTAGCTCAGTTAGCCATTAGCTACAGGAAGTCTGCAGTTTGATCTCAGTCATCCACTATTAAAGATGCGACCTGGTTTATCATCATCGGGAAAAACAAGAGACATTTTTTGGTAAATTTGAAGTTTTCTTTATTTATTTAATTTGTTAATTTTTAATAATTGTCTTGTCCAGCATTTAAGCAGCAGACTGATGTTCTGGATGCTGTGTTCTGCTGAGCAAATTTATTTAGCCAAGAGGAGCTTTATAGATATAATGATCCCCTTGTATTTCTGGATTTTTATTTTATTTTTCTATTTGTTTTGGATAATAGCTTGTATTACAGAGTTTAAGTTGCTGGACCCGACCGGAAAGGACAGGAAAGGGGCAGAAAGAGAACAGAGAAGAAAACAGAGAAAGAGATCAATGCATACACGTATATAAACATACATACCCACCTACATACATATGTACACACACACACACACACACACACACACACACACACACACACACACACACACACACACACATATATATATATATATATATATATATATATATATATATATATATATATATATACATGATATATGAACCATTGACTGTCAGGAGGACCAGAAACTAGCAAGTTAAATCAGAAAGACAGAAAGAGAGCTTCCTGCTGTTAATGAATAAACTTGCTGGATGACTCGGTGACTGTGACACATGCAGAACATTCATGCAGAACATTTAGAGTGGAACGTGTTCAGAGAAGAGTGATCATGCCAATGTGACCCCGCCCGCCTAGGGCTAGAGGCAGGCCAGGAGAATCCAGAGACCCGAGTAACCGGCAGTCACCCCCAGGCACAGACCCTAACCACCCCACTCTGGAGCCAGCCATGCATCCGCCCAGGAGGTGGCGAAGGAGGTCCCCAACCAGAGTCCCCCGCAGTCAGGGGGAACAGGCCCCAGCAGGCCCAGGCCGGCAAGGACCGATCCCGCCAGGCACCGGGCAGACAGAGCGCGGGCCCCAGGGCCCCAAGAGCCGGAGAGAAGCCCCCCGCCCCTGCAGGCAGAGGACCAGGATCCCCAGACCGCCACCTAGCGGCAACCAGGTCGCAACCTAGTGCACCAGCCGCGCTCTCCAGGCACAAAACCCCCCCCTCCCCCCCAACCACACACACATATACATGCACACCCTCCCTCCCTCCCCGCACTCCCCTCTCAACCCTCATCCACACACCCCTCCGCAATCCACACACATCCCCACCCCACCTCCACTCACCCACCCCTCCACCCCCATCCTGCCCCCACAGACACCCACACCCCACCACCCCATTCCTCCACTTCCACCCAACCACACATGCCCCACCAAACACCCCTCCACCCCTCCCCCACCCACAAACCCCCCTTCGACTCTCCACCCTCACTCACACACCCCACTCCACATATACACCCCCACCCACTCAACGTTTTGATTGGCTTCACCCTAACCATGCCCATTTGACATGCAACTCCGCCCAATATCCAGGCCCGCCTCATTCTCCAGGCTCCAGCCGGGGTTATTGCCTCCCATGGGAACCGACCAATGAGCTTCACTCCGGCTCTTCAGGGGTGACATCACAGAGGCTCCACCCACCTGTTTAAAAGCCGTGTGAGCCTCACCTGCAACACACCTCATGGTCCTACATGAACAACAAAGAGCCAAATATGTCTAAAACGTAAAAAAGGTAAAAAAGAAGTAAAGAAATCTCAGCAGATGAAGTCAGATTGTGTGGATTGGTGACTTTTCTGTGTTCAGAGTGCCGTTAGCATTTATTATAAAAGCCAGAGGCCTGAATCTCCTTCTGATTTCAGGAGCCCGAGCTGACCGGACGGAGAGTGGTCGCCATCCGAGCCGTCCTGTCAGGTGTTTACAAGAGATGACTGGGTTTTCCCACAACTTTGCCTGTTTCCTTTTATCTTTGACCAGCAGAGAGGTGACGCTACAACGCTGCACATGTGAGACAATCTGACGAGTCAAACCGAGTGTCCTGAAAACTTGCTTTGTCTTTCCAGAAAAAATCGTTTGCTTTTGTTTGGCCATCGTCGGGACGTGAAAAGGCTCCCTGATAACCATCAACCCAACGCAGGCTTTGTGTGCTGATGGCTGAGGACTTCCCAGCCTGCGGAGCGTATGAATCACAGCTGATGATGATGATGATGGATGGAGCGGGGAGGGAGGGGTTTAAGGTGGACGACGAGGAGGGACCGGTGTGTTCAGCCTCAGACAAGGAGAGCCGGAGTGAAGAGCAGAAAAGGTGAGACGTTTGCATCCATTCAGCTGGTAAAACCCCACCAAAACTTTCTGACGCAGTTTTTCTCCGATTTCGGGGAAGAGCCTCCACTCTGGTTTCCAAAGGGAAATCAGTTGCATCTTTGGGCTTTTTGCAGAATTTTATCAAGTGAAAATTGGATAAATTCGTGTTTTTATCAGGACGCTTGTGGATCTGCAGGGCGGTGGTGCACGCAGGAAGAGAAGGATTGAGCTCTATTTCAGCATTAAACGTTTATTCCTTTTTATTTAAACGTGCTTTAATGTGAGGAAGCTGCACTGCGAGAGCCTCCTCTTCCTCCTCCGCAGTCCCTGTATTGGGTTTCATTCCTGCAGTTCTGACTGAACGAGCACTGATCAATTATTTACAGAGAAGCTGAAGGTCAGGGGAGAAAAGCCCCGAGAGACCTTCGAGCCCCAAAACAGACCCGTCTGGACCACAACTCCCAACAAAGCCAGACCAGGAAAGACTGGGAGGACAACAGGGACGCAGTCCACTTCTGATCCAGGTCAATGTGAAGGAAATCAGAGCCAAGTCCAGCTCTGACCTGTTCTGGAAAAGAAGCAGTCAAGTAGCAAAGAAATTCCAACGATTGTAACGACGGTGAAGACGTTCAGTCATTCTGCTTCTCCTGAGTGACAAAAACTCCCGACATTCTCCGGCGGAGAAGACGAATACGTCCGTATCCTGGAGGGTGTGAAGAACACAAGACGAAAGAAAGACTTCACAAAAAAAACGAGAAGCTGAGCAGCTTTACGCACCTCCTACGTATTCTCACCGCAGTATTTTTTTACTGGATTTTCAAAGGGAACGGTCGCATCCGTGACAAAAGTCCATCCGGCAACTTTGTGGGTTTTATTTTTGTAAGTCTGTCGCAATGGCAAAGATCCTTCGGAGGATACGACTGCTGAAACGTTGAGCGCCTTTCACGCGTCCGTTCTGCCATCTTGCTACAACCGTAAGCTCCTTTTCAAGCCGCCACCGAAACATGGCGGCGAGTTCTTTCATCGGGATCCGAGGCGAAACGATAACTACAACATGACGGATCCTTCGCTCCATCTTTCCAGTGAGCCATAAAAAGGACCCGGTGTTCTAGACAAGCCTGGTAGTGACCCGTCCGCTGGAGTCGGGAACATCTAAAACCTGCAGGCCCTCGGAGACCTGTTGATAGCAACGTCTGGTATTTTTTCCACGTTGAACTGGATCTTTTCAGGGTTCAGTCACAAACCAACCCCTGCCAGGGTCTTTTCTGTCACAGAGACAAATAAAACTGGGTTATTCTCCAACTGAGCTGCAGTTTTCTGCACATCTGGACACAAGCTGACCCCGTACCTTGACCCAGTTGTTCCAAAGCCTGACCCGAACGCTTCAGCGGCTGGAACTGACCGCCGCTCAGGTGGATGGAGGTTTCCGGAAAGCCGCGTTAATGATTCAGGGGCTAATGGAGCGAGACGTAGTCTTCATCAGCAGAACACGGCGGTAGGACATTGTGCACGAGCTCCACCAGCTAATGAGCATGTTTCCTTTGCTCGCTGTTACAGAGAAATGGATCAGTCCATGAGGACCTGACCCAGACCGGCAGAGTCTGCAATGATGCCTGAAGGACCCGAACCCATCCACCACGACCGCAAATAGCCCTCAGAGGTTGATCATGGTGTTGAACCGAGCCTCCAGCACCGCTCCATCCGTCAGCTTGCTGGCCGAGGCCAGCACCCAGCCCAACGCCTCTTCCACCTCGCCTCTACCGTCGCCGTCTTGCAGCATTGATGAATCCTACAAGTACATCTTCCTGCCTGTCTGCTACTCCCTCACCTTCGTCTTCAGCCTCACCCTCAACTCGGTGGTGCTGCTGCGCTCGTGCCGCCACCACGGTGGCGCCGCTGGAGGTGGAGGAAGCAGCGGGCGACGCTGGAACACTTCCCTGATCTACATGGTGAACTTGGCCACCACCGACCTGATGTACGGCTTGTCGCTGCCGTTCCTGGTGGCGAGCTATGTGATGAGGGATCACTGGGTCTTTGGGGACTTCATGTGCCGCCTCGTACGTTTCCTCTTCTACTTCAACCTCTACTGCTCCATCTTCTTCCTCACCTGCATCTCCGTGCACAGGTACGACTCCCCGAGTGTCACTTTTAACCCTTAAGAGTCGCAGACGGTTCAGGCAGGAAGTGGCTTCATGGCAGAGGTCCGTTAGCAACAGATGAACATACATGACGGCCTTTTCGTGGATCATTGTGGATTCACCGTTTAGAATCTGTGTCTCCATTACTTTAGTAAACTCCATCTGTGATTTGGAGGCGTTTCCGTTGGTGTTTGGTGACAAGACTTTTCCGCTTGCGGTTCCGGAGGATTCTCCACGGCTTTTCAAAGCCCTTCTCCATCGTGTCTCTTTCTAATTCCCTGTAAAATTCTGCAGTTCATTGTAGTTATATCTTCTCTTCTACATGGACATGTCTGAGAAACCAGCTTGTGAGAACGCAAAACATTTTAGTGATATTTGAGGGGCTTTTTGTAGATGTAGACGTTTCCATCACCAGTTTTTTATTGCGATATGGAGATTTTGTGCAGTTGTAGAGACAACAGAAACACAGCTAGTCTCTGAATAAACATGATAATTTGTGGTTGGATTGTAAAGCTGGACAGGATATAAATGCCTGGAAAATGTGCAGATCACCTGAAGGGTCAGATATCATCACAGTTCACCCAACAGAGCTGACTGGTGGAGATCTGCTGGAGTTTTACAGTTGTTAGTTTTTCATTGTTGATGCACGTCTCAAAGTTTTGCTACTAGTTCGTAAACAGTTCAGTTTCAGTGCAGTTTAGAAGAACATAGAAGTGCATTATAACCGTCTAATGCACGTCTCATCCTTGTTTAATCCACTTTTAGCTCCATGGTCCAACGGTAAACATTTTATAACAAATGTTTATTTCGTTTTTACAAAACTTGCTAAATATGAGAAAGTATAGGAACTATTTATGTAGCTTTTATGCTAAACAACCACTGTCAAACTACAGCGCATTTCTCTTGTTCACTTGTTTAAAACAGCCGATCTGAATTAGATGATTGACATGTTGCTATGGTGACGCCCCGTAATATTACAGGGATTTAACTATCTGACCTACGTGTGCGTATATACAAAACTAATGCAGCCAGTTGGCGTTAGTATTATCACTGACCGTGGTAAAAAAAAATTTAATTCAGGATTTGTCAGCCGGTAAAACTAATTACAGACCATTATCTGATTTTATTCATCAGCGTTGTGTAAATGTTCTGTTATCAGGTTTAGTCAGTTTTTCATTGTTTTGATTTTGCTGTGTTACCGTTTGGAAAGAGGCTTCCGTAAAACCGTGAAACTCTAAACTAGCTTTAACTAGGAAGTCGGCGTTTTATTTGCACCAACTAGAAAAAATAAACACCTCCAAAATAGCCGAAGAATAAATGTCATATAAAAGAGGAAAATTACAAACCCGTTGTAAAAATGTCATCATGAAAATACCTGTCAATTCAGATATTCAATGTTCGTACGTAGCAACAAACATTTTGATACCTATCTACCGTTGGCTGCTTGTCGTAGAAAGTCTGGGACGTAACGTTATCTTCTTTGATAACGAAACAAATAAAAATAAAATGCTTTTGAATATCTGGGATCATTTCTGGGATCATCACATTTACACACTTCGCTAGTGGCAAATTAAAAAACCACGTCACATGAGCGTAAAAACTTCTTAACAATAATTAAGAGTTTTTATTCTGAATGTAAGTTTCAATGAACAGTTTTCTACAATTCTGGAGGTGATAACGTTTATTTTTTTCTTCATATTTATTTGTAAAAGGATTTCCGTCTCCTCCCCCGTCCATACACGCTACGCCAACTTTACATCTTTACATCAAATCCGGTGTAAATGTAAACAAAATTTTGAGTAATGCTTCTATGTGGACACATCTGAAATACCACCACGCGAGACGGTAAAAACTTTTTAGGAATATTTAAGAGGATTTTTTCCTTTTTTAATAATCTAGGTGTTTAATTTTTAATTGCAATATTTAGGTTTTGTGTACTTCTGTGTGTAATGGAAGTACAGCCATGTTTCATGTACTCAGATCTTTGTAAACGTGTTTCGATGTAAGTTTGCATGACGGATGGAAAGGTGTTTGGATGTTGGATGTATTGTCACCCAGACGGGATCCGCGATGCATGCGTTGTACTCAACAAGCTTCTTTGCTGTTTCAGGTATCTGGGGATCTGCCATCCAATGAGAACCATCATGCTGGAGAGCAAGCGGGTGGTGAAGGGGACCTGTGCGCTGGTCTGGGTGGTGGTCTTCGCACTCACCTGCCCCATCTTCCGGTTCGCTCAGACGGGATACGTGATGCGAGGAATCACCGGGGCTGCGGGACCTGAAGGGATGAGGGGCAGTGACAATCGGACCGAGGAGGGGTACATGAACTGCTGGGACGATGCCACTGATAAGGAGTTTGCCAACTACGTCCCGTATGGCATCGTCCTCCACCTGCTGGGTTTCTTCGTGCCCTTCGTCATCATCGCCTGGTGCTACTCTCATGTGGTCCGGACTATATTTCAGACCCTTCGCTCTCCTCCCAGTTCAATAGAGGGCGGCGAGGACGGTCCAGTGGGGGACGGAGCGGTTGAAGGTGTTCGAGATCGAGAGAGAACCTCCGTCTCCATCTCTGGCTCCCAGTACTCGCACTATATCCGGCGGCGGCGGAAATCCATAAAAACCATCGTAACCATCACGCTGCTGTTTGCGCTTTGCTTCCTGCCGTTCCATGTGACTCGGACACTTTTCCTGCTCCTGCGGCGGGGGCAGCTCGGGGGGTGCAACGCCATGAAGACCGTTTCTATTTGCTATAAGGTCACCAGGCCGCTGGCCTCCTGCAACGCCTGGCTCAACGCCCTGCTCTACTTCCTGACAGGAGATAAGGGCGCCCCCTGCTGCTGGCCGGCAGAACGCACCTTCCACCGAGATCGCCGCAACGGATCTCTCTGGTGGCCCCTGACGATACTGAAGAAGGACGGGGTGGTGGAGGATGAGCAGGAGGACAGGGTTGAGAGGGAACTGCACGTGGAAAATGAATCCAAGTCTTCAAGGGTCATCTTCTAGATCGTTTTAAACGCAATCAGAAAGGAAGCAGTTGATAGGAAACAAGCATGAGCCAAGCGTCCGAGCAGCAGCACACTTCCAAATCATCCAAGATGTTTCACCTGAAGTTTGGTGCATCAGCAAGAGCTACAGTTCGACCACATCATAAATGTTTTTTAGATTCTTCAGCAGAAGTTAAAACGTTTAAAGACACACTACACAACTTTTGCCACTGTCCTGTCAGTCTACTGACGGCTAATCCAGCCTCCATCCGGCATCCCACTTGACCGGTTAGCTCTCTCCAGCCAGCAGAAGACCATCTGACTATGACTTGTTTTGTCTGAATCAGTAACGTTGCATGTTCAGAATATCCAGTTCCTTATTATACTGTGAAGCGAAACGTTGCGTCCCGGATGTAAACATTGTATCCTGTCGGTTTCTCAGCCTCAGGACGCTGCAGGGCAGCGGCGGCTCTAGAAATACACATGATAGATGTCACTGTGCCTTCGAACATGTCTGAGACGCGGAGTCTTAAGGTCAGAAAGTTAAGTACAGTAAAGAAACTGTGCGTTTTACATATGATTCATACGTTATTAAAAGGACACGCAAAGCTTGTCAGCTGGGCCGTCTTTGCTTTAATTTCCCACCAGGCAGGTGGAAGGCCAGAAAATTAATAGCACTGAATAAATATTTACAAAACACGATTCAAAATTGGAAAAAAACGCAACCCAAAAACGGGTTGATCAATGCAACTGATTAAAGATTGTTCCCTGGAGGTATTGTAAAATAAAAATAGTTTTATTTCATCGTGGTTTCAAACGGTACCGTTAATTGTAAAGACTCCTCAGTATTGTCACTTTTCGTGGAAGCTAAATGAAAAGATTTATCAGACAGCTAATCCTCTTAAACAGGTGGAACATTTTTCAGTCTTATTTACTAAGGAACTTCTCTCACCATGGAAATACCTAATCCAGATTTCTAATATGACATGAGTAAAGCTTCATTTCTGCTCCCATCCGGAATTGTTTTAAAGTCTCTTTTAAACGTTGTTAAACGCCTTCGTCCTCAGACCAAGTCCACACGTAGCCAGGTTTTTGTATGAATCCCACCACACCTATCCACGTTGTTAAGCACATTCAGCAGCATACCAAACCTTTAGGCGGCAGTAGGGCCCCAAATCCTGTCCAATCAGAATAACCTTCGTAAATGATCCAGGAGACGAATGAAACTGTCCGTTTGCATTCCCATCTTCTGCACCCAGGATAAATGGGCCACAAGAAGCTTGTTGTTTATGCATTAAACATTAAAGACATGAAATTTATCAGATTATTTAACAGCCCAATTTACACTTAGACTTGGAAGGACTTGTCATCTGGTTTTACATATTGGGGGTGGGGGTCATAATGTATATAAATCGCAATCATCGTAAAGTTACGATTCTTTCACAATCATCGTAGAGCATACAACGCATCAGTGTTACTACTAATATAGTTATAAATCCTTAAGCAGTGAGAAAACTCCATTGAAGATGATTTATTTCTGTTTCAGTCAGACTGTTTATAAAAGATGGGCGGAGCCTCCGTGACGTCACCCGTAGGTTTCTGAAGAGCTGAATTGAAGCTCGGTGGGCGGTTCCTGCCATCACCATGTTGGCAGGGGCATGCGCGTCGTCTCGCCCGGAAAATACAAATATGGGCAAAGAGGTGGAGCTGAGAGGGGGGCTGTGAGCGTCATGGTGGATGATTGACATCGAGCGAACTCCGAGCTTTCTGTAGCTAAGAGCTAACCGAGCTAACCCAGAGACAACAGGAGCTAACCAGCTAATGGAGGTAAGCGGGCTAAAGCTAAGTCACGTTGCTAACTGGCAAAAAAAACCGCGGTTGTTCTACGTTCTTCTGACCTGAAGCAGGAGATCGGGTACCTGTCAATCAAAAGGACACGCCCCTAAATATGCCGAACTTCCAGATTAAATTACTTTTAAATGGGCGAGTTTGAAAAAAATTCACTCCCCCACAGTTGTCATGAAGGTAAACCTGACCTATTAAACCTAAAATGGATCATTGTACCAGACTGTAAACATGTTTATTTCTGCTGTAAACATGTTTATATCTGCTGTAAACGTGTTTATTTCTGCTGTAAACATGTTTATATCTGCTGTAAACATGTTTATTTTTGCTGTAAACGTGTTTATTTATGCTGTAAACATGTTTATATCTGCAGTAAACGTGTTTATTTCTGCTGTAAACGTGTTTATTCCTGCTGTAAACGTGTTTATTCCTACTGTAAACATGTTTATTTCTGCTGTAAACGTGTTTATTTCTGCTGTAAACATGTTTGTTTCTGCTGTAAACGTGTTTATTTCTGCTGTAAACGTGTTTATTTCTGCTGTAAACGTGTTTATTCCTACTGTAAACATGTTTATTTCTGCTGTAAACGTGTTTATTTCTGCTGTAAACGTGTTTATTTCTGCTGTAAACGTGTTTATTCCTACTGTAAACATGTTTATTCCTACTGTAAACATGTTTATTTCTGCTGTAAACGTGTTTATTTCTGCTGTAAACATGTTTGTTTCTGCTGTAAACGTGTTTATTTCTGCTGTAAACCTGTTTGTTTCTGCTGTAAACGTGTTTATTCCTACTGTAAACATGTTTATTTCAGCTGTAAACATGTTTATATCTGCTGTAAACATGTTTATATCTGCTGTAAACGTGTTTATTTCTGCTGTAAACGTGTTTATTTCTGAACTAAGAAAACACATCTCGGTTGGTTCGATGGATCTACACAGCTACAGAAGTCACATGTATGTACACGCTGAAATCCCTCCAACATGGCCTCCAATCGGCCACCCGGATAAACCAATCAGCAACCAGATTGGGAAAAGATGTTTATTTTGCGTTACCATGACAACCATTTCACCAATCCAGAGTCAGATAGTTGGATCATTTTTAAATGTAGATCTTAAATTCCAGCAATCTTCTGTGGATTGTTGTTTTTTTGTTTGTTTTTGTCAGGATGAGCCATAAAAACAAACCCAGACCTCATATTTACTCTCAGACCTGGTGATGGACGTGGCTGAAGGTTTTCAGGTCAGCCATGGTTTTACGTCCGTCTGGATGAAGTCAGCTTTCCGTTTGACTTCCTGATTTCTGCTGAGACACCAAGCCGTGAAACCAACTGGACCAGCCTCATGCCTTCGGGACCAAACTCCAGGCGTCGTTTACAGGTGGATCAAGATGGAAGGAGGATCCTTCTGGTTGGACTCTGAGAACCTGCCTGCTGGTTGGACGGTTTTCTTCACATTTGTTGTTGTTTTGGGTCTTGTGTGTTGTGTGTGTGTGTTGTGACGCTCTGTGTGGATTAAACCTTGTTGATGTCAGCTCTCGGTGTTCCTGACTTGTTCATGGTTAACGCCAGGATCCGTTGGCAGGCTGATCATTAATCAGGTGGTCAATAACATCCGTCAGACCTCCTGAAGCAGAAACATCCTGAAAGAAACGTCCAGTAGAACAAACTTGGTTCTGGTTCTGTATAAAAAAACATTAATCTTCATATTAAACATGGAAAAACTCAACATACTTGAGAAAAAATCAGCAATTTTTTTTACTTTAGTTACACATTCACTTATTTTACTTAAAATTCTTTTATTTCAACTAGAAAATACATAAAAAATAAATTTACAATATTAATATTATCACACTCACTAAAATATTAACCCAAGGAAATAGTGTGATGATACAAAAATATTTTAGTTTAAAGCAGATTTATAAATAAATATATGAATAATATATAAATATAAGTATAATATTACATATATATAATAATATAAATATATGTATAATATTATGTATTGTAAATATACATTAAATTTATTGCAAATGTACATAAATGTAATATATATTAATATATACGTGTGCCGTAATCCTGCCCACTGTTCACATGGTCGTCACGTGGATCATGGACTGAAGATGTTTCTGACCTCTTCTTTGCTTTGGAGGACACTTTCAGCTTCTTTCACAAAGTCTATAAAGAAACAAATCATTTACCAGAACTGGCATAAATATTAGAAATATGAAGCAGATATTACAGAAGTTGTTACAGTTCTTGTTTGCTTGTGTTGCTTTCTTCACAAACTGCCCAACATAACAACAGCTGCAGGTTGAAGTTACTCTTTTTTTTTTTTTTTTTGTATCTGAAGTCTTTATTTAGCCTTAAAATATAAATGAAAAAAAAGAGAGAACATTTTATTAATAGGTGAAAGTTACTGTAGTGCAAACTGCGTCCACCAGGGGGCAGAAGACAAGTTTAGGATGGCCAAGTTTATACCGTAATGATGCAGAAGAAACTGGACGTGTTCAGGTTTAACATCTTTTTACACTCGGTGATGCTTCTGGAACAACTTCGCACCTCTGCGATGGGGACCCTTGTTTCTCACTGGTTTTTATAATAGACATAATGTATACATAGACATCATATATACATAGACATCATATATACATAGACGCTACGCTGCCTCTACGAGCTGGCGTCTCATCGCGCCGCCTTCTTGGATGTAAGGTGTAGGTCCAACCACAACAATGACTTCATCAATTTTTACCTGATTTTCTCACAGTTTGGTTTGTTACAAAGAGCAGAGATATTGTTATGTTGCAGATCACTGTAAACTGTAAAAAACTACGCCCTTTTATGCTAAAATATTTTTATATTGCTATTTCAGAAAGTCATAAGGTAGCTACAATATAAATAAACGGATAAATGAATTTGATACTAACATGTTTGATTGTTTATTGATGCATTTGGATTTATCTATTTTTATCTGGTCAAATAAATTATTATTCAACCTTGTGAAATGTAATTCCACACAATCTGCTTTAATATTTCGCCGGTTATTGCAACCGTATACTGAACAAAATACGGGAATTCTGAAAATAAAGTTTTGCATAATAGAAGTTAGCCAGAAAAACACTTGGAGATTGCAAACCTCCGCCAAGGTCTTTAAAGAGTTTCTGGATCCAAACGGTGATCTGGATCACCACCTAAATTAAATCAGTTCTTCCTTTTCACATTTCCATAAAGTCCTGAGAATTTCATGAAAATCCATCCATAACCTTTGAAGTTATCTTGAACACAAACAGATAAAGTGGTAAAAACATGACCTCCTTGGTGGAGGTAATTATGCTACCATGTAAAACTCTCTTTGTGAAGCAGAGAGTTTTACATTAAACATTCACATTAAAGCATCCCGTCCACATGAAATCTTGGCATTGATTTTACTGTCTTAGAGCCTTCAGCGGATGGTAGAGAGAACATTTTGGTGATGACTGATGTTTTTTCAAACTACACAGACTGTTGCAACAAAATTTCAGTGAGCTAGCACAGTGGCGGAGGCGTTGGTAAAGCACTGGTTTCAGTTTTTTGGGCCTCCATGTCGTATTCACTCTGATCAGGGAAGGAATTTGAAAGTACTTTGGTGTAACAGCTTTGTACAATGTACAAGATTGAAAAGAGTCACACTACTCCGTATCACCCACAAGGGAACGGGCAGTGTGAACGCTTCAATCGTATACTTCAGGATTTGTTACGATCCCTTCCTCCTGAGCAGAAATGCTGTTGGCCTCGTCACCTTTCCAGGTCACCTATGCTTATAACACAACTATCCATCAGTCAACTGGCACGACGCCGTATCTTTTTATGTTTGGTTGGGAGCCGCAGCTGCCAGCTGACTTTTTGGCAGGTGCAGAAGGTGAAGCTAGCGACCAGTCTGCGGAAGAGTTCAGGAGCATCAGAACTCCTTGGCTGTTGCTGATGGTATTGTGCAAAAACGATTGGAGAAGAGGGCACAGCAGGATTTAAAAAATCCAGAAAAGGGTGCTGATCCAGATTTTGAGCCAGGTGATCTTATGTATGCCAGAAATTGTTCTGTGAGGGGTCGAAATAAGATTCAGGATTATTGGGATCCAACACCTTATCAGGTATTGCGACCACCTCATGAGCGAGGGGTGGTATGTTCACTTGACCCTGCAGGGCAGAGAGGGCCACTTCGTCAGGTCCGCAGGACTGGGATGTTCCTAAGACTAGAGATGGAAGAAGTCTTGGGGAGGGGATGGAAACTAGGGAGGAAGGTGGCTTTAATGAGGTGTTGAAGATGAATGAAGGAGAGGTTAACGTGGTTGAACCAGACATTGGAGAGAAGGGTGTGGGCGATAACGTTGAACTGGATGTGGAAGTAGCTGTCCCTACCTCATCAGGAGAAGTTGATCGGGATGATGGGATCTGAGTCTTGAATCATCTTGTCTGAGGAATACCCTAAATATGTTAGGGGATCCTATGCCGGGAAAACCCAGAAGTTCAACTAGAAAGACTGCTGGGCAGCATTCCAGTCCTCATAGACTGCCAACTAGGGTGCGGTAAGACAATACAGGAGCTGTGTTTTGTTTAGATTTTTATTTTTTCTTAGTTCATCGTCGGGCTGCCGATGCACTTTGAAGGGACGGGATGTAACCAGCGCCACCTGGTGGGTGGAGGCTGCCTCTCTGAGTCTATAAAAGGCAGGAAGTGTGAGGAGGTGCCAGGTGTTTTTGAGGCTGGTGATGAAGTGAGCCTTGTGTGGATTGTAAGCTTGGTAAGCAATTTGTTTTTAACATGAATGTTTTTAGTAATATTTGAATGTGGGTACTTTTTAATATTATTTTTGACATTGCAGTGGGACCACACAAGATTTTAAAGAAGGTTCGACCTGTTTATGGCTTTGCTGTGTGGGGGGGGGGAGGGGGCACCGACATGGCAGGTGATTTCCATAATTTGAGTATTTTTAATTGTGACGTATTAAAATGGTTTGTATCCTGAAATGTTTAGTTACTTGTTTTTGTATTTTACAGTTGCTGAATGGTTTCATCACCGTTTCCTGCTGTCCTAAGATTTTGGCTTAGGTTTTAGTTTGGTTATAGTAGTTAGTCTGCCTGGCCTTGCAGGGCAAATGGAATGGTGTAGTATTATCAGCTGTGAGGCGGACTAACTATTTTTGTTTGTCTATTTGGAGTACCGACGTCGGATCTTCCTGTCCAGGTGTTTTTAGTGAAGAACTGCTTCTGCACCAGTCTGCTGCAGGTCATCGATTCCTGCAGACTGGAAACCAGCGCTGCTCCCAGTACAGTCAATAAAATCCACTGCAGTTTATTTATGTGTATATTATGTCAGGATTAACCAACGAGGAGCCGTGCATTAGACGGTTATAGTGCACGACGCGGAGTCTAGAACACCAGGATGCGTCTAATGCACGGATCCGAGTTGTTTAATCTGCTTACCCATCATGGTCCCACAGTAAACATTTTATAACAAATGTGTATTTCTGTTTTTACAAAACTTGCTAAATAGGCTAAAGTGCAGGAACTTTTCACGTAGCTTTTATGCTACACAATGGCCGTCAAGCTACAGCACGTTTCTCTTGTTCACCTGTTAGAAGCAGCTGATCTGAACCAGCTGGTTAACGCGTTGCTATGGTAACGCCCCATAAGGGAGGGATATTACAGTGGTTTAACTCACTGAACTGCATGTGCATATATACAAATAATAATACAGCCAGATGGCGTAAGAATTATCACTGACCATGGTATGATATTTATTTTTAAAGCGCAGATGAATAACTAGTGGTTTCTCTGTGGAGTTCCCACTGCGAGCTCTTTCCCAGTCCTTCGACTGATCCGAGTCTGATCTGTTTGTTGTGATGCACTCCAACGCGACCTTACGGTTAAAACAATCCATTACATCCAGAAAACTAACGGGATAATTATCTCGTTATCGTGACAAAATAAAGTTGGTGATCCACGATAACGGCATAAAAAAAACACGCGACCGCTTCTCAGCTTCCGTAGGCTGAATATCATGAGGCTTAACTCAGCTGCTGTCATTTAGCTTCACAGTTTAATGCAGGTAAACCAGCCTCAACATGAGATCAGCAAAGGTACTAAACTGGTCAAATAGTTTAACTAGTACAGATTAAACTGGATTTCACTCTGAGGCGTCTGCATACGGGAGGACTGACGTGGCGTCGTGCCACAGATTTACTTCGATTACGCACAAACTCAGTTAGAAGCTCCAGAAATATATCGTCACAAACCAACCAATGAGAAATGAGCACTTCCATGTGACCGTGCTGCCAGCATGGTTGCACGTCCAGCTTCCCAGAGCAAATGGGGTCATAACCGACTTCCCCGGGATGCTGCGTGAGTATTAATCCAGCCTCACGCCAAATCTGGCTCATTCTCAGCCAGGGGGGTCCAAAGTCTGTCCTGCAGGTTTTAGATGTTTCCCGCTGGCCAGCACGTAGGCTGTTGAGGAGAGACGTTTGATTTGAATCAGGTGTGTTGGAGCGGGGAGACATAGACAACATGTAAACATATAGCTGGAAACCCCAGCTACGTCTCTGAAACGGGTCGAAGGGTTTAACCACAGCTGGGCGCAGGAGAAGCATTCCCAGATGGACGGACAGTTTGGTCCGTCGCCTGCGTCAGTTACACGCGTAATTTCATCTGTTTTCAAGGAGCTTAGCTTTCTGTCACATGACGCAGATTACGTAGCAATACCACTGGAAACCTCAGGGGGCGCTGTTGAGTTGTCTGTCTCATAAACAACCAGAGAAACAAACAAACCAGAGAGGAAGACGAGAAACGGCCAAAACAGAAAGAAGACTGGTTTTCTTCTTCTGGTGATTCTGGATGGTTACAAACGACTTTATAGCCGTGCGTTACCGCCACCAACCTGTCAGAAGTCTGAACTCAGCACTGCCCCCTAGTGGATTAACTGACTTAACAACCAAGGTGGAAGTATAACGACAGAGATGTTTGAAGCGGACGTCCACATTTACATACTTAGAGGAGCAGAAATGGTCACTAAGGATTGTCTGAGGTGAATCCAGGAGGCAGAGTCTGACCTGTCAACTACAGCGACTTGTCCCAAACAGGTGACCTCTGGACTCAGCCTGGACTCACTAGTTACCAGCAGCTAATCTGGTTAAATTTAGAGACTAGAAAATAAACTCTAAGGGTCTGTTTGAAGATCGGGCTAATCTAACCTGATCTAATACATAATCTGATGTAATCTCTAATCTGATCTAACATCTAATCTGATGTAATCCGGTGTAATTGATCGTTACCGATCTACAGCTACGAGGGAAATAATGACCACTTTAACTGCTGTCTGAGTTTATAAGTGTGTTTTCAGGAGGGAAACTTACAGCGACATCATGGACAATGGTTGCTAGGGAAAATCAGCGTCTCCTCCAGCCGTTGCCTTGGAGACAGACACACGCCCACCTCAGGTCTGCACCAATCCCGTCTGCCGTTTGGTCCAATCAGTGCTCACACAGGCCGTCACATGACTGAAAACGTCTAAAATCATCTTTATTTTCCTGTATTTCAATCATTTCTACAACACGTCTTGTGAACTGGCGGTATGTCTGCTACATGTGTGGCTGAACGCTCAGGACGACACCGCCTCCCACCGGGTGTCGCTGACCAGCTTGTAGTTGACCTTCCGGTAGTTCTCCAGGTGGATCCCTCGCTGCCGCCACACCTCCTCGTACAAGCTGCGAATGACCGGCGGCAGCGGCGGGAACCCGGCGCATGACGCCAGATCCTGGCAGTAGTCCCACTGTTCCAGCTGTATCTTCATCAGGTGGCGATGCTGGACCCCCCGATCCAGCTTCTCCTGCAGCTCCCGCCGAATGTCGTCCTCCATCTGGGCCCGAGGCGGCAGAGACACCGAGCCGTCCAACACGGCCAGAGCGAACTGGACCTGCAAGGGGAAGGAAGAGTCCGTGATGCCGTGGTCCGTGATGACGGCTCGCCTCCACGGCTCGGCACTCACCTGGCAGTTGAAGTTGGGGAACGGGCAGATCAGCTTGCAGATGCCGATGAAGAAGATGGAGGGGAAGGCGGGGGGCATCATGAAGCGGTACAGAGGGGAGATGAGCTGGTTCTGGATCTCCAAACCCAGATCTTGTCCATCCAAGTAGGGATACTTGAAGTTGTAGCCGGTGCAGAACATCAAGACGTCGGCCTCGCCCACCGAGCCGTCCTGGGACAAACAGGACCAATCAGCTTCCAGTATGATGTTCCAGTTAACCATTAACACCGCCCAGTAGGTCTCTACAGACAGAAAGGCCGCGTACTTTGTGGCGAACAGGAAGTACTTTGTGTTAATAGTAACTTCTGTTGAACGTCTTATGAAGCATCAGTTACCATGGCTACGCAGACGACATGCAGGTTTATATTATGACGTCACCAGGAGCCCGACAAGCAGCACAGGAAATATGACACCTTTCCTCTATTTCATGTTTCCGACCAGAACCGGAACCATCCCCGAGGCGAGAGGCCACCAAGGTCCAGAGATACCTGGGAGTGTCAACTTATTGCCAATTCCATGAGACGCCGGCGGCGTGCACGCCTACGAACGGTGCAGATGAAAGTGGTTGTTATGTTTACGCTGCATGAAATCCAGCTGAAGCACGACTCGATGTAAAAATGGCGTCCACGGATCCTGGACGACCATTTCAGATGTTCCAGGAAGGTTTGTTCAGATCTTTCTGGATCTGGATAAATTTTCCAGCCAGAATAAAATGTTGATCCGCATGAGATTCCGGAGTTCATGTTCCGACGTGTGCGTGGAGGAAACGCCCGGCGGACTCGGCTCACCTGGAAGCGGACTCTGCCGTCGTCCTCCACCGCCACCAGCGAGCTGCACTGCTGGATCCCAGGATGAAGAGGGAAGGTGAAGGGGGGGTAACCATGACTCAGAGTCACCTGCAGAGAGGAGAAAGTCTGCGGTTGGTGGAACCACGAGAACCTGAGCCATGAAGCTACACGTTACTGCCCACCTGCTTCCGTTCAGGAGACATGAAACAGTCGTAAAACTACGTTACATTGTCGCTTTTTCTTCTTTTACAAGAAAACTAGAGATCGCGATAAAAAACTTGTAACGGAAGCAGCTGGACTTCGTAAAAACCTCGGAAATGTCAGGAAAAGGTTTGTACACTGATGAGTTGGTCGATGGAAATGTTTTTACGCATCACCTGGCATGACGTAAGATGTCACGTCCGCCCTCCTCAGACATCATCATCTGTCCGCAGACTGTTACCATAACAACCAGTTTCACAGCAGCTGCTTCTCTCTGACCATCATGGCCGCCTCATAGGGAATATTTTACAGTTGAACATCTGGGCGAGCAGCAGCTGCAGTGACATCCATCAACCTTTACCTGAGCTCCTGCTTTGGCCATTTCAATGGAAATGTCCAGTCCTGAAGCTTTGGCTCCCAGAACCACCACCGACTGACCAGAGAACGGCTCTGGATACCTGTACGAGTGACTGTGCAGCACCTTTCCTGCAAACACACAGCATTCAGGTTCTTCTCAGTGGAGTGCATCGTCGGCTTAGAGCCACAAAGAAACCATGCAGAGATTCATGCAAAAGGTAAATAATAAACATAAACAGCATCATCAGGAACAGGAAGAAGGCTTTATCTGAAACAGAGTACAGCATCAGTTACCACGGTGATCAGCTGGTTTACACAGAGCTGGTTTAGTGCCTGGTAAACCCACAGATTCAAAACCAGGAAAGCGTTGTCCAACCAGAAACTACCATGCCTGCTGCTCTGTATCCATGGAAACGGGTTCAAACTAAAGCTGCCTCTAACACGTCAGACTGGAAAACAGAAGAACTTTGGACTCAAACATTATGAAGTTAAAACCAACTGCCTGAACGTACAGTCAGTTTTCATCAGTACATTTTCATCAGAGGTAAATGATTAATTTAATTTCGATTTTAAAAAGAAAACAATACATTTTCCTTTTAAACTACATGATTTTGGATTTTACAGGCAAACGGACAAAAAATAAAACGACTAAAATGCAAAAACTGTAAGAATATTGAAATTTCTGACAAAAGGTTGTTGTTTATGTGGTCCAATCACAGCTAGGCTCTCTAGTAGGAACTGGTTGGAACTCACTGGGACTAACAGGAACTGGTTGTAACTGGCTTGAACAGGCTGGAACTGGTTAAAACTGGTTGAAACTGGTGGAACTGACTGCAACTGGCTGGCATTGGCTGGAACTGGTTGGAAGAGGCCTGGAGAAGCTACAACTGGCTGGAACTTGTTGAAACTGACTGAAACTGGTTGGAATTGGCTAGAACAAGCTGGAACTGCCTGGAACTTGTTTTTAAACTGGTTGAAACCGGTTAAAACTGGCTGGAACAAGCTGGAACTGGCTGGAACTGGCCGGAACTAACTAGAACTAGTTAAAACCGGTTGAAACTGGTGGAACTGGCTGCAACTAGCTGGCATTGGCTAGAACTGGTTGGAAAAGGCCTGAAGAAGCTAGAACTGGCTGGAACTGGCCGGAACTAACTAGAACTAGTTAAAACTGGTTGAAACTGGTGGAACTGGCTGCAACTAGCTGGCATTGGCTAGAACTGGTTGGAAAAGGCTTGAAGAAGCTAGAACTGGCTGGAACCTGTTGAAACTGGCTGGAACAAGCTGGAACTAGCTGGAACTGACTGGAACTGGTCGGAGCTGGCCGGAACTGGTCGGAACTGGTTCGAACAAGCTAGAACTGGCTGAAACTGACTGAAACTGGTTGAGACTGGCAGGAACTGGATGAAATTCGGAATTGGTTGGAACTGAATGAAACAAGTTAAAATTGATTGAAAGTGGCTGAAATTGGCATGAGATGGCTGCTACTAGCTGGAACTTGTTGGAACTGTCCTAGAACTGACTGGAGAGGGTGAAATTGGCCTACAACATCTGGAATTAGCGTTAACTTGGCAAGATCTCAGAGTGAAAATGAAAAAAGCAACGCATACCTCGGAAGTTCTCCAGTCCTGGTATGTTTGGGATGTGAGGGTCGGAGTAATGTCTGAAACAGCAAACAAACAATCAGGACATGAGGGTAACACGAGGTGATGCGTTTACTGTCAAACAGTGAGACATCCAGACTAGAGCAGCCTTCAGTCGGACTGTCTGATCAGCACCTGAATGCATCTCACCCTGAGCAGATGAACACTGCGTCAAAACGGTCCGTTTTCTGACAGCCTGATGAATCTGACGACGTCACCTCCCACACCGTCTTCTCCCTGCCATCCGTCGACATGACAACAGGCTTCACCCTTTCCACCGTGCTGTTGAACTGAAACAGGCAGCATAAAGGAAATGTTAAACTGCTGGTTGCAACTAGACTCGCAGACTGAGATCATTTCTGATGACGACCCACCCGGATGTGGGGCTGGATCTTGAAGTTCTGGCAGTACTGGTCCAGGTACCTTTGAACCTCCTGATGCGGCAGGAAGCTGCTGAGCTGGGCATCAAAGGGGAAGTCGGGAAACATCATCACCTCTTTGGGAAGGTTGGTTCTGTGCGTAAAACAAAGTAGCCTCAAACTTCAAACGGATGATCTGGACCCACCTCTATCAGACCCCACGCCCCAACCAGACAGGTAAACACACCTCAGGTCTCTGTACATGCTGCTGTGAATCGGCCTCCCCTTCTCGTCCGACCCAACTCGCTCATCGTAGCACCAGGTGCCGCCGACCTCCCCCGAGAGCTCAAACACCACCGGCGAGGTGAAGATGCTGGGGCGGGCCAGGATGTGTCGGGCTGCACAGAGTCCAGCTGCCCCGGCGCCGACCACCGCCACTCGCTGCAGCATCGTCGTCAGCCTGCAGCCAGAAGAAGCGTTTAGTGTCTGTCCTGATGCGGCAGATGTCCCGCTAGCCCCGCCCCCTCCAGCTGTCACCTTCAGGTTCTCGTGTTGGAGAAGAAAATCAACCCAGAAATGTAAACAGAGAAAAGCAGCAGGACACGCTGGAAAAGTAAATACCCCGAAGAGCGTTTCCATGGTTACAAAGGGAAATGAGGCCGATGCTGCTTCAGGACTGAAGATTTATGACGCTCCTTTAGGTGAAGATTAAGTTCCAACCACCAGACCTTACCGACAGAACGCCACCTGATCACCCCGAGGTCATTCGGTCCTCTACGGAGGTTTCCCACGTCCACAAAGTTTATTCTGAGACTCTAAATCCACATAACACCCTTATTTATCACATGTAAACCCAAAAAAAGACATCACCGTCTATGTTCTATGTTGCCAAGAAACCCGAGAAATGATGAAGAAGTTACTTCCTGTCAAAGTTTCCACCAATCAGAGCTCAGACTTACGGCGATGTCCAGTTAGGAGCAGAACGGAGGAAAAATAAAGATCCTCTATGAGACGTTTACATCATTTAGATCATCATGTCTGCACGCTGACTGGGATTAAAGAGATTCAGCTTCAACAGGCAGTTTATCACAAAAAGCAAAAATATCAAAAGTTCCCAGGCAACAAAACAAATCAAGTCTTTATGGTGACGATCTTTTCCCTACAGAGCTGAAAACTTTCAGCAAAGTAAACTGTTTCCCAGTTCCAGTCCTGTGTTTTACACATGATCCTCCTCCAAAGCACCCGAGTCGACTTACTGAACTTCCTCATCACGTTCTTTCCAGCCTGTTAACGAGACTTAATGTCATTCAGGTGTGTTCAGGTAGGGTTGCCTGTAAAACATGCAGGGAGGGGTCCTGAGAAACACTGCTGTAGTGCCTGAGAGGTTATCAGGTGTGTCTGAGAAATGATCCAATTTCACCTGATTGGTCTAAAAAGCAGCTCTGTGTTCATCCAAAGACGCCCAGGTGAAAGAAAATAAAATTCCTTGTTTCTTGTGTTTATCTTATTTCTATTCAAGACACTTTGACAAGATGACTTTATATTGATAATATGGGCTTTTAAGAAGAAAAACAAAACAAAAGAAACCAAAACATTTTGGTTTGTGGCGTGCCTTGTGAGTTTTTAGTGTAAAAGGTGGTCTGGTGGAATGATGGTTCCAGTGGTCTGTCAGAAATGGTGACATGGTGGCTGTCACGTGAAAGGAGCCTCATAAACCCCAGTTTGTGACTGCTTACATAACTTGCTGTAACTTCGTTCCAGAGAGCTCAGGTGTTCATAAGACCCCCTCTTTTCTAACCTACATCAAGGACTATGACGGGTCACAGACCAAAACCAGATCCTCCTTATTCAGAACAAACTTTAAACATGAGCTGCAAGTCAACAGGTGGGCTCCGGAAGGAGAGAAGACCAAACGAACCCCGGGTTGTATGATGGTCGGTAACAAGGCAGAATAATCTGGATTATAGTTACATTGTGCAGGGTTTGGCGCGTCAGATGCGCACATTCCCGCATTTAGAGCTCCTCTGCGGGAAGTCGCAGCTCTGCAGACCCCGACACCCCACCACACCGGTGTCGCGAGGAGAAACGTTCCCCGTTCCGCCAACAACTTCCGGTCCGCAGTGAAACTTCTCTTTCTAAAAGTTTTATCTCGACAGGAGGAAAAGCCAAACTAAGTACATGTTATACTCACCACGGAGACATTTTTAAGTATTAAAAAAAAAAATCCTGTTTTTAAAAACGACTTAAGTCATTTAATAAGAACCGGCAAGTTAAAACAGAAAATAAAAGATGGTCCAGATAGAAAAATGAAGTTAAATCTAAATAACCTGCATCTTGAAAAGCAGTGAGCATCGATGGTCACGAGACGGATCAATACGGACCACAATGCATTGCGGGCAGGAGCTCAAAGTGACCCGAACGTTAAAGCAGGTTAAAAACTAAATTAATGTTATTTATTTATGCATAAATATACAGAAAAGAAGGAATAAAATGCAAAATGAGAAATTAAAATATTTCCACAGGAGTTTGGATCGTAGACACTGTGGTTCGGATTGGATTTGGAAAGACGCGATGTGGTTACCGTGGTGACGGCCGGTAGTCACGTGATCTGTGACGCGGGAAAAATGGCCATCTTCGTGTCCGAATGGCCGACAGAGTTCAGTATGTTAGACGGTGCTGCCCTGCGGGGTGAATGACGGGTTGAGGGATAACCTGGACATTCAGACACTGATTACATGGCAACGAGAGCGCGCCTGCCTGTTTGTTTATGTCCCTGTCTGCATTAACACACACACACACACACACACACACACACACACACACACACACACACCTGGCAGCTTGTGTGTTGCAACGCTTTCAGGGTAAATAACAGTGCAGATAAAGATGTTTGCTGGAATCTGGAAGCAGGTTAACCTGTCCGGATGCTTCTGTTTAGACTGGAACTCGAGACTGAAATTATTATAGATTATGTCGATTAATCAAGTCCTGACATAATTTTTGCAACACCCTGTCTTATGTGTGAATCACAATTTGGTTTTAAACTGATCAAATAGTTTTTTCTTTGCAACAGTTGTAGAAAATGTAAATAATATTTCTACACGTTCAATGTGAGGAAGAAACGACACGCAAAAGAAAGCATGTCCTGCATTATGACGTGTTAAAACACCTGGACTTCACAACATTACGTTAAAACATCTGGACTTTACGATGTTACATTAAAACATCTGGACTTTACGACATTACGTTAAAACATCTGGACTTTACGACATTACGTTAAAACATCTGGACTTTACGACATTGCATTAAAACATCTGGACTTTACGACGTTACGTTAAAACATCTGGACTTTACGACGTTGCATTAAAACATCTGGACTTTACGACATTACGTTAAAACATCTGGACTTTACGACATTGCATTAAAACATCTGGACTTTACGACATTGCATTAAAACATCTGGACTTTACGACATTACGTTAAAACATCTGGACTTTACGACATTGCATTAAAACATCTGGACTTTACGACATTGCGTTAAAACATCTGGACTTTACGACATTGCGTTAAAACATCTGGACTTTACGACATTACGTTAAAACATCTGGACTTTACGACATTGCATTAAAACATCTGGACTTTACGACATTGCGTTAAAACATCTGGACTTTACGACGTTGCTTTAAAACATCTGGACTTTACGATGTTGCTTTAAAACATCTGGACTTTACGATGTTGCTTTAAAACATCTGGACTTTGACTTTAAATGACTTTTAACCGTTTTGCGGTGAAAACCTGGAACGTCTCATTGAGGATGACGCTTCCAGGCCGTCCTGAACCAGACTGGACATCATGTCTCACAAAGCCAATGGGATGCACATGCACGTGTTGCTCATGACTGCCCCTCATGCACGTGTTGCTCATGACTGCCCCTCATGCACGTGTTGCTCATGCACAATAAATGAGTCATTTCCATCAACAGTATTTGTGAGTAAAACATCTGTTTCAGTCGACAACAGAACGTTACGATGCCACCCGTGACGTTTCTCCTGCAGACCTATGATGTGACACCAGAAGCTGGGGGTTCTGGGCAGTATCTCTGCGCTGGTCGGAATAAACCGGTACAGACCTGATCTGCAGACTCTCCCACGTCGTTCAGCCAGAAAACACAGAGCAAACCAGGATGATGTGAACTCTCCAACTTCTCTGGATTTATTGTGATGAATGTGGTTTTACAGGCAGCTGAAGGCGGACAGAAAAAGGACCTGCTTTTGGTCTCTTGGCCAGGTTTTATAAGCACTTATGACGTGTTTTGGTTTGATAAATACGTCCCTCCTCCTCCCAACACACACTCAGTACCAAGACCTCCGTGACGACATGGAGCCCTCTACCCTAAATCCTCTGATTGCAGACGTTATCAGCATTCCCCGCTGCAAGATCAGCACTTTCTGAGGTCATCTGCTCATAAAAATATCACAAAATACATGCCGAGGTGGACTTTTGATGCCTAAACCCCTCGCTCCAGGGAACTTTGTTCTCCTCTGCTGCTCAGATCTTCATCATCATCATCATCATCATCATCAGGAGCCAAATTCACCATCTTTTCATGTCCAAGAAGAACAAAGTTTGCAACCTGTTACAGTAACGCTAAGCTTAGTGAACAAAGAAATAAACGACAGGTTCATGGCAGCAGGGAGAAAAGTCAGACTGTTGTTCCTCAGAGTCGGATCAGTTTCTCCAGCCCTGAACTGAACTTCTGAGCAGGCCAGAGACCTTCCAGGAAATAGCCAGATCCCTCCACCGGCTGGGATGAACATGACGAAAGTTGAAGCACCGTTGAAGTTCGACTCCCAGACGTCAGAATGAGCATGTGATGGTGGCGACGGTCACTTGGCGGCAGCGTTGCCGTGCGGCGGCGGCTGCTGCTGCGGCTGCTGCTGCTCGGCCAGCGCCTGCTGCAGCCGCGTGCGCTTCCTGGAGTAGTGCTGCCAGTGCAGCAGCTGCTGCTCGTCGATGAACTTGGCGCACTGAGCGCTGACCAGCTCCTTCCGGAAGTGTTCATACTGCAGCAGCTCCAGCATGTGGAGGCAGTGGGGGTACCTGGAGGAAGACGAGGAGGAAGATGATGACCTCCTGACAGTAAACACAGCAGATGGGTTCATAAAACCTCAGATCTTACTTCAGAAACTTGGCGTATTCTGGCTCCTTCCAGTACAGAAGGTACTTCAGGTAGTTGATGAAGGGTCTCTCCCTCAGGAAGCCCCTCTGAGCCAAAACTGCAAACACACAGAGGGTCAGCAGGGGGCGGGGCTCCGAGTCCGCTAGTTACAACATATCCGTGGACGCCACTCACAGTTCAGGTAGTAGGGGTTGGCTAAACACTGGACGAACTCCAGTTCTGCCTGGAACCGGTTCCTGGCCTGCTCATCTGGACCAGAACACACAGCAGCGTTAACACAGTTTCCCTTCAATGTCGCAGCATCGCGTGGCGTTCATTTAAAACTCACACATAGAAAATAAAACGATCACTTCTGGATAAAAGTTCAGTAAGTTTGGTGTGAGAAGACATTGGGATAAAACCCAACATATAAATGCTCGAACAATCATCGGTACAGGTTCATCTCCGTTATTTTTCATTTCAATATTTTTTATTCACTTTTCTTTTCTGTAATATTTTGGCAAATCCAAAAAAACAGCAACAGAAAATATTCTCCAGAGTTACAACAACTACACAACCATTGTAGAACATTTCATGTAAGAAAGAAAACTGGAGTAGGAGGAAGCATGAAACCACCACATCCTCATTTCAAAGTAAACCAAGTGGATGGCATCATTTACAGCAAACACTAAGAACCAAACACAGGCATGAAATACTCTAGTTTTTAAATAAATTTTTTGCATACAGTTTTAGAATGTAATCTTTATATTTCAGATTAAATTGAGAAGGATTTGAACAACTTTTAAAATCGCTTTTAGTGCGTTCCATTGTTTTTCTCCAACCACTGAAATACATATTTGTTTGGGTGTAGTTCTTGCTAAAAGTTGTTTAAAATCACAATTTCGTCTCATTGTTTAATCATTTAGAATAAAAAGAGTTTGCAGTTCTGGTGGGAACAGGAATTGTTTAGTTTTAAGCAGGATTATTAATGTTTTCTACACAACCAAATCTTGTACTTTTAACAGTCCAAAACAATCCTTTGTCTGCTCTTTAGGAGTTTTATTCATTATTCTAACTGCTCTCTTTTGCAGAGTAATTAAAGGTTTTAGATGAGTGTTGTAGGAATGACCCCAGACCTCCAGACAATAAATATTAATAAAATAAAATATTACAAAATAAAAGCAAAATAAACTATTCTTATCGGCTTATAATGCTTAACTTTACTCAACATGCAAATAATATTTTTAACAGATGCTATGTGATTTCCATTTTCATTTTTCATCAATAACTCCTAAAAACCGGAATTCAGAAACATTTTCTGTTTTAATGAACAAGCTAACAAGCTAACATTAGCCAAACACCACTACCAACCCGTTTCCATGGCTACAGGCGCTGCAGCCGGACCGCAGGAACTACGACCTTAACGGGTTGTAATCTGAACACAACCCGTTTAAATCACTCAAAACTGTATAAATCTGATAAAAACGCTTTTTTATGGTTTCGTCTCCGCCATCAAACGTACGCCAACATATTTAACGGAAAACGATGCTGTTTGCGACAGTCCCGTTTTACGGCTTGTTGTTCTCTTTCTAACCGGCCGGGGGAGACAGTTGACAGCAACGTGGCGCTGTCTCAAACACAAAACATTTTCTTTAAAAACAGGCAATAAAACGTCTAAATGTTCAGAATAATTTACAATATGTTTATAAAAACATTCAGTACACAGGATAATTAGCTAATCATGTCACATTTGATGCAGAATAAAAACTATCCATTTTATCTATCAAGAAGAAAAGTAAAAGTTTAGCTTTACTTATATATAAATGACCAAGAAAACGAAGTGAAAACAAAGAAATGGTGTTAAATAAAAATAAATGAATTACAGAAGTGTTTTCTGTCTGGTTTATGGAGCTCAGCAGGAGAGAAATTGCCTCTGTTTAGGAGCTTTAATCTGAATATTCCCGCTGATCTTCCATCTTCTTGTTTCTTCTTCTTCTGGAATTGTCTTCCTAACTCAGGTAAACAGACGTGTCAGCATCTCGTGAATCACCTGGACTGACAACTGCACAGAACAGGACTTCCGGGTTAAAATGAGGATCCTGTCCAGTTGTTTTCATTAAGATGTCATCTTCTACAGCAGACGACGACTTCTCCATCTCTTCAAGCTGAAGTCCAGCCCGCTGCGTTAACATCTGCATCGTTGGAAATGACGGTTCTGGTTATCATTTAATTCTCAAAGTAATGAAAGAACTGAAGCAGAAGATAAATATGCCAGAACATTAGTAGTACATTTGCTGCTTTATGTAATGACTGTGACTTTTCTTTCTCTTCTTCTCGCCCATGGCGCAGACCGACACACGACATGTGTGTTGTGGTCGTTACTGTGGCGTGAATGCTGGAAACCAGAAGATAGAAATCTGACAGTGAATGTTGGTAGGAAACCAGTTCAGCCGTGTTCCCTGTTGGCTTCCTCTGGTCTTCTCCGTCTCTAATGAGTCGTTTGCAGAAGAGAAAACCTGCTTTATATGTGTTTACACAACTGATGCAAACACATATAAACGGGACTAACAGCAGTAGAACAAACAGCAGAACTCTCCGACCAGCTTGATCCACTGCCTGCCTGTCTGCTGGATCTTCTGTCACGCTTCGCTTTCTGACTGGCTGATAACAGAACCTCCACGTCCGTCTGCTCTAAACTCCAGAAGAAGGCGTCGAACCCTGAGAGGGTCACTGCGCTTTTGCCATGAAGGCCGGGTGATCCCAAAACACCTGGAAATGTGTTGCTTTGGTGTGGCCACATCTTCAGCAGGGAGACACGTTTTACACTCTGAATGATCTGATTCTGTTTTTACAGGCAGGAGATTAAAACCTCCTCTTTTATTTTCAATAAAGCCAACAAAATAAAAGATTTCTACATTAACAATGATTCTCCTGAACAGGTAAAACCCCAGCATGAGACACGTCGCCATTTGTTTTATTTCTGTGTTTTCCAGGAAAGTTTGTTGCAGGTTTTTCATGTTTATCAATCAATCAATCAATCAATCAATCAATCAATCAATCAATCAATCAATCAACCAACCAACCAACCAACCAACCAACCAACCAACCAATCAATCAATCAATCAAACAACCAACCTACCTATCCATCCATCCTTCCATCTATCTGTAGAATAGAATAGAATGTGCAGATATGAAGGAAGAGGACGAATGAAGTGGAGACTTAACAAATGAGGAAGAACACCTCCAACCGTCCTGCATGGAGATCGTTTCAGGCGTACGTTTGTTTCTACGTCACATTTTCACGCTGCAGATGTTTCATATAAAACTTGACGCGTCGCAGCCGAAGATCTCAGACAAAGAGGAAAAAGCTGAAAGAAAGCAGATCAGATGCAGGAAACATCCTGAAGTTTTCAACCTGGATAAAACAGCAGACTTTCAGGGTTTAGTCCTGAATCTGGGACTAGGAAGTAGACCTGACCCGAATGAACCTGGTTCTTATCAAACCAGAAAATCCTCTATGGAATCTGGTCAGGGTTTAGAAGTCAGTGTAGAGATCAGCGTCTGTAGTCTGAGGCCCTGTTATCGTCGCAAAGCTGAGACAGTAAAACAAAAGTTCTGATGCGTTCTGGTCTCAAGATGGCACAGGGACCGCATCATTTCTGGCCCTGTTTACTTAACAAAGTCGACTTCCTGTTGTGGTGGGAACTATTCTTTTCAAAGATGCAAAGGGAAAAGTCTGCATGGGGACGCTGAGGTGTAAACAAGACCGACTGGGTTGGAGGATTGGACAGGGTTGGACAGGGATGGACAGGATTGGACAGGGATGGACAGGATTGGACAGGGCTGGACATGGTTGGACAGGGCTGGACAGGCATGGACAGGATAGGACAGGGTTGGACAGGGATGGACAGGATTGGACAGGGTTGGACAGGGATGGACAGGATTGGACAGGATTGGACAGGGATGGAGAGGATTGGACAGGGTTAAAGGACTGGACAGGGTTGGACAGGGATGGACAGGATTGGACAGGGCTGGACAGGGATGGACAGGATTGGACAGGGATGGAGAGGATTGGACAGGGTTGGACAGGATTGGACAGGGTTGGACAGGGATGGAGAGGATTGGACAGGGTTGAAGGACTGGACAGGGTTGGACAGGGTTGAAGGATTGGACAGGGTTGGACAGGGTTGGACAGGATTGGACAGGATTGAAGGACTGGACAGGGTTGGACAGGGTTGGACAGGATTGGACAGGGTTGGACAGGGATTGAGATGATTGGACAAGGTTGAAGGATTGGACAGGATTGGACAGGGATGGACAGGGTTGAAGGATTGGACAGGGTTGGACAGGGACACTTTTTCTCCAGGCTTTGACTGAACCCCCGCCTGCTTCAGTTTATTGGAACTTGCTGCAGACTTTGAACCAGAACTTTCCGCCGTCTGTCTGTCCTATCTTCACGATAACGAGTTAATGGACAAGTGGCTCCTTTTTCCTGGAAAGCAGTTTTATAGCAGGACGGGGGTCCGTGCACGCTGCCGGTCTGTGTGTTTCTGCGCGTGCACCCAGCACCAGACTCGACTAGACCTGGACGTTATCTGTCATTCCAATTGCATCTCAGACGTGTTTTATTCAGAACTCGTGTGTTAAAAACACTAAACTGGTGAACGAGGAGAACACAGAAAGATCTTGAAGTTTGCATCTGATTCCACCAAGCCAGACCACATTAGACCAGGTCCAGGTCCTGGAAAGAACCTACAGAACATCCACATTCCTTCTGGATGTTTCTGATGTGTGAAACTTGCTGCAGAACTAGACTCATTTTCTTTTGTTTATCCTTTTATTCCTGCTGCTTTGTTACGTCCCGTCTGTCTGAACACGACCAGGTCCCGTCCGTCTGAACACGACCGAGTCCCGTCTGTCTGAACACGACCAGGTCCCGTCCGTCCGAACACGACCGAGTCCCGTCCGTCTGAACACGACCAGGTCCCGTCTGTCCGAACACAACCGAGTCCAGTCCGTCTGAACACGACCAAGTCCCGTCCGTCCGAACACGACCGGGTCCCGTCCGTCTGAACACGACCGAGTCCCGTCCGTCCGAACACGACCGAGTCCCGTCCGTCCGAACACGACCCGGTCCCGTCCGTCCGAACACGACCGGGTCCCGTCCGTCCGAACACGACCGGGTCCCGTCCGTCCGAACACGACCGAGTCCCGTCCGTCCGAACACGACCGAGTCCCGTCTGTCCGAACACGACCGAGTCCCGTCTGTCTGAACACGACCAGGTCCCGTCCGTCCGAACACGACCGAGTCCCGTCTGTCTGAACACGACCAGGTCCCGTCCGTCCGAACACGACCAGGTCCCGTCTGTCCGAACACGACCGAGTCCCGTCTGTCTGAACACGACCGAGTCCCGTCTGTCTGAACACGACCGAGTCCCGTCTGTCTGAACACGACCGGGTCCCGTCTGTCTGAACACGACCGGGTCCCGTCCGTCCGAACACGACCGGGTCCCGTCCGTCCGAACACGACCAGGTCCCGTCCGTCTGAACACGACCGAGTCCCGTCTGTCTGAACACGACCGGGTCCCGTCTGTCTGAACACGACCGAGTCCCGTCTGTCTGAACACGACCGAGTCCCGTCTGTCTGAACACGACCGAGTCCCGTCTGTCTGAACACGACCAGGTCCCGTCCGTCTGAACACGACCAGGTCCCGTCAGGTAAGGTTACCAGTAAACTATACTGGTGCAGTTGGTGGTTAACTTCAGCCTGAACATAGACATAGTACAGATATATGTCTATGAGCCTGTCTCTCTGCAGTCTGTGAATAAGTCCTGGTTTAGTTCCATTATTTTTCCTCCCTGAACTGATGTGACGATGAGCAGAAATACTGATGAATTTATGGAGAGTCTTACATGTCACTGTTTCTGGAACTGTGTTTGCTGGGAAACTTCAAAAAATGTTGAGTTTACCGACTTCACCAGGGACGACGACTGTCTTCCAGTAACAACACGTGGTCCCATAGCGGGACTTTCTGCAGGTTCTCCTGGAAAGCAAAAGAGATTGCAGACAACACCAGATGTAAGCTGTCATTGTGACCTTGTTGACTCCATAACCACCCCACCCCCCCCCCCCCACCTCACCCAGATAGATCCTAAAACACCTTTATGGCCCGTGTGGCCTTCAGGTGCCGCTGGGAGAAGGATGCAGCGGCCTTCATCTCTTTGCAGATAAGCTCCGTCTCCGGTGGAACTTTCCACTCACGCCAGCTTTACCATCGTCGCCCCACAGGCGTGCACGACACCGCAGGTGTGCGCGTGACAAACACGTGAAATAAACTTTATTAATACGGAACTTTACACGCATAACAGCAAAGAGCTTTACGTAACAAAAGCAGAAGTTGCTGCATCTTAAAAAATACAAGCAACACACACACACACACACACACACACACATCTGATCTGGAATTTTCCATGTCAAATTTAATTTATAATAACAGCAGCTCAGAGTGCTTTAGCTGTCCTAAACACACACACACACACACACACACACACACACACACAGAGTCATTATTTATATATTTAATGATTGAATTAATAATGACACCTTTAAATAATTATTTGATTAATTAATCCTGGCAGTCGTACTTCTCCTGGTTTAGTTTTTTAATCAGTTTCAGGTTAAACTGTAAATTACAGGTATGTAATAAATTACAGGAATGCAGTATGAATACATTATATGCTTGTTGTTTATGGTAATTTTCTTTAAGGTAAATAGAAAAATACCATAAAAATGTGTTTACTGAACAAGAAGTTGATCCTTTACATGAATGACTTTTAATAAATTATTAGTAAAAATTGATGAGAATGAATGAAAAGTTCCTGATTTACAGTTAGATCTACAATGATTAACTCTTCAACCTTAATATGTCATCATACATGAAACACAGTTTCTGAGACATTTTGCATCATTTTATCGTAAAAACTTTGCTAAAAAACACAACCATATGCTAGTGTTTTACCCCCTGGTGGACACCTTTGGCACTATTACAGGTTTGACCCAAAGATAGCAAACATTTAATTATTTCTTTTTAAGAATAAATGTTTTTTTAAGGGCATTTTCCTCCAGAGTGGTTTCAGGGTAAAATGATGGTGGGTTAACTGGTAAACAGGACTGTTTCCACACGTTTCCAGAAAAACTTTATTAATAACAAACTGTAACCAACAACATGGTACAAAACTCTGGAAGTTATTTTTACACAGCACGCACACACATAGTAACTAAGTTAGTAAAATATATTTAGATTAAAAACAATACAAAACATATTTCTGTGTATTTAGTAGTTAAACAACTAAAAACATCAATGATTGAAGATAAAATACAAAAAAAGCTGAAATGTTTCCTGTTAACGGTGTGAAACCCGTCTGGCTGAATCAGCAGGATGAAATAACAGTGTCATCTGCATAGAGATGAATTTCACTCCTCCTCTTGTCTTTTTTCTCACTTTATTTACATCAGCTAAAAGAAAACAGTTCTTATCCAGCTCCCATTACAAAAAGAGCCTTACATTTCACTGTTTCATCATTAACTTTAACCTAAAACTGGTTGTATCCCCCCCCCGCCAACCTAAAACTGTATCCCCCCACCCTGTTCTCAGGGTCGGTGGTGTAACTCTCTGGGGGTAAACGGTGGTGGTCATGTGACCCTCCAGCTGGTCTACGGAGGTTTTCCAGAGTTTCTTTACAATCCAGACACAACATGTAGTGTTTATTCTCTAGATGGTAAATCCACCATTATTTATCACATCTTCATCACCATCACTACCATGTTGCTAAGAGACCTCTATTTTCACCTGGACATGATGATGAAGACACTTCCTGTCAGACTTTCCACCAATCAGAGAGCTTAAACTGATGGTAATGTCCAATCAGGAGCAGCCAAAGATCAACAAGTGATGAGAAAAGCAGGAAAATAATGATCCTCTATGGCTGGAATAAAGCCAAGAAGACGTTTGGGATGCAGCTGAGGTGGAGGTGCTGCAGTGAGGATAGCAGGTAGATAGTAGCAGGAAGACGTGTGGAAACATGGAAACAGTGTGTGTGTATGTGTGTGTTTCAGATGAGAAAAGGCTTGGTCACTGCTGATCTATGTCTGTTATTTCTACAAACTTCTGGTTGCTCTTTATGCTGCTTTATCTGTTCATACATTCATTTTACATCATTTAGCCTCAGAATCTGACAGCTGAGGCGGAAACATCGCGACTTTAAGGCACTGCTTTGTTCTGGAGACGACGTCATTAAACTTTGTCTTCATGACATCGAGCTTGGACTTCAGGAAAGGACAAACAGCTCTAGGAAACAGTCTCCACAGCGGTTGCTGGTTCTACTCTGGCATGGTAACGTTGGCCCACGAGGGGAAGGAGTCCAGGGAGAACATGGCGTGCCCCCAGCTGTTGATGGCCAGGCTGATGCAACCGATCCCGATGATGTTCATCACCACACCGGTTTTCGCCTGCAGGGAGTGCAGTGAAGACCAGGTTGCCATGGAGAATGTGAATTAGTTTCTTTTTCCTGGAGAAAAGTAGGACTCACCATGTCAGACACTTTGAGGAAACCATAGGAGAAGACAATGGCGTTGGGGGGCGTGGCTACCGGCAACATGAAGGCGAAGGAAGCGCTAAGGGTGCACGGGATCATCACATACAGGGGGTTCAAGCTGATGGACTGGGACTGGGTTGGGACACACACAGGAAGTAGCAGCTTTACATCATATGTAAAAAAGAAGGGAAACAACTCCTCTCTTCCTATGCCGGCCTTTCAGAATAAAAGCCTTTCGGTTATCTGCTGTTTTCAGGATTTTAATGTGAAACATCTGCACAGAGGCTCCGCCTCTTTTTACCTCTAACTGTACACTGGCATCAACAAACTTACAACTGGTTATCTTTTCTGTTCACACGGAAATGATGATCTTATTACCATAGAGGCTAGGATGGGCAGGAAGAGGGTTGCCGTAGCAACGTTGCTGGCACACTCTGTGAAGGTCGCGATGAGGAGGCAGAGGACGATGGCGATGGCCCACGGAGGTATGGAGTGAAGAGGCGTCATCTGATCTCCAAGCCAGCGTGACAGACCAGATGCCTGATGTTTACACATGGCGCCATGTTTGTTTACAGAATGAAAAACATAAACAGACATGAATAAACGTTTACTTTTATTTATATTTACTGCAACCGCACACGTAGCATGGATCCTTTATTTTCATCGCAGGATCATTTATATTGATGTTCACTGTGTTTACTGAACTGAAGTTTGGTAGAAAACAACTTTATTCCCAAAAAAGTACAATCCCATGAGAACAGTCTGCTCTGCGGAAGCCCTGGAGGGACAAAATAAAGAACCAGGAGGTCTGTTAGCACGGCTCAGCTGAAAGCATAACTTGAAGGCCTCTACACCATAGACTGTATAAAGACAGATGGGCGGAGCCTCCGTGACGTCACTCGTAGGTTTCTGAAGAGCAGAATTGAAGCTCGGTGGGCGGTTCCTACCATCACCATCTTGGCAGGGGCATGCGTGTCGTCTCGCTCGGAAAATACAAATATGGGCAAAGAGGTGGAGCTGAGAGGGGAGCTGTGAGCGTCATGGTGGATGATTGACATTGAGCGAACTCCGAGCTTTCTGTAGCTAAGAGCTAACCGAGCTAACCCGGAGATAACAGGAGATAATGAGCTAACGGAGGTAAGCGGGCTAAAGCTAAGTCACGTTGTTAACCGGCTAAAAACCGCGGTTGTTCTACCTTCTTTTGACTTGAAGCGGGAGATCGGGTACCTGTCAATCAAAAGGACACGCCCCTAAATATGCCGAACTTCAAGATTAAATTACTTTTAAACGGGCGAGTTAGAAAAACATCCATTTCCCCCACAGTTGTCATGAAGGTAAACCTGACCTATTAAACCTAAAATAGGTTTTTGAACCAGGCTGTAAACATGTTTATTCCTGCTGTAAACATGTTTATTCCTGCTGTAAACATGTTTATTCCTGCTGTAAACATGTTTATTTCTGCTGTAAACATGTTTATTCCTGCTGTGAAGTTGGTCTTTTTAACATGGGAGTCTATGGGGATTTGCTGTTTTGCAGCCCCTAGTGGATGAAGGGGGAACTGCAGTTTTATGTACTTCTACATAGGCTTCACTTTTTTTTTTTCTTTTTTTTTTAACCTGTCCTGTTCAGCATCTCAGCATACAGAACAGCAATCTGCGTGCCATATTTTTGCCAGACAGATTTGCTCTGTCAAGGGAGACATCTCATGTATATAGCTGCCCTTGATAATCAGAATATTTTTATTATGATAATTATTTTATTTTATTTATTTATTTATTTTCCTTTTATCATTTTGCAATCATCGTCAGTCTTGATATGGCCGAGCTGGACCTGGCAGGGAAAGAGGGAAAAAAAAAAAAAAAATGAAAGGAGAAAAAGAGAGACAGAAAAGAAAGGCGTGTCTAAGCTGCTAAAGTTACAGTATTTGCAAAACAATATAAAGTACTGAAAAAATACAACAAGACAAAAGTAGGATAGTGACGATATTCAAAAACAGACAAAAAAAAATGAAAAATAAAAGTAAAAAAAAGTAAATGAATGAATAAAATAACAATTACAATACCAACCGTTATTAAACACACCTACAGAGAGTCATCAGCAACATTTAGTAGGAAGCAGATGGGAAGATGAGCGCATGTGGGCGTGCACGTGTGAGTGTTCAACCTGTGATCATGCAATCAAAGATCAGCTGAGTGCTTGTAGGGGAGCACGACCACGACCCGAGGTGTAGGGGAGGAAGCCAAGGCCCCCAGGGCCCGGCAAGCCCACCGCGCACAGAGCCCGGGCAGGCAAAGCAGAGAGAGCCTCCGTCCCCCGAGCCCAGAGCAGTGGAAGCCTCCAGGCAGGCGCCACCCGGCGCCACGAGGCAGGGGCACCGGGTAGCACAGGGCGACGGCACGCCGGCCTGGCGGGCGCCGGGTGCTGAAGCGCGGGCCGCACAGAGAGCCGGCAGCCCACAGGCCCCAGGACCACCCGTTCCCCCCGGCAGAGCCCCGGCCAAGACCCAGCGGGCCCCGCCCACCCAGAGCAAAACCATCGCAGGCCGGCGCCACCACGATACCAGGGGCGGGATCCCCAAGAACAAGGACACGTCCGTAGACCCTCCCCCCAACAACCCCTCCCCACAACCGTCCCACTGCTTCCTATCCCCCCTCTCCAGCACCCTCCCCATCCCTCTCCCTCCCAAGCCCTACTGTCCCCAACACTCCCACCCCTCCCCCTTCCTCCTACCCCCCCCCCCCCCCCGCTCCACCCCTCCCTCCCTCCCACACACCTCCTCCCATTCAATCCTCCCTCTCCCTCCCAATCCCCCCCCCCCCCCCCCCACCCCCAGCGACAGCCGGAGCCAGAGGACTGCAGGCCCCAGACCTGAACTCCCCACATTCACACACCCCCACACACACACTTATGCAGCCAACCAGAGACCCTGCCGGCCCCCTCATGCGGCCCAGGCATCGCCCAGGACAGAGGGCCCCCCGCAGCGCCCCGTCCCCAACCCCCAGGCCCCCGTACCCCGAGTGCTCCCCATGAAGAGGGGACATAGGAAGACTCCTGCCCCCCCACCCGCCCGCCTCTGTGGTGTGTGCATGGGTGGGTCGTGGTTGTAGTGCAAGTAAAAAAAGGGGTGGCTGTGGGGGGGGTGGGACCAGCTGCTGCCAGACAGCCAGACCCCCCCCTCCTCAGCATTCCCTTGTTTATGTGAGTGTGTGTGTGTGTGTGTGTGTTAAGTGTGTGTGCTGCTTGTGTAAATGTAATAGTGTCTAAGTTGTGAGTAAAATCGAGGGGAGAAAGACCCCAATGGGAGGGGATGGGCAAAGGCCACCGCTGTAGCTCCTGTCCACCCCCCATGGCCAAGGCGCCTGTCCCCTCCAAACCCTAAATGTATATTGGTGTCTATGTTGCAATTAAAATTTAGTGGGGCAGGTGGTCGCCGGGGTCCATCGGAAAATGCCCCTTAGGGTTCCCGGGACCACCGACTTCACCCCCCCACCGTGCCCTATATGCTGTATGTATGATGTCGGGTGGCGGAGGAGGAGGGGGGCGTGGGGAGGGGCACAACCAGGGGAGAAGGACTCCTCCCCTGGGCAACCAACTCCTCAGCTGGCCGCAGTAGGTGCCCCCACCTCGCCGGGACAGCCCCAGGGCAGAAGGGCAAGTTCCGGCCCACCAGCTGCCGCAGGAGGCAGCACCCCGGTTGTCCCCCCATCCCCGGCGGCCCAGCGCCAGCACTCCAGGGGCCGGAGAGTCCCCGGCTCCCACCCAGACATCCATCCAGGTCCGGGGCCCGGTGCCACCAGCAACGCCAAGACTGCCGCCGACGGGAGGAGACAGAGCCAGAGGGAGGATCCCCTCCGCCATGGACCCTATTCCTACCCCACCCATTCCCAACCATCCCCGCCCCCCCCGTCCACCCCCTCCTCTGCTGCCACCCCCCCCTCCTACACCGCCCTCCTTCCCCCATCTCCTACGCGCCCCCCATGCCCCCCCCGACCCCCTCCTACGCCCCCCCCCTCCGCCCACCCCTCCCTCTACCAACCTGCACCAAACCCCATCCCTCTACGGACACATCACAATCCCCAGGGAACCCGCCAGGTACCATAGCAGCGCGACCCCGAGGGCATGCCCCAGGCGACCAAGGCCCCCCACGTCCAGGCCAGGCCCCCCATCCCGGAGGGAGGCAGCCCTGAAACCCGGGGGCCCTGGCCCCCCACGCAGCCCACACAACAGCAACCCGGCCACCCAGCCTAGGCCAGCCCCCGACCGCCCCCAAGTAACCCCAGCCTCTGGGCCACCAGAGCTCCAAGCCGGCCAGGCGAGCAGCGTCCAAAGCAATGACCTGCCCAGACCCCTGGCCCGGGGGCTTCACTTTTAACCACCAGAGGCTCCGTCCATCTTTCATATATGGTCTGTACTCTACACTCAGACCAATGCAATTAACACCAAATAGTCCATAATTTCGAGGTGAAATCTCATTTTTGTGTTGAGCTGCAGTTTCACCTCACTGCCTTTAGCCAGAGCGAAGCCTCCTCCAAGCAGCAGCACGATGTTCCATGGCATCTTCTTCTGGGTCACCTGCCAGGTGAGCAGAGGAGGGGCGGGGCCTCGGGACACCTGGCTCTCTGATTGGATTTTAGGATCAACTTTAAAGCAAACGATAAAGAAGCCGAGGTGGTGTTTAAGCTGTGTGTGTGTTACCGGTGTTGGCTTTCCTCCAGAAGCAGAGGTATCGCGGCGGCTCAGACGGAAGAACAAACAACAAAACGGCGATGAAGAGCGAGACGGTGGCGTCGGTGACGAACCTGCAAACAGAAAAGCTTTAAAACTGCAGGAGTGGTCAGTATCATGTCTGTACCTCAGACCGCTGGATACACCCACACATCGGCTGTGTCTCAGGGTCTGCACATCTACAGGCTGCATGCGTCATAGTGGTGCCGGGTGCTGTCCCAGTCCTCCCAGTCCTCCCAGTCCTCCTAGTCCGCCCAGTCCTCCCAGTCCTCCTAGTCCGCCCAGTCCTCCTAGTCCGCCCAGTCCGCCCAGTCCTCCTAGTCCTCCTAGTCCGCCCAGTCCTCCTAGTCCACCCAGTCCGCCCAGTCCTCCTAGTCCGCCCAGTCCTCCCAGTCCTCCCAGTCCTCCTAGTCCGCCCAGTCCTCCCAGTCCTCCTAGTCCGCCCAGTCCTCCTAGTCCGCCCAGTCCGCCCAGTCCTCCTAGTCCTCCTAGTCCGCCCAGTCCTCCTAGTCCACCCAGTCCGCCCAGTCCTCCTAGTCCTCCTAGTCCGCCCAGTCCTCCCAGTCCTCCCAGTCCTCCTAGTCCGCCCAGTCCTCCTAGTCCGCCCAGTCCGCCCAGTCCTCCTAGTCCTCCTAGTCCGCCCAGTCCTCCTAGTCCACCCAGTCCGCCCAGTCCTCCTAGTCCTCCTAGTCCGCCCAGTCCTCCCAGTCCCCCCAGTCCGCCCAGTCCGCCCAGTCCTCCCAGTTCTCCCAGTCCTCCCAGTCCTCCTAGTCCGCCCAGTCCTCCCAGTCCTCCCAGTCCTCCCAGTCCGCCCAGTCCTCCTAGTCCGCCCAGTCCGCCCAGTCCTCCTAGTCCTCCTAGTCCGCCCAGTCCTCCCAGTCCCCCCAGTCCGCCCAGTCCGCCCAGTCCTCCCAGTTCTCCCAGTCCGCCCAGTCCTCCTAGTCCGCCCAGTCCGCCCAGTCCTCCTAGTCCTCCCAGTCCGCCCAGTCCTCCCAGTCCTCCCAGTCCCCCCAGTCCGCCCAGTCCGCCCAGTCCTCCCAGTCCTCCCAGTCCGCCCAGTCCTCCCAGCCCTCCCAGTCCGCCCAGTCCGCCTAGTCCTCCTAGTACGCCCAGTCCTCCTAGTCCGCCTAGTCCTCCCAGTCCTACTAGTCCTCCTAGTACGCCCAGTCCTCCTAGTCCGCCCAGTCCTCCCAGTCCTCCCAGTCCTCCCAGTCCTCCCAGTCCGCCCAGTCCTCCCAGTCCTCCCAGTCCTCCCAGCCCTCCCAGTCCGCCCAGTCCGCCCAGTCCTCCCAGTCCTCCCAGTCCTCCCAGTCCTCCCAGTCCGCCCTTCGTTTGGCTCCAGTTCAGCTTAAAACGAAGGCGACCAGAGATGCATCCTCAGCGCCCTCTCCTATCCCAGAATGCATTGCGTTCCTGACAGAAAAGAAGCAGCAGAGTGCCGGTGTCGGTACCACACCAGCCAGACCCTTTATTTATTTATTTTTATGTATAAACACACATATTTGTCCCGGCAGACGAGCTGGGAGGACATTGTGTCCAATAACCACAATGGATTTCATTCCAGTCGTCCTCAGATGTCTTCGTCTCCTTTCAAGAAAAGACTGAATTTATTCCAGTCACCAAGATAACTGCAGACTGGAATAAGGAACAATAATTAAACATGTTAAATTATAATCCAGTCATATAAGACACGGTCATTTAATGAGTTAAAGAAACAAACAAACAAATGTGTCCTGGACAAATGAGAGCATTTTTCTGATGAACAGGGGGACAAAATACCTGTCAACAGGTGCAGAAGTCTGACTGGGAGGAACAGAAAACACCTGACTGGAGCGGAAACATCACAGGATTCTTCTACTAAATATTAGTTTATGACTGATGGAACATTTATTATTTTATCATGTTTGTTTGGTTTTTAAAAAATCTTCCTGTTGAACCAGAATTAGAAAATAATGTCATGATTTTCATCAAACTTTTATTTATTATGACTTTAGTCAGTTTCATGTTATTTCCCAGGCAGCAGTTTTCTCCTTCTTTAATGGGAGGGTATGAATACATATGAGGACGACTGTATGTGTGTCTAACCAGGATTATTTTCCACTGAAGTTAACGTCAGCTTGACAGGATGAGCTGTCAGCCAGAGGAGAGCTCGTCTAAACTGCCTCATGTTGCTCATTTACACACAGGACTGGAGCATGATGGGTAATTCTCGTACACGAGATAGGCCGTCTCATTTTACTGGCAGTAAACGCACTTCGGTGTGTGCAGACGGCGTACAACACTTTGCAGTCGATGTAGTCTGCGCACTTGGAGGTGTGCAGACCCTGAATTGAGACACAGCCATGGACACACTCACAAGGTTGCAATACCAGGTGTTACCACTAGACGGCAGTGATTCTGATACACTGGACCTTTAATCAACCCTACTTCCTTGCTTTAGGTTTGTTTGTTGACTTTAACCAACAGCATCCTGCTTTAACCAGATCTGGACATCCTCTTAGTGCAGCTGCACCTCTGTGAGGAAAGGAATATGTTATTAAAAAGATCCAGTACATTCGACTGAGTGCGGTGTGGGACCTGCTGAATGAATGACAAATATTAAAGTACATTAGATGAGACAAACTTCAGTAAACTCATACCTGAGCTAACCACCAACAGGTTAATAAACAGCTGGAAAATCCACAAGCAGAAAAAGCATTCAAGTTTGGGATCGTCTGTAATATCATCGACCTGGATCAGCCGAGGTCACATGATGCAAGGCTGGTCGCTCAGTTCATGAATGAGGATTTCACCATGATTGTTTGTGCATGCATGCACTCAGAGACCTGAAATGTACTCGGTCATTTCCAACCTCCCTGTATCTGGAGGGCTTTTCTTTTCCAGCTCAGGTCGGGACAGAAAATTCCCTGGAAATCTGACGTAACGGAAACAGGTTGAAGGTGAAGCTTTCTGTCATAAAGAGCCTCAAATGGTTTCATCAACAATGAAAGAGGAAAAAATCCTCATAAAACCACAAATCTGGAGAAATCTAAGTGTGTAAATGAATCTGCAGATAAAGTTCCTGCAGCTGACGCTAACGCTAACACTACAGTGTCTCACATTGCCACAGATTTGCTGAGGCATGATGCCTCCATATTAAATTCCACATTTAAAAAACTTCTCATAATTTGATGCAGAAAGACTTTTCTGTGAAGATTTGGAGGTTGTTGTGTTCCCTTTCTTGGAAAACTCCTCCTGAACACTGAGTTCGCAGCAGAAACTGATAATTATGACAACATTCTATTTTCATTGGGTTCATGCAGTGTTTGTTCCAGCAGGATGTTCTAGCGTCACTGTTGGCTTGTGTAATCAGGAACCATTCACCTTAAACAAATAATCTGTTTGCACAAACTAAATGTCCAAGTTGACCCCCGCCAGATCACCTTCAAATCCAGGTCAACGCACGTTGCATCTCTTCAGCTGATGCTACCTGTCAGTGTTTCCTGTTTCAGGCGAACGTCCGTGATGTTGGTGACATTCAGGACGGTTTCCTTTTGACTCAGACTCACTGACCGGTCCATTACAACCTCACAGAAAGAAGCCTCTAGGTCTCTTCAAGAGGTGACAGTCTGGATGGATGACTGAATGGATGCTGGATGCTGCCTTGCATCAAGACCAGATTGCTGAACCACCTCAGCTGGTTCCAACCAGCGACCAGCAAAGCCTCCAGAACAAACTCCTCCCCACGTCCCAGTGTGAACTCCCCTTCAGAAGGACCCTCCATCTTATACAGACCCACTTCTTTACCTCATCCATCCATCCATCCATCCATCCATCCATCCATCCATCCATCCATCTGTCCATCTGTCCATCGATCCATCCATCCATCAATCTGTCCATCCATCCATCTATCCGTCCATCTGTCCATCGATCCATCCATCTATCTGTCCATCTGTCCATCCATCCATCTGTCCATCTGTCCATCCATCCATCTATCCGTCCATCTGTCCATCGATCCATCCATCTATCTGTCCATCTGTCCATCCATCCATCTGTCCATCCATCCATCCATCCATCCATCCATCCATCTGTCCATCCATCCAGTCATCCATCCAGTCATCCATCCATCCATCCATCCATCCATCCATCCATCCATCCATCCAGTCATCCATTCATCCAACCATCCAGCCATTATTCATCCATCCATCCATCCATCCATCCAGCCATTATCCATCCATCCATCCATCATCCAACCATCCATCCATCCAGCCATCATTCATCCATCCATCCATCCATCCATCAAGCCACTATTCATCCATCCATCCATCCATCCATCCATCCATCCATCCATTATCCATCCATCCATCCATCTTGCATCCAGCCATTATTCATCCATCCATCCATCCATCCATCTGTCCATCCATCCACCCAGTCATCCATTCATCCAACCATCCAGCCATTATTCATCCATCCATCCATCCATCCAGCCATTATCCATCCATCCATCCATCATCCAACCATCCATCCATCCAGCCATCATTCATCCATCCATCCATCCATCCATCAAGCCACTATTCATCCATCCATCCATCCATCCATCCATCCATCCATCCATCCATCCATTATCCATCCATCCATCCATCTTGCATCCAGCCATTATTCATCCATCCATCCATCCATCATCCATCCATCTGTCCATCCATCCATCCAGTCATCCATCTGTCCAGCCATTATTCATCCATCCATCCATCCATCCATCCATTCAGTCATCCATCCAGTCATCCATCCATCCAGCCATTATTCATCCATCCATCCATCCATCCATCCATCCATCCATTCTTCCATCCATCCAACCATCCATCCATCCATCCATCCATCCAGCCATTATCCATCCATCCATCCATCCATCCATCCATCCATCCAGCCATCATCCATCCACCCAGTCATCCATCCATCCTTCCATCAATCCAACCATCCAGCCATTATTCATCCATCCATCCATCCACCCAGTCATCCATCCATCCTTCCATCCATCCAACCATCCATCCATCCAGCCAGCCATTATTCATCCATCCATCCAGTCATCCATCCATCCATCGAGTCATCTATCCATCCATCCAGCCATTATTCATCCATCCATCATCCATCCATCCATCCATCCAGCCATTATTCATCCATCCATCCATCCATCCATCCATCCATCCATCTGTCCATCCGTCCATCTATCCGTCCATCTGTCCATCGATCCATCCATCTATCTGTCCATCTGTCCATCCATCCATCTGTCCATCCATCCATCCATCCATCCATCCATCCATCCATCCATCCATCCATCTGTCCATCCATCCATCCATCCATCCAGTCATCCATCTGTCCATCCATCCATCCATCCAGTCATCCATCCATCCAGCCATCCATCCAGTCATCCATCCAGTCATCCATCCATCCGTCCATCCATCCATCCATCCATCCATCCATCCATCCATCCAGTCATCCATCCATCCATCCATCCAGTCATCCATCCATCCAGCCATTATTCATCCATCCATCCATCCTTCCATCCATCCAACCATCCATCCATCCATCCAGCCATTATTCATCCATCCATCCAACCATCCATCCATCCATCCAGCCATTATCCATCCATCCATCCATCATCCAACCATCCATCCATCCATCATCCATCCATCCATCCATCCATCCATCCATCCATCATCCATCCAGCCACTATTCATCCATCCATCCACCAATCCATCCATTATCCATCTATCCATCCATCCATCTTCCATCCAGCCATTATTCATCCATCCATCCATCCATCATCCATCCAGCCATTATTCATCCATCCATCCATCCATCTGTCCATCCATCCATCCATCCATTCAGTCATCCATCCAGTCATCCATCCATCCGTCCATCCATCCATCCATCCAGTCATCCATCCATCCATCCATCCATCCATCCAGTCATCCATTCATCCATCGAGTCATCTATCTATCCATCCATCCAGCCATTATTCATCCATCCATCCATCCATCCATCCATCCATCCATCCATCCATCCAGCCATTATTCATTCATCCATCCATCCATCATCCATCCAGCCATTATTCATCCATCCATCCATCCATCCATCCATCCATCCATCCATCCATCCATCCATCTTCCATCCAGCCATTATTCATCCATCCATCCATCCATCCATCTTCCATCCAGCCATTATCCATCCATCCATCCATCCATTCAGCCTTCCTGCTATTTTTAAGGTTCTGTGTAAACAAATCGGTGTGTTTTGAAGGTTAAAGGGATTCAAACTCAGGGATTTTAGAAGGTCCAGATACTTCCAGGTACCTTCCAGGTTATTCCATCTTTTTCAGGCTGCAGCTGAAACATCTTACCAGAACAATTCTCAGTTTCTTGACTGAAACTTGAAAAAAAGCAGCAAAAACAGCTCAATGATGACGTCTGTGCTGGTCATGTGACCCGGCTGGGACTTCATGAATGTAAAAGCAGGTGAGAGGTGAGGAGGCGGAGCCACGACCACAGATCAGATCAGGTCAGTGCTTGGGTCTGTGCAGGTTGTTAGGAGTCAGTCTGGTCCCCAAATGAAGCTGAATTATTTCTGTGTCTGAGTTCTGAGCAGATTTATGAAGGTTTTGTCACGTTGAACATTATAGGTAGAGAAATCCTGAGCGGATAACAGGATTTGTGTCTCTGATCACATCAGATGGCTTAAAGGCTGAGCTGGATGTAAAAACAATCCTCTAACACTCGTAACATGTCAGAATTCTCATTTCTAAACAAAGTCAAGCTTCACAGCTTGTGAGGTGAACAGAAAATATGTGAGGGTTTGACTAACAACTCCAACATTGGGGAATGTTTTGGACTTTATATGATGGAGGAATGTTGGACAAAGTCCCTGGATGCTAATTCAGCTAGCATGTAAAGATTTTTTGTCATTCTGTTGTTCGGGATCATCGTCCTGCTGCATGAGACCGTTTCTGACAAGCTTCATCTGCCAGACAGATGGACTCACAGCGGTTTCAGAAGACCTCATGGTCCACTCAGTGGCTGCAAAGTGTGGCTTTTCTGTGAGGTTTTCATTTTCTCTCCATGTATACAGTGGTTTTCCATGTACTGCTAGGTTAACTGGTCACGCTAAACTCTCTAAATAGGTTGTCTCTGTGTTGGTCCTGTGATGGACTGGCAATCTGTTCAGGATGTTCTTGGGAAGGATTCCACCTTCCCTGGAAACCGAATGGATGGAGGGTTTCTTGTGCAACCCTTCCCAGCAAGCCATACTGGTTCAGCCTGTTTCTCACTGGACTGGCTGCTCTGAATGTTTTCCACTTGTCAATAAACTTGCTGCAGAATGATGGACTTCAGATAGTTTGGAAATGACCTTACAACCCTTTCATAACATAAAGACCTTCAACACTTATAAATGAATCATGAATTATCTGCTGTAAAGCCATAATGAGAACTATAACAGACTTTATCTGTGCGTCCTGATGGATGAAAATGACCCGACTTCATGCAGTCCAGCGTTACAGGTCAAAGTCACCTATTTGCAACCAGCACACGTTTCCAGAGTTTGTTTGAGGGTTTTGCCTCAAGGCGAGTCCTGAGTTAAACAGCTGTTTGGCTTCATTTATTCCTTTGAAATGAAGTTTTTCCATTTTGCATTAAATCTTTGACTTCAGCAAAGGAAGTGTTTCTGTTAAAGTCTCACTCTAGATGTACAAAGGAAAAATAAAAAACTGACTTAATCATGAGACATTTGAAAAATAAAAACTGAATCCACAAACATCCAAACATCTTCCATGATGACATACCACCTCATCATGATGAGAATCTCCCGTTCCACCTCATCATGATGAGAATCTCCCGTTCCACCTCATCATGATGAGAATCTCCCATTCCACCTCATCACCATGAGAATCTCCCGTTCCACCTCATCACCATGAGAATCTCTCGTTCCACTTCATCACCATGAGAATCTCCCGTTCCACCTCATCACCATGAGAATCTCCCGTTCCACCTCATCACCATGAGAATCTCCCGTTCCACCTCATCACCATGAGAATCTCCCGTTCCACCTCATCACCATGAGAATCTCCCGTTCCACCTCATCACCATGAGAATCTCCCGTTCCACCTCATCATGATGAGAATCTCCCGTTCCACCTCATCACCATGAGAATCTCCCGTTCCACCTCATCATGATGAGAATCTCCCGTTCCACCTCATCACCATGAGAATCTCCTGTTCCACCACATCACCATGAGAATCTCCCGTTCCACTTCATCACCATGAGAATCTTACGTTCCACCTCATCATCATGAGAATCTCCCGTTCCACCTCATCATCATGAGAATCTCCCGTTCCACCACATCACCATGAGAATTTCCCGTTCCACCACATCACCATGAGAATTTCCCGTTCCACCTCATCACCATGAGAATCTCCCGTTCCACCTCATCACCATGAGAATCTCCCGTTCCATCTCATCACCATGAGAATCTCCCGTTCCACCTTATCATGATGAGAATCTCCCGTTCCACCTCATCACCATGAGAATCTCCCGTTCCACCTCATCACCATGAGAATCTCCCGTTCCACTTCATCACCATGAGAATCTCACGTTCCACCTCATCACCATGAGAATCTCCCGTTCTACCTCATCACCATGAGAATCTCCCGTTCCACCTCATCACCATGAGAATCTCCCGTTCCACTTCATCACCATGAGAATCTCCCGTTCCACTTCATCACCATGAGAATCTCACGTTCCACCTCATCACCATGAGAATCTCCCGTTCCACCTCATCACCATGAGAATCTCCCGTTCCACTTCATCACCATGAGAATCTCACGTTCCACCTCATCACCATGAGAATCTCCCGTTCTACCTCATCACCATGAGAATCTCCCGTTCCACCTCATCACCATGAGAATCTCCCGTTCCACTTCATCACCATGAGAATCTCCCGTTCCACTTCATCACCATGAGAATCTCACGTTCCACCTCATCACCATGAGAATCTCCCGTTCTACCTCATCACCATGAGAATCTCCCGTTCCACCTCATCACCATGAGAATCTCCCGTTCCACCTCATCACCATGAGAATCTCCCGTTCCACCTCATCACCATGAGAATCTCACGTTCCACCTCATCACCTTGAGAATCTCCCGTTCTACTTCATCACCATGAGAATCTCCCGTTCCACCTCATCACCATGAGAATCTTACGTTCCACCTCATCACCATGAGAATCTCCCGTTCCACCTCATCACCATGAGAATCTCCCGTTCCACCTCATCACCATGAGAATCTCCTGTTCCACCACATCACCATGAGAATCTCCCGTTCCACTTCATCACCATGAGAATCTTACGTTCCACCTCATCATGATGAGTATCTCCCGTTCCAACTCATCACCATGAGAATCTCCCGTTCCACCACATCACCATGAGAATCTCCCGTTCCACCTCATCACCATGAGAATCTCCCGTTCCACCTCATCATGATGAGAATCTCCCGTTCCACCTCATCACCATGAGAATTTCCCGTTCCACCTCATCACCATGAGAATCTCCCGTTCCACCTCATCATGATGAGAATCTCCCGTTCCACCTCATCACCATGAGAATCTCCCATTCCACTTCATCACCATGAGAATCTCACGTTCCACCTCATCACCATGAGAATCTCCCGTTCCACCTCATCACCATGAGAATCTCCCGTTCCACCTCATCACCATGAGAATCTCCCGTTCCACTTCATCACCATGAGAATCTCACGTTCCACCTCATCACCATGAGAATCTCCCGTTCTACCTTATCACCATGAGAATCTCACGTTCCACCTCATCACCATGAGAATCTCACGTTCCACCTCATCACCATGAGAATCTCCCGTTCCACTTCATCACCATGAGAATCTCACGTTCTACCTCATCACCATGAGAATCTCACGTTCTACCTCATCACCATGAGAATCTCACGTTCCACCTCATCACCATGAGAATCTCCCGTTCCACCTCATCACCATGAGAATCTCACGTTCCACCTCATCAAGATGAGAATCTCCCGTTCTACCTCATCACCATGAGAATCTCCCGTTCCACCACATCACCATGAGAATCTTCCGTTCCACGTCATCATGATGAGAATCTCCTGTTCCACCTCATCATCATGAGAATCTCCCGTTCCACCTCATCATCATGAGAATCTCCCGTTCCACCTCATCACCATGAGAATCTCACGTTCCACTTCATCACCATGAGAATCTCACGTTCCACCTCATCACCATGAGAATCTCCCGTTCCACCACATCACCATGAGAATCTCCCGTTCCACCTCATCACCATGAGAATCTCCCGTTCCACCTCATCACCATGAGAATCTCCCGTTCCACCTCATCACCATGAGAATCTCCCGTTCCACCTCATCACCATGAGAATCTCACGTTCCACCTCATCACCATGAGAATCTCCCGTTCCACCTCATCACCATGAGAATCTCCCGTTCCACCTCATCATGATGAGAATCTCCCGTTCCACCTCATCACCATGAGAATCTCCCGTTCCACCTCATCACCATGAGAATCTCCCGTTCCACCTCATCACCATGAGAATCTCACGTTCCACCTCATCACCATGAGAATCTCACGTTCCACCTCATCACCATGAGAATCTCCCGTTCCACCTCATCACCATGAGAATCTCCCGTTCCACCTCATCATGATGAGAATCTCCTGTTCCACCTCATCATGATGAGAATCTCCCGTTCCACCTCATCACCATGAGAATCTCCCGTTCCACTTCATCACCATGAGAATCTCACGTTCCACCTCATCACCATGAGAATCTCCCGTTCCACTTCATCACCATGAGAATCTCACGTTCCACCTCATCACCATGAGAATCTCCCGTTCCACCTCATCACCATGAGAATCTCCCGTTCCACCTCATCACCATGAGAAGCTCCCGTTCCACTACATCACCATGAGAATCTCCCGTTCCACCTCATCACCATGAGAATCTCCCGTTCCACCTCATCACCATGAGAATCTCCCGTTCCACTTCATCACCATGAGAATCTCACGTTCCACCTCATCACCATGAGAATCTCCCGTTCCACTTCATCACCATGAGAATCTCACGTTCCACCTCATCACCATGAGAATCTCCCGTTCCACCTCATCACCATGAGAATCTCACGTTCCACCTCATCACCATGAGAATCTCCCGTTCCACCTCATCACCATGAGAAGCTCCCGTTCCACTACATCACCATGAGAATCTGCCGTTCCACCTCATCACCATGAGAATCTCCCGTTCCACCTCATCACCATGAGAATCTCACGTTCCACCTCATCACCATGAGAATCTCCCGTTCCACCTCATCACCATGAGAATCTCCCGTTCCACCTCATCACCATGAGAATCTCCCGTTCCACCTCATCACCATGAGAATCTCCCGTTCCACCTCATCACCATGAGAATCTCCCGTTCCACCTCATCATGATGAGAATCTCCCGTTCCACCTCATCATCATGAGAATCTCCCGTTCCACCTCATCATCATGAGAATCTCCCGTTCCACCTCATCACCATGAGAATCTCCCGTTCCACCACATCACCATGAGAATCTTCCGTTCCACGTCATCATGATGAGAATCTCCTGTTCCACCTCATCATCATGAGAATCTCCCGTTCCACCTCATCATCATGAGAATCTCCCGTTCCACCTCATCACCATGAGAATCTCACGTTCCACTTCATCACCATGAGAATCTCACGTTCCACCTCATCACCATGAGAATCTCCCGTTCCACCACATCACCATGAGAATCTCCCGTTCCACCTCATCACCATGAGAATCTCCCGTTCCACCTCATCACCATGAGAATCTCCCGTTCCACCTCATCACCATGAGAATCTCCCGTTCCACCTCATCACCATGAGAATCTCACGTTCCACCTCATCACCATGAGAATCTCCTGTTCCACCTCATCACCATGAGAATCTCCCGTTCCACCTCATCATGATGAGAATCTCCCGTTCCACCTCATCACCATGAGAATCTCCCGTTCCACCTCATCATGATGAGAATCTCCTGTTCCACCTCATCACCATGAGAATTTCCCGTTCCACCTCATCACCATGAGAATCTCCCGTTCCACCTCATCATGATGAGAATCTCCCGTTCCACCTCATCACCATGAGAATCTCCCATTCCACTTCATCACCATGAGAATCTCACGTTCCACCTCATCACCATGAGAATCTCCCGTTCCACCTCATCACCATGAGAATCTCCCGTTCCACCTCATCACCATGAGAATCTCCCGTTCCACTTCATCACCATGAGAATCTCACGTTCCACCTCATCACCATGAGAATCTCCCGTTCTACCTTATCACCATGAGAATCTCACGTTCCACCTCATCACCATGAGAATCTCACGTTCCACCTCATCACCATGAGAATCTCCCGTTCCACTTCATCACCATGAGAATCTCACGTTCTACCTCATCACCATGAGAATCTCACGTTCTACCTCATCACCATGAGAATCTCACGTTCCACCTCATCACCATGAGAATCTCACGTTCCACCTCATCACCATGAGAATCTCACGTTCAACCTCATCAAGATGAGAATCTCCCGTTCTACCTCATCACCATGAGAATCTCCCGTTCCACCACATCACCATGAGAATCTTCCGTTCCACGTCATCATGATGAGAATCTCCTGTTCCACCTCATCATCATGAGAATCTCCCGTTCCACCTCATCATCATGAGAATCTCCCGTTCCACCTCATCACCATGAGAATCTCACGTTCCACTTCATCACCATGAGAATCTCCCGTTCCACCTCATCACCATGAGAATCTCCCGTTCCACCACATCACCATGAGAATCTCCCGTTCCACCTCATCACCATGAGAATCTCCCGTTCCACTTCATCACCATGAGAATCTCCCGTTCCACCTCATCACCATGAGAATCTCACGTTCCACCTCATCACCATGAGAATCTCCCGTTCCACCTCATCACCATGAGAATCTCCCGTTCCACCTCATCATGATGAGAATCTCCCGTTCCACCTCATCACCATGAGAATCTCCCGTTCCACCTCATCACCATGAGAATCTCCCGTTCCACCTCATCACCATGAGAATCTCACGTTCCACCTCATCACCATGAGAATCTCACGTTCCACCTCATCACCATGAGAATCTCCCGTTCCACCTCATCACCATGAGAATCTCCCGTTCCACCTCATCATGATGAGAATCTCCCGTTCCACCTCATCACCATGAGAATCTCCCGTTCCACCTCATCACCATGAGAATCTCCCGTTCCACCTCATCACCATGAGAATCTCACGTTCCACCTCATCACCATGAGAATCTCCCGTTCCACTTCATCACCATGAGAATCTCACGTTCCACCTCATCACCATGAGAATCTCCCGTTCCACCTCATCACCATGAGAATCTCCCGTTCCACCTCATCACCATGAGAATCTCCCGTTCCACCTCATCACCATGAGAAGCTCCCGTTCCACTACATCACCATGAGAATCTCCCGTTCCACCTCATCACCATGAGAATCTCCCGTTCCACCTCATCACCATGAGAATCTCCCGTTCCACTTCATCACCATGAGAATCTCACGTTCCACCTCATCACCATGAGAATCTCCCGTTCCACTTCATCACCATGAGAATCTCACGTTCCACCTCATCACCATGAGAATCTCCCGTTCCACCTCATCACCATGAGAATCTCACGTTCCACCTCATCACCATGAGAATCTCCCGTTCCACCTCATCACCATGAGAAGCTCCCGTTCCACTACATCACCATGAGAATCTGCCGTTCCACCTCATCACCATGAGAATCTCCCGTTCCACCTCATCACCATGAGAATCTCACGTTCCACCTCATCACCATGAGAATCTCCCGTTCCACCTCATCACCATGAGAATCTCCCGTTCCACCTCATCACCATGAGAATCTCCCGTTCCACCTCATCACCATGAGAATCTCCCGTTCCACCTCATCACCATGAGAATCTCCCGTTCCACCTCATCATGATGAGAATCTCCCGTTCCACCTCATCATCATGAGAATCTCCCGTTCCACCTCATCATCATGAGAATCTCCCGTTCCACCTCATCACCATGAGAATCTCCCGTTCCACCACATCACCATGAGAATCTTCCGTTCCACGTCATCATGATGAGAATCTCCCGTTCCACCTCATCATCATGAGAATCTCCCGTTCCACCTCATCATCATGAGAATCTCCCGTTCCACCTCATCACCATGAGAATCTCACGTTCCACTTCATCACCATGAGAATCTCACGTTCCACCTCATCACCATGAGAATCTCCCGTTCCACCTCATCACCATGAGAATCTCCCGTTCCACCTCATCACCATGAGAATCTCACGTTCCACCTCATCACCATGAGAATCTCCTGTTCCACCTCATCACCATGAGAATCTCCCGTTCCACCTCATCATGATGAGAATCTCCCGTTCCACCTCATCACCATGAGAATCTCCCGTTCCACCTCATCACCATGAGAATCTCACGTTCCACCTCATCACCATGAGAATCTCACGTTCCACCTCATCACCATGAGAATCTCCCGTTCCACCTCATCACCATGAGAATCTCCCGTTCCACCTCATCATGATGAGAATCTCCCGTTCCACCTCATCATGATGAGAATCTCCCGTTCCACCTCATCACCATGAGAATCTCCCGTTCCACTTCATCACCATGAGAATCTCACGTTCCACCTCATCACCATGAGAATCTCCCGTTCCACTTCATCACCATGAGAATCTCCCGTTCCACCTCATCACCATGAGAATCTCCCGTTCCACCTCATCACCATGAGAATCTCCCGTTCCACCTCATCATGATGAGAATCTCCCGTTCCACCTCATCACCATGAGAAGCTCCCGTTCCACTACATCACCATGAGAATCTCCCGTTCCACCTCATCACCATGAGAATCTCCCGTTCCACCTCATCACCATGAGAATCTCCCGTTCCACTTCATCACCATGAGAATCTCACGTTCCACCTCATCACCATGAGAATCTCCCGTTCCACCTCATCATGATGAGAATCTCCCGTTCCACCTCATCATGATGAGAATCTCACGTTCCACCTTATCATGATGAGAATCTCACGTTCCACCACTGCATTAAATATAAACTACATCTATATTTAACACGTTTCAAAAGGACGTGGAGACAGTCTCAGTGTGTAGTTGCGCACATGGCTGTAGTTATTGTCACCAGAAGGAGAAATGGAAACAAAGCGAGAAGACACAGACGCCTTTTTCCCCTTGGTGGGACTATTTCTGGCATGAACAAGGAAACCATCATCAGAACATGAGGCTTATCCATCATGTTGAAGCTGTTGGAGGAACTCCGGATGGATGTGGAGAGGAGTCCCGCATACCTGCAGATGACAGACATCACACAGCTGGGATCCTCCAGATGTGCTTTCCATGCCCTAAACGCCATGTGTCACCGGAGTGTTGCAGTTATTCGGTTTCCAAATAACAGACCAAACAAGGTTTTTTTTTTCCAGCAGCTGGATTTCTGAGAGTATCAGGAGGAAATGTTCTGCTGGTGAGTTTTCAGATGGATGGCTTGTAGGTGGGTCAGTTTATGAAATTCTTCGTAAAATAAATGAGACCTTTAATAGAAACAAGACACTGTGTCGTATTCATCATGTTTTCTTGCTTTCTGTAAGGTGACAGAACATCCACCCTACACCCCCACCTGGTTTATTATATACTGATTTTTCTTTTCTTCACTTTTAATGTCTTTATACGTCTTTTACTTCATCCCCTGTTCACATTGTTTTATCAACAGAATTAACTTTTTCATAAATTTGCTCCCATACAGAATTTATTAGTGTATCAGTGAGATTTCTCTGCTGTAGGCCATGTTTTCCCTCCAAACTTGCCATGCTGCAAACCACTGCGAACCCTATCACACACAAACCCCTCTGTTAAATAGTCTTCAACACGTTCGCACCTGTAACCATTTACACAATCACTCTTAGTAAATCTCCTGCAAATCGTAATTCAGTCCCACATGCAGAATTCTAGACTGCATTTGCAAATTAGGACTTGCACGCTGGGATCTTAGTAAATCTGGTCCTTAGTGTGTAGATAGTTCAAACCCAGAAGCAACACATGGCTGAACATGAGTTGCTGGAACTCACTCTGCCTTGGCATTGAAGACACTGGTTGCCCAACCATCCATGAAACGAGGGTCTCGTGTGAACCAAAGCACCACCATGAGGCTGAAGAGCGCCAGGACGCTGACCTCCCCGTAACTCATTGGACCCAGGCGACCATGCTCCTCCTTGATCACGTCGTACGCTGCCTTTTCCTTCTCGGACTGGGCCGAACCACAACCCCATGTCCTCCGCAGGCTGCAGCAGATGGAAACAGCAGTGACAACATCAAACCAGTTGATCCAGGAGGGTATAAACTACGTTGAGTAATCTGCTGGTGTTCAGAAGAAAGGACTGACTTGCAGCCGATGTAGAGGAATTGCAGCCAGAACCAGGCCAGCGTCAGCATCAGAACCATCGTGGGGAAGGCAAATGCAAACCACGATGCAAAGTTGATCACATCCCCGTTCTGCGGAAAGAGCCTGTAAAGATGAACCAGAATGTTGTTTTTTATGTCAGGCGACGTGACAGTTTGGACAAACAGGACGTTTTGGATCTTACTGGCTCATCTGTCCGATCAGCACCAGGTTTGGTCCGGTTCCCGTAAGAGTGGCGATGCCTCCGATGCTGGCGGCGTAACACACACACAGCAAGAGGCCTTTACTCATCCTCTTCATTTCGTCTTCCTCGTCACTTAGCTCTTCCAGCTCTATGTGACTGGTGACGATTTCCACGGTGATGACCCCTGAACACAAAGATAAAAGCTCAGAACTACAAGCAACCTGCCCTGTCTGTCAAAACCCATGAGATATGACTCCAGTCCCATAAATATAACCATTATCATCCAGTCTGACCACAATAACAACAAGACCTTCGTTCTGTTCTCACTGCAGGCACAAGGGACTTAAATCTGACTCAGATACAGAACCGATCTTTATTAGAGAGTTGTTGCATTTCATCCGATGCCTGTACCAGGTTCTAAGTACTTAGAGGTCCAGAAGAAGCAACACAACAGGCCATTGTTATTTCCTCGATTCTGATCTCCGAAAGAACTTAACTCACAAACGTGCCAATCCATATTTACTTCCATAAACACAACACGCATTAATGCTGTGTTCAATTTCTGCTAAAAAGTTGGATTTTCCGAGTTCCCAGTTGGAAATACAACATGAACACCCTCCGAAGTCAGAAATCCGACTGGGAGAGTGGGAGCAGACCCACATACCCAGAGTTTACTAGCACAGATAGCAGCCCAACAGAAGAAGGTCGAATGGAACCAAAAGTAAACATAAATTTATGTCTAAATGTACTTGTTCAATTGTACATAAATCAGAATACCTCTAAGTGGTCCTGTGATGGACTGGTGACCTGTCCAGGTGTTCCTGCCTCTTGCCCAGTGACTGCTGGGATAGACTCCAGCTTCCCGCAACCCTGAACTGGACTAAGTGGTTGGTAATAGATGGATGGATAAACTAAAGGTAGTGTTCTGTAACTTCTACACAGCGATTACGTTGACAAAATGTGTTCATGTCCAAAACACCGAATGAAAGCGTTGGATGTCCTCTCCGCATCAACAACGTCTTCATCAAGCTACTCTCCTTTCCAAACAAGAAGAACCACTCCTTACTCCTTCCCTGTTCCTTAACCAATCATATGTGACTCCAGGGTTGCCAGGCAGGAATTTTGTCAGCGAAAGAGCTGAAACCTGCATGGAAGCTGGCAAAAGAGGCAGAAGCCGAGGCTTCATTCCGAAGTAGCAAAAAACCAAAAGCAGAATAAAACACAGATCAGTGCTAGACAGGTGGACAACACTGAGACCAAATTCATTTCAGCATGGATGCAGATCTGGCAACGCTTCTCTTCCACAGGTGAATTAAATTTCTATCATCACTGAAAAGTTTTGTCTCATTTCTTGCTCATTAAATTCATTTCTGTGACTGCACTGATCAATTAGTTGAGTGAACTGGTGGCCTAGTATTTTACAACAACAAAATCAGTGTGGTCTTGGCACTGCCAACAGGCCTCTAAACTCATGAACTGTCAAATGGTCTAATAAGAGACTAAAGAAAAACAGCAGCTGTGTGGCATCTGTTGTTACAGTTTTCTCACAACACAATTACCATTCTCATAACTATTAGTTCAAACTCCACAGCAAGCAGTCCTTTCTGCCCAGCGGAGCGGCTTTTTCTCATCGCATTCATCTGATTACAAATGTTTCTGGTCATGGAGCATTTGCTTCAATCTACAGAACAGTCAGTCCCATAAAGCTGATGGAGCTCATTTCATTGGCTTCAGTCACCGTGTACAAACGAGTTCAACTAGATGTCCTGCAGAGGATGGATTCTCCACTGGAGTGACTGAAGTGTGTTTAATTTGTATAAAGGTTCTAGAAGGCGCTACGATGAGGCAAAGCCTGGATGAGGAGGAGAGTCTCTGTGGCCAAGGGAGTAACTCAGAAAGTTTTTGTAGTCAACAACCATCGCCTTGTGTGATCGATGAGTTGTGTGGTATGTGTGAAGGTTGCACGTTTCCACCAGTCATCTTTCCCCAACCAGCAATAACAGTCGTCATCATCCTCAGCTCACATAGTCAGGAACAGTGACTAAAGACGAAGTGGCCTGGATGGACGGGAATAGTTCGATCGGCATAAAAAGACCAAAAGACAAAAGAACAAGAACGAATCCTGAGAATGAGCCTCTTTCTGAAAACCTTTGTAGACCAGCAGACTCCAGGGTCCAGGAGTTTAGTTCGCACCAAGTTATCTGTCTTCTCAGAAACTGTTAACCTTCGCAACACTCTGCAAAGAGGACGGGGTGAACACTCTTCGTGTTTTCTGGTGCCATTGTCGCCCACTGCGCCTTTAACTTACTACTCCATCCTGCCAACTTCAGCAGCTTCATCCAGTCATTTCAGGCCAAAGTTTCTCTAAACGTCTGTTTTCATAACAGTAGGCGGGTACTATGAGCTTTAAAGAATGCAATGTCCATTGGTACACAGTGCCTACTAAACCTACATATGTCTGTAGAAATTCAACAGTCATGTTATACAACGCTCTCATGTTTAACCACAGAACAAACGTTGAGAACAATACCAGAGAGAAAAGACAGTTAATCCTCTCTACTTTGTACAATCTGAATATTGCTCTTCTATGCATTATAGTTTGTCTCAAACTCTAAACTGTATTAAGGGCAGACCCACAACAACTGCTTAAGACTCACTTTAAGGAAAGAAAACCAGTGAATCATCTGCATACTTCAAAACCTCAGTTTTGGTACTGCCAACTATAAATCTTGCTTCTTTGTCCAACACTGCGTGAGTTAAGAGGGGTAAACACACAACTTTCCTTTGGTTTCCAGCTATGAACTCACCTGGACTGCCTCTACTGCTGCCATCTGATGGTGGTTTGACTTGTGGGCTTAGTTTTACAACCTCCTGCTGGTCCACTGGATCCTCTGATGTCACTTCCTGGTCAGGAGGGAAGTTTCCTTCTGGACTGCTGGTTTTCTCAAAGTCTTTTAGTGGTTGGGTCGCTCCATTTACACCTGATCATGCCATGGAAAAACATGACATCACAGTCACTAGACTGACAACTTCAGTCATCATCTCTAAAGTCCTCTGGGCGTGATCAGTGTCAGTCTGCACCTCGTCATATTGTGACTCAGACTGAAATAACTTTTCTCTGTTGCAGTGTGTGGTGGTTGGAGATCAGATTGAGGAACATCCTAAAATGCCTCAACATGGGAGTCAAGAAAGTCTATAAATTTGCTGTTTTCTTTTACTTTCAGTCAGGTGACATGTCACCGCAGCAGGTCTAAACTAAGATGAGTTTAAAATAGTCAGTGTCTGATAATTACACAGTTCCAGTGTACTGTCCAGTTCTGGAAGCTAATGCTAAAAGCTATTTTCAGTTCTGATTAGATGTCTGAACATGGCAGCAGTTTGAAAAGTGTGAAAACAAAGATGCTGCCTGGCTCATAGACACAATCCAAAGCTTTGACTTCAGCATTATGACTGTTGTTGTCTGCTAAAATTTAGTTTGCCATCACATTTTATTGAAGGACAACATTCTTTAGAGCGGTGGTTTCTGATAGGGGTGTGCAATACTGCAAGGTATCAACCCAATATCAGATAAATATGGGACTACGAGGTTTGCGGTTTGGATAATGAACGACTGGATGAATGAATTTAGTTTATAACTGTTGCATATACTTTAGTTAATCTTCTTTTCTCTACTTTCTTTCCTTCTTTTTTTTTTTTTTAAATTTTTTTAAAATTTTTTTACAAAGAATTAGGGACTTCCTGAAATGATCTTAGCACCCCCAGTTTGTAAAAGGCTGGTTCATTGTATACTTGACCCAGAACACAAATTTAATTTCCAGAATAAAAATCTATCCATCCATCCATCCATCCATCCATCCATCCATCCATCCATCCATCCATCCATCCATTTGCCAACTCTGCAGGGGGATCCCGAGGCGTTCCCAGGCCAGCTGAGAGATATAATCCCTCCAGCGTGTCCTGGGTCTTCCCCGGGGTCTCCTCCCAGAGGGACGTGCCTGGAACACCTCACCAGGGAGGTCCAGGAGGCATCCTGACCAGATGCCCGAGCCACTTCAACTGGTTCCTCTCGATGCGGAGGAGCAGCGGCTCTACTCTGATCTCCTCCCGGATGACCGAGCTCCTCACCCTATCTCTAAGGGAGAGCCCGGCCACCCTGCGGAGGAAACTCATTTCAGCCGCCTGTATACGAGATCTCCTTCTTTCGGTCACGACCCACAGCTCATGACCATAGGTGAGGGTAGGAACGTAGATCGACTGGTAAATCGAGACTTTCGCCTTCTGGCTCATAATAAAAATGAGAATATAAATAAATAAGTTTAGTTATTCAGGCATCTAAAGGAGCAGCCCCTGCTGGATACAGGACTGAACTACATCCTGTTACTTCTACACAAAACAAACTGCAGGTAAACAACACACTGTTCAGGTGACATAATGTTCAGTCTCTTCTTCTAAGATGCTTTAAATAGAAATTAAAACACCAAGTGTCTGTTTACTGAAGAAAGAAGCTTCCAGATGCAGAAGAAAACTAAACTTCCATCAGTCTTTTCCTGATCATCTGGTTCATACCAAGCTTTTTGTTATGTGCATGTTGGGAAATGTTTATAGAAGCAGTAAAAGGTCCATATACTTCCATCACACATAACCAGCTGCTTGGTAAAACTAACCATTCAAACTGGTTGAGCCTTTCACATCTGCAAACATTTTCTATTTCACACTTTGGACCAGTGGTGCAACAGTTGTCGGACACCATGTCTGCCCAGACAAAGCTTCCTTCTTGCCAGGGATTCTGTCACATCCCTGGCATTTTCCTGCATAATGTCATCTCTGTGTGATTTAGTGGTCTGATTCGGCTAATCGTACCTTTCTCTGGAACGGTTTCAGGACTGACTGACTGGATGCTGATGGTTTGCTCCCAGGGTTCCTGATGCAGAGTCGCAGTCCTGCTCCGACTCCTGGAGGAAACTCTTTGGTCTACGTTGCCATGGAGCTGGTCCAAAACTGCCTGAACGATGGGGACCATCATGGCAGTGGTGGCTGTGTTGCTGATCCACATGGACAGGAAAGCTGTCACTCCCATGAAGCCCAGCATCAGCCTGATGATGGAAGAGACCATTTCTTCTCTGATATCCAGTCACTTTAATTGATCCTCTGAATTTGACCACAATAGACCCTGTAAGTAATTTATGCACACATCTCTGGCGCGTGCATGTAATGAGGCGTCCAGAAGACATTCTGCTTTGTATTTTCTGATTCAGCCTGGGTTATTTGGTAAATTTGGGTTGAATTTGAAGAAGCTGAAGATTGGTATAAATTTTGACACCAATCTGTGGCTTCAGTTGCAAATAGCTGTCTCTTAGCAACATAGCAGTGGTGGTGGTCTTTTTTAAGATGTAGTAAATGTAAATAATGGTGTTATCATGGATCACAGTGGATTTAGAGTCTCTGAATAAACACTACATGTTGTGTCTGGATTGTAAACCTCCTGGACGGATAGAAATGCTTGAAAACCTGCTGAAGGGTCACGTATCCATCAGGATTTACCCCCAGAGTTACACAAAGTAGTTCCCTACACACTGCTGATGCTAGAATTGATCTATTGGAGTTTTAAGGGTTAATAATCATTGAGGAAGAATAATTTAGTTTAGTGGACTCACAGGGCGGGCCGGACTCCTACGAGCAGCAGGACTCTGAGGGCGATGCGTTTGTGGAGGTTCCAGTGCTCCACTGCCACGGCCACCATCAGTCCCCCCACAAACAGCATGTTGGTGTCCTTCAGGTACTGCATGCACACCTGAGCCACATGTTGCAGAGATGAGGCATTGTCAGCAGTTGACACTGTGTTTCTGTGTGTCCAGTCTTACATCTTTGGACTCCATGATGCCCAGCACGGGAAACAGAATGGTCGGCAGCAACGCCGTTACCGCCAGTGGCAACACCTCAGTGCACCAGTACACCGCCATGAGGGCTATGACATAAGCACACGCTGCCTCCTGCACACAGAAAAGATGTGTTTGAGTGGTTCACAGCAAGCATTTCATCTTAAACGCACACTCTGCAGGTGCAACCCTCACATAGCAGTCATGTCCCCGTATCTGTACCAGCGTCATGCTGACATGGATAAAACTACAACAGTGTGTTTGGGTAGGAACGGGAGAAGTGTTGATGCAGGCTCATGCTGTCAGCTGGAAGGATGTTTTCCACCACAGAACAATCCGATCAAACACCTGCAGTTGTGTAACATGACTGGGATCTGCAGCAGCTTTCTTTGTCTTTGGAACTTTCCGTTCCAATGGCATGCAGGTTGGCCACATCCTCTGTTCCCTTCGGTCTCTGCAGCTGTCAGTCCTGAATGAACAAAACTCAGTAGTTCAGAGATAAATGCCTCAGACATTGAGGCCTTGACTGAGACCTGATCCACCAGAAAACACAGCGACTCCAACTGTCCTCTTTGCCAATGCAGAATTCCCCCAATCTCCTCGTTCCACTGGATGAGGAGGTGGAACGGACGTCCTCATTTCTAAAAAATGGAACTTTCCCATGCCATGGCTACCTGCCCATCACACAGTAAAGGTCTCCACACCCATTACTCTGGTATCCGCTGTCTTTCCCTCTGTCTTCCAGCAAGCTCGGGTCCCCCCGCTGCTGAAGAAACCCACACTCAACCCAGTCCAGGTTGGAAACTACCGGCTGGTCTCATTGGTGCTGTTCATGTCCAAACTACTGGAGCATGTTGTCTTCAGTCAGGTCTTCCAGTTCCTCCATGATAAAAACCAGTTAGATCCATATCAGTCGGGCTTCAGGCAGGACCACTCCACTGGAACTGGTCTCCTGTACTGGTACTGGTTCCCTACGACTTGCCAGATCCACCGGTCAATCCTCAGTCCTGATCCTGCTGGACCAGATTCACTAGTCAGTCTCCAGTCCTGGTCCTGCTACTTCTGACACAGCCAACCATCAGATTCTCCTCTCCACTCTCTAAGCTCGGCATCTCTGGATCTGTCCTCTAATGGTCCATGTCCTACCTCACAGAAAGATCCTTCAGAGTATCCTGGTGAGGAGAAGTGTCCAGATCACAGGAAAACAGGGGAGCCTCAGGGATCTGATTGTCAGGTGGATCGCCACCATCGCTACCTTCAGCTAAATCTGTCCAAGATCGAGCTGTTGTCTGTCCAGCCAATTCCTCCTTATCTGTGCAGATAAGTGAGCAGTTCAGTTCTATCACACGTGTGCTTTCACCTTCTATCAGGAATCTGGATGTCATGGTGGATGACCAGTTGACCTTTAAGGTCCATGTTGCTTCCTGCTGATATGCTCTCTACAACATCAAGAGAATCAGATGTACCTGACAGAACACACGACTCAGCTTCTGATTCAGGCTCTGGTCATCGACTACTGCAGTTCCCTACTGGCAGGTCTGCCTGCATGCTGGTTAAACCTCTGCAGATGATCCAGAACCAGCAGCATGTCGGGTCTTCAACCAGTCCAATACAGCTCATGTTCCTACACTGTTCATAGAGCATTTCTGCACTTTTCTTCTACTCATCAGAATGAGTTTGAAAGATTCGTCCAGCTCTTTAGCACAACTCAGGAATGAATAAGCTGCACACTTATGCCAAGACGATACTGTGTGATGAAATTGTCTTCTTGTAATTAAACAAAGGGACTATTGGAGGGAGGAGAAGGCAACAAAAGAAACTGGACTGCGAGCACTAAATGACGGCACCTGCGTCCAACTGGACTTACAGCAGTCTGACCAGCACCTAGTCATGATTTGTTTGATTTGTTGTTTGTGTTGTTGTCACTCTCAGATGGAAGTCGCTTTGGAGAAGATTGGAAGACTTATCTGGAAGATTGCAGGAGATAAAAACATGACAGCATGTCTTAAGGCTGGAGAAGCTGCATCTGAACAAGACTTCTGGAACAATGTTCTCCTGACAGACCAGACCAAAGTGGGCATGTTTGGTCTTTAAACGCCTCATAGCAGCTGTCAACACGATGGTGGAGGGATGGTGACCTGGGCACCTAGCAGTCACTGCGTGGACCATAAGGTCCTCTGGAGACAGATGTGAGTCCATGAGTTCAGCTTGTCAAATTGTCAGAGTTTTGTTTTCTGTTCAGTGAGTAAACATCCATCATATTGATCCCTTCAGGTGGACCGCATGAGCATAGCGTAATCCGTAAAACCTTAGAACGCCATCTTGTCAGCAGACACGGTGACGTCTCAGACAACAACAGGTGCAAACGTGCCCTGCAAAAGGGAAATCATGTGACCATCTGGGGAACATGATGATGAGATGAAATGACCCATGAATGAAGCCGAACGGCTGCTGAGCTGAAGGCTGCGTGGAAACAAAGATGTCCGTACAGAGTTTCCATCTCCTGCTGTGGGATGAATCCAGGATGTGGGGGTTTCTGGGAACAAACTGAGGAAGGTTTTCAGGAACAAACCTGAGACTGTTTCAGAAAAAAAAACAAAAAAAAACTAACTTTCATTAATGATCTACACTCAGGAGGAAACACTGAGACAGTGAAAATACTGAATGTATGTATGTATATGTACTTTCCAGTGAATGTGATGGGAAAGTGTGTCCAAACTTTGGACTGGAAGTTGTTTATTGGACTTCTTTCCTCTCAGAAATAAGTTGTCAGTGAGTTTTGACCCTTTCAACAGTCTGGACTTTTTTTGTCAATCAGTGACAGGAAATTGTGAATAACAAACAAGCAGCTGCTGCTGGAAGTTATTTATCAATGAAAAACATCAGCAGATACAAGACTGGTGTCCACAGTGGAGGACGGCCTCACATGTCACCATCAGACTAATCAATCGCTCAACATGACATTACTATGCATGAATATATAAATTCACCTTATTGGAACACATGGTTTTAAATTTGCTTTCAGTTTATTTCAGGATGTTTTTTTTATTTCTAAACTTTATTTCATCGTGCTAAATGCTAATGCAATGCTAATATTCTAAAAGATGCAGGTTATTTTCCTGACTAGTAGCATCTCATGAGGAAGAGCTCATAATGTAACATAAAACAGTCTCATAGCTCCAGATGTCTGATTTAAACATCACTGAATGAAGCTTTAAGATGTTAACCTTAGTAAAACCACTGAGTTAATTCCACCAGTGTATGAAAATATCAAAGAAATACATAATGATCTGGTAAACTAAAACATGTCTGCCAAAGCTCTTATTTAGACTAAATCATTTTAATTCATTTCCATTAACAGGTTAATGGCAATACCTATCAAAAGTTTGGACACACTTTCCCATTGGATTTAATGAAAAAAGTGTGTCCAGACTTTTGACTGGTAGTTTAGTTAGTTGGCTTTAGTAGTAAACTGAAAAGCAGATTCATCACCAACTAGTCAAACTAATAAAAACATCACATATTAGGTTAGTGTTCAGAGGTCACCAGTTAATGTTTGGCACACTTTTAACCAGGTGTAATTTAGTAACCAGCTTCTCAACTTAGTTTAATTGTGTAAAATTAATAGAGGTTCATTAAAATGGTAGATTAAAGTGTTTGTTGCATAATATTAATCTAAAACTGGTGTCAGTAAATTGGTTGGTCAACTTTTTAAAGCACTTCATAGCTGTTTAAACTGGTAACTTAATCTGTTAACTAACCAGTTTATTAAACTAGTACCATGACATGTTGAATTCCTGAACTAACTATTTTGGTTTAGTGAACTTAACCAGTTTTAGTTAACACTAAAGTATTTTACTTACATAAAATCGATTATAAAGTAATGACTAGTTTTGATAAAAACTTATTGCTTAGTTAATGCAATCCGTTTGTTAAATAAGCCTGAATGTGTTAACTTCATTTTATCTGTTTACTAGCAACCAGTTAACAGAATCACTAGATAAGCTACAGTTTATGGTGACTCCATAAAGAAAAATGCTGAATAGAAACATTATTAGTGTAACTAACTGGTTTCCTAAGCAGCTGCAAGAAGACAATGAAGATGAAAACTAAGTCATTCAATTAGAAAATAAAAAATATCTTACTGTATATGTAAGTAAAAATTCTATTCTATTCTATTCTATTCTATTCTATTCTATTCTATTCTAGTAGAGGTTTTTCTCCAAAGTTGTTTTGTTTGTGTGTAAACGGTTAAAGTAGTTACTGTTCACACTACTGGTGTAAACCTTTAACCCCTTAACCAGCGGGTCTCTGCCCGGGATGTTTTAATGTATTTCTTTTTGTACAGTCTGTTAAATGTTTCATAATTCATACTACTGCTAATCATCAGTAGTATCGAACTATGGTATCAATGTTTTTCTGATAAAATAATAATAATAATATATATTAATTGTATGTGTTTAATATCCACAGAGGCTGTGAGACACATCTCTTCTGAGACTTTAAAACAGAAAAAACTAAAAACCAAAATAACAACAAGACTGTTTTTTTGCCTCTCATCATCTTTCCCACGACCTGGGGGCGGCACCGCTGGTTACAGTTAGATCAGACAGATGGATTAACTAATTGTCTTAACAAGTAATTTTACTTGTTAACTAGAAAAGTCAGTTGACTGGTTGACTAAACTGCATGAGTTCAGAAGACAGTCAGTGTGCGAGTTAGTTAGATACATTTATAAACAAATAAATAAAGCACCTTGGTGTACACATTAACTAGAGAGGTCAATCTTTAGTTAATTAGATAAGTTAACCAGATGAGTAAGTAGATTATTTAACCAGGATGGGGCACTAGTTAACCAGATGTCTCTGGATACTAGTTAACCATTTCAGTGTACTACTTAACCATACAGATCATTGTGCTAGTTTACCAGATCAGAATACTGGTTAATCATGTTAAATGGGAAGGTAAGTGTACTAGGTAACCAGGTTAGTGTACTAGTTAACCAGGAAGGTAGTGGTACTAGGTAACCAGGTTAGTGTACTAGTTAACCAGGAAGGTAGTGGTACTAGGTAACCAGGTTAGTGTACCAGTTAACCAGGAAGGTAAATGTAATAGGTAACCAGGTTAGTGTACCAGTTAACCAGGAAGGTAGTGGTACTAGGTAACTAGGTTAGTGTACCAGTTAACCAGGAAGGTAAATGTAATAGGTAACCAGGTTAGTGTACCAGTTAACCAGGAAGGTAAGTGTACTAGGTAACCAGGTTAGTGTACTAGTTAACCAGGAAGGTAAGTGTACTAGGTAACTAGGTTAGTGTACCAGTTAACCAGGAAGGTAAGTGTACTAGGTAACTAGGTTAGTGTACCAGTTAACCAGGAAGGTAAGTGTACTAGGTAACTAGGTTAGTAGGGGTGCCGGCTCCTACCTTGGTGCTGACAGCGAGTGGCAGCAGGATGAACGGGCTGCAGACGAGCACGACGAAACCCTTCAACCTCCAGACCTGCCGCAACATTTTCACCCACTCAGGAAGAACCGACATGAGTGACCACGGTGACGACGATGATGATGGTGATGAAGATGATGACTGGATGAAGAAGTCTGTCTGGAAACAAGGAGTGAGACTTCTGCCTGTTGAGGGGTCACGCTGCCTGTTCTCTGCTGCTCTCTCTGACACATTTCAGATGCATTTCACGGCCCACACTAAATATTAACTTTATGTCCCCCCCCCCCTCACACACACACACACACACACACACACACACACACACACACACTGTGCCTCTGCAGACGCTATCTACACTTTCAGCAGAACAAACAGCGAAGTGGGAATCAGATTTGCGTCAGGCTGGACGTTTTATTTTCCGCTCCAGGCTGGAAGCAGGATGACAACATTTACTGCAGAACACATGTAGGAACCGCAGTGCAGACATGTTTTAGCTTTAGTTCCACCAAAACACAAACAATTCCAACTATTTCCCACTTTTCCTGGATTTCCTTTGTCTCTTCATGCCCTGAAGGTTCTTCATCACAGTCTGAACCCTCATGGAGAAGCTTCCTGTTATACTCGTCTTAAGGAACAGTTCTCCAGGATCCTTTAAGGAATTTCCAGGTTCTTCAGAATCCTTTAAGGAATTTCCAGGTTCTCCAGGATCCTTTAAGGAATTTCCAGGTTCTCCAGGATCCTTAAAGGAATTTCCCAGAATAGTTCTCCATGATCATTGAAAAATTGTCCAAAACTCTTCATTGGATGTTTCTGCCTTTGCTTCCGTTCTCTCTCCAGATGTTCCCACACTGCCTCAGTGACGTTGAGGTCCAGGTTCTGGGGAATCCGTCCCTCCATTAGACCTGTTTACACGGATCTTCAGTCCAGTTCTTGGGTCTTATAACCCTAAATCTTTTCTGGCTTCTTCAAGCTGTGTTTCCATGGACACCATTTCTGGTGAGACTTCAGTCAACAGTAGATGGATCAGCTGAAGGTCCATATGTATCTCTCAGGTCCTGTTTCAGGTCATATTGGAACCCTGATCCAACACCAAAACATCACAGAACCAGGATTTTGGACTTGTCAACAGTCTGGATGTTTCTTTTCCTCTTTGCTTAATCAGATCTTTCATCTTTCCACCAAAACTCTGATACTGTAAGTGGTCTGACCACAGTCCAGGTCTCCATCCCATATGCCTCTGAATCCAGGAAGTTGTCCCTGTCTGAAGCAACGTCTATGAATGCAACTCTGTATTATAAAGCTTGATGAAGGTTCCCATGGTAACCCTTGTTCTTGTGGTTGTATCAGCTGATGATGATGATGATGACGATGGTTTTGTAAGCAGGTCCATCTGAGGGATCAGAGTTGACCTTGTCCAGTATGGGCCTGCTCCTTTGTCCTTTCCTCCAGATTGACTAAATCGTTTCATGGTTTTCTGTCTGTGGAGGAGAAGGAAGAAATTCCTTCAGTCTTTCTTCAGAGAACTTTATTTAACCTGTGTTATGATTGTGTCGCATTTTCAATTTCCACATTGAATGGTATTAGTGTACCAGACACAACTAGCCAGAAAGCCAGGTAACCAGGTAGCCAGAAAGCTGGGTAGTCAGCAAACTAAGTAACCAGATGTCCAGGTAGCCAGGAAGCTAAGTAGCCAGGTAGCCAGACAGCTAGGTAGCCAGGAAGCTAAGTAGCCAGACAGGTTGGTAGCCAGGTAACCAGACAGCTGGGTAGCAGGAAGCTAAGTAGCCAGGTAGCCAGACAGCTGGGTAGCCAGGAAGCTAAGTAGCCAGGTAGCCAGACAGCTGGGTAGCCAGGAAGCTAAGTAGCCAGGTAGCCAGACAGTTGGGTAGCCAGGAAGCTAAGTAGCCAGGAAACTAGGTAGCCAGGTAGCCAGACAGCTGGGTAGCCAGGAAGCTAGGTAGCCAGGTAGCCAGACAGCTGGGTAAACAGGAAGCTAGGTAGTGAGATAGCCAGATAGCTAAGTAGCCAGATATCCATGTAGCCAGGAAAACAGATAGCCAGGGAGCCATATAGCCAAATAGCCAGAAAGCTAGGTAGCCAGGTAGCCAGACAGCTGGGTAGCCAGGTAGCCAAGTAGCCAGGTAGACAGACAGCTGGGTAGCCAGGAAGCTAGGTAGCCAGATAGCCAGACAGCTGGGTAGCCAGGAAGCTAGGTAGCCAGGAAGCTAGGTAGCGAGATAACCAGATAGCTAAGTAGCCAGATATCCATGTAGCCAGGTAAACAGATAGCCAGGGAGCCATATAGCCAAATAGCCAGAAAGCTGGGTGGCATTATTTCAGGACTTTTGTTTTACTGCAAAGGATTTTCCAAGGCACTTAGAAACCCTTTTTTTTTTCATTTTTGAAAAAACTTTATTTAAGAGAGGCACTGCATTTCAATGGGCTGGATTTTTCCAGTGGCTAGCTTCTATCTGTAGTCCCTAGCAGATCAAATATATTTAAACAATATACTACAACCATTACAAAGTCAAGAACAAAGATCATTTACACAACCACAACATATAAAGCCCCTGTGTAAAAGAATTACTCCCATGTCGTGGTTCGGCATCTGGATGGAAACGACGTTGTTTACATACTGTACTCCCAGATTCTATGAGTGTAGGCGCGGCCCTTTAAGCGAAGCCTACACGAAATAAAACAAAGTATTGCTCTCTGGCACCTTGCCATTTTAGCATGTTATTATCACTACCGAAGCTGTGGAAAGTCACAAATATGAAAGTGTAAATATCTTGCACAAGTAGAAGCGTCCTGTCAGGTGATGAGGTACAGAACGGTACATAATTCTGTTCGGTAACAGATGCCGATAAGTTACAAGCGTGTCCTGTTCACTGTTAGACTGAATTAGCTTACCTATGACTGAACTTTCCAAAAATACGTATTTTTGAAAGCAATACTTGATTTTTGCGAATAAAAAGCCAAATTAGTGCCACACTGTACCTTTAACCACATGGAAATACCTGATAAAATTGATAGTAACATGTATGGTTTCTCTTTAGCCAGTGTTTGAGTGTTGTTTAAGCACATGATTGAGCACAGGACCCCTACACAACATATGGGGTCCCGTGCTCAGAAGAAGATGCTACAGTCTCCTCATGAAAGGATGGACAAGGTCAGCAGCAATACTCAGGTTAGCTGTGGTGGTTAAACCATGCCATGTTGGTACTAAGAGGCCTCAAAGTGTCCAGTCTGCCTTAAGGCTGGATGTGCTGTATGTTTGGAAATGATCTTGGTTGGAACCGGTGCTTATTTGACCAGTCTGTCCATTCTCCTCTGCTGCACTTAAAGTCTCTTAAACCTGGTTTCTTCCTCATCCTGAAGCTCAGTTTGAACTTCAGTAAGTCTCCTTCATTCCTACATGAATAAATGCTGCCGTGTGACAGGCTGGTTAAATGTGTGTGTTGATGAACAGGTGGCGATAACACGAAGGTTTGTCATCTGCTGCCACCAAGTGGACACAAACTGTAAAAGCCATGTCCTGGAAATCTCCATTATACCCCAAGGGCAAATCATCTGTCCTGCAAGTGTTAGGAGTTTCCCTGCTGCAACATAGCTGACTCAAATGGATACCACTCATGCAGTCTTTTTTATATTATATTATATTATATTATATTATATTATATTATATTATATTATATTATATTATATTATATTATATTATAAGCCCTGCGATGGACTTATTATCCCAGCAGGGTATCGGATCACTGGCAGAGCGTAGCTGTTAATTGCCCACATCTAGTTCTTATCATTGAGCTGACTTCTCAGTACTTGCCTCAGTCGCTGCAGGTATGTAGCTGTGGCAGCTTTCTTTGTGGCTTCTTCATGGTTGCCATTTGCCTGTGGTATGCCCAGGTATTTGTAGCTTTCCTCCACATCTGTTATCCTGCCCTCTGGGAGTGCAATGCCCTCCGTATGGATTACCTTCCCTCTCTTTATCGTTCGTCCACATTTCTCCAGTCCGAATGACATTCCGATGTCCCTGCTGTAGATCCTGGTGGTGTGGATCAGTGAGTCGATGTCCTGCTCACTCTTAGCGTACAGCTTGATGTCATCCATGTACAGGAGGCGGCTGATGGTGGTTCCATTCCTGGGTCGGTGTCCATGTGGATATGGAGAAATATCTATCTATCTATCTATCTATCTATCTATCTATCTCTCTTATCTATCTATCTATCTCTCTATCTATCTATCTATCTATCTATCTATCTTTCTCTCTTATCTCTCTCTCTCTCTCTGTCTCTCTCTCTCTCTCTCTCTCTATCTATCTATCTATCTATCTATGTCTCTCTCTCTCTCTCTCTATCTATCTATCTATCTATCTATGTCTCTCTCTCTCTCTCTCTATCTATCTATCTATCTATCTATGTCTCTCTCTCTCTCTATCTATCTATCTATGTCTCTCTCTCTCTCTATCTATCTATCTATCTATCTATCTCTCTTATCTCTCTCTCTCTCTCTCTCTCTCTCTCTCTCTATCTATCTATCTATCTATCTATGTCTCTCTCTCTCTCTCTCTCTCTATCTATCTATCTATCTCTCTTATCTCTCTCTCTCTCTCTCTCTATCTATCTATCTATCTATGTCTCTCTCTCTCTCTCTCTCTCTCTATCTATCTATCTATCTCTCTTATCTCTCTCTCTCTCTCTCTCTCTGTCTCTCTCTCTCTCTATATCTATCTATCTATCTATCTATCTATCTATCTATGTCTCTCTCTCTCTCTCTCTCTCTCTCTATCTATCTATCTATCTATCTCTCTTATCTCTCTCTCTCTCTCTCTGTCTCTCTCTCTCTCTATATCTATCTATCTATCTATCTCTCTTATCTCTCTCTCTCTATCTATCTATCTATCTATCTCTCTTATCTCTCTCTCTCTATCTATGTCTCTCTCTCTCTCTCTATCTATCTATCTATCTATCTATGTCTCTCTCTCTCTCTCTCTCTCTATCTATCTATCTATCTATCTCTCTTATCTCTCTCTCTCTCTCTCTATCTATGTCTCTCTCTCTCTCTCTATCTATCTATCTATCTATCTATGTCTCTCTCTCTCTCTCTCTCTCTATCTATCTATCTATCTCTCTTATCTCTCTCTCTGTCTCTCTCTCTCTATATCTATCTATCTATCTATCTATCTATCTATCTATGTCTCTCTCTCTCTCTCTCTCTCTCTCTCTCTATCTATCTATCTATCTATCTCTCTTATCTCTCTCTCTCTCTCTCTCTCTGTCTCTCTCTCTCCATATATCTATCTATCTATCTATCTATCTATCTATCTCTCTTATCTCTCTCTCTCTGTCTCTCTCTCTCTCTCTCTCTATCTATCTATCTATCTATCTATCTATCTATCTCTCTTATCTCTCTCTCTCTGTCTCTCTCTCTCTCTCTCTCTATCTATCTATCTATCTATCTATCTCTCTTATCTCTCTCTCTCTATCTATCTATCTATCTATCTCTCTTATCTCTCTCTGTCTATCTATCTATCTATCTATCTATCTATCTATCTATCTATGTCTCTCTCTCTATCTATCTATCTATCTATCTCTCTTATCTCTCTCTCTCTCTCTCTCTCTCTCTATCTATCTATCTATCTATCTATCTATCTATCTATCTATCTCTCTTATCTCTCTCTCTCTGTCTCTCTCTCTCTATCTATCTATCTATCTCTCTTATCTCTCTCTCTCTGTCTCTCTCTCTCTCTCTATCTATCTATCTATCTATCTATCTATCTATCTATCTCTCTTATCTCTCTCTCTCTCTCTCTCTCTGTCTCTCTCTCTCTCTGTCTATCTATCTATCTATCTATCTATACATATACACATACATTCATATTAATTCAAATGGTTCTGACAGATTTGGTCACACTTGTTGGGGACCTTCCCACGAATCATTAAGCTAAAGTTGGACACAAAATCTCCCCCCTACCAGGCTGTTAACAGCACAAGTTCCCATACTGACTAAACAAGTAAACCCGCTTTTAACCACATGACTAGTGTTGCCATGGTAACTCCAACCGGCCACAGCATTGCTACAGCTAGCAGATTTCTCTGTTTGTCATTGTCTTCAGTTGTTTTGCTTTTAAAGTTCCTCATCCCTTCGTTTTCTTGACTTTTCTATCAATTTATATTTGGGAATGTGAGGAGCAATTTGGAGCTTTTAGTTCTGAATTTGAGACCATTTCTGCAGAACATTTTCCAAAGTCCTCATTTTACTTTCTTTACTTTCCCTCCAAAACGGAGCGGACATGTTTAACTCTGCAGTCAAAAACAACGACCTCCATTTAGGACATGAGGTTGGTAAACAAACAAACTCTTGTGTTACACCTCTCTTCCACCTTTGCCAGATTACAGATCAACACGACTGATCTTTGTGGGGTGAAACCAGGAGGCTGAAAAGTGTTTGTTGCATAGCTGGTTGGTGGGGGCGTGAAGTTGGAACGATCAAAGAAAGACAAACATTCGCCCACTCTTTCTGCTAAATGTATGCACAGTTCACAATGAGGACACCAACTAGAGGACAATCCAGTGTTCAAAACACTCAACCTGACATCAAATAAAATTTTTACACTGCACTGGACAAGTCAGCAAAATTCTAACCTTCTGTAGCACATATTCATGTTTACAATCATATCATGATGAAGACTGAAATTTATTTAAAGACAAACTCTTATTTTTAATGCTGCAAACTGGTGTCAGTTAGCTTGATTTAGCATGTAGTTAGCATGCTGTTTAGCTGAGTTTACTCTGAAGCTTCCTAATCAGGTTTAATTTGTTAAATATCAAGTTTAGCTTTAGCTTTTTTGTTAGATAATTTGAATTATCTAAATAAAGTATATTTAAGTATTTCATTGCCATCTATAAGCTAGTTGCACAATATAGCTTTAACATCAAGGTAAGTTTTGTTATAATTTCTTTCTAAGGTTTTATTTGTAACATAGCTAGCTATTATATAAACTAGCTTAAAGATGTGAATCACTATTGTACTCTTGTACTGTACTGCTCCTTTTGGTCAAGTTTACCTTGTAAAGTTTATTTTAGCAATCTTTATTAGACACTGTTAGCGTGAGCTAAGTTTGCAGCTGTGTGGCTGTGTGGTTTTAAAATTTCTTCTATTAGCTTTACTAGCTTCAGTTTAGCTTTTTAGCTTTTTTTTTTAGTTTACCTTTTCTGAAATTTAGTCAAGTTGGTTTCATTTATTGAGTTCATTATATTTTAGTTTTATTGTTTAGTTAACTTTGCTGTTCGCGTTAACATATTGTTAAGTTTTTTTTAGCCTATTATTAATCCAAAAGTCATAGTTACTAGAAAATCATGTGCCACATCATGAATAAGGACTCATTCATGATACAATGATACCATCCATTAACGTGTTGTATGCTCTCAGAGTAACAAGCTTTAATATATAGAGCTGTATCAGTTTACTTTGAGAATGAACAATTGATTTGATCAATCCTGGTTCCAGTGTGGTAGTCTTACACCACTGTTAAAGGACTGCTGGACCAGCCAATGATGGTCCATAGTTGATGATTAACCCATCAACAAGGGGCTGGCAGTTGTTGGGTTCAGGCACTATGCTGTCCAGCCTTCAGAAAGTTGGTCATACCTGTCCTTACTCTTATTTTACACATCCACTCTTTTAATCCACAGGCCAGGTAGGTTTGGCTCATTTTTTATTTCAACAAAACCCTTCAAGTTGGTGACTGGGAAGAATGTTGCAGCCAGGATTTACCAGCAAGACAAAAATAATCAGAGTAACTTGTCATAAAAAGTGGTTTAAATTCAATATGTCGGTGCAGGTCATGAATATAAACGTGAAGTTGAGCTTTAATTGGTGCGATTGGTGGTTTTCTGGGTTGTGTCTCTTCATCATTTTCCAATTTAGCCAAAAATGGTTTTGAAACAGTAACCTTTAGTCTCCTAGCAAACATAGTAGCCATATTGACTCCATACCCTTACTGAGCACACACAGAAACAGTCAGGTTAATGAAAAGTCATTAACTCTTCTGTTTTTACCAACAGAAGCAAAGCTGGAGCATTGCTGGTGGGTTGTTTGGCCCTAAACATTCAGAAAAACATGAAAACACTTTCACTGCCTCAAGGTTTTCATTCCAAACCTGAAGTCTGTTTGTGGACAAAAGAGATTAATGCTGTTTAATGTGCAGGATTAATGGTAGTTGATGTTTCAGGTTGGTGCTTTGAGAATGAAGCTGTGTCTTCTTCTTCTTCTCCTGCTTTGTCTCTGCCACGCGGGACTGACAGTAAGAAGAATCTCAGTAAACCACTTTTGCAGGCACTAAAGGGGGGATGGTTCACATGATGTCTTTTATACCTGCAGGACGAGTCTAATGCAGCTGCTTCCAACGTGTCCATAATATCAAAAGAAGACAAAGAGAAGGACAGCCGCTGTGGAGGGACATTTGGTCCTGAGGGGCGTCGGCTGATAGGTGGCGCTGTGGAGCGACTGGGTTTACAGCTCCTGGAAAAGCTTCCTGTCAGCCCACAGCAGCCCAATGTCATCGTCTCTCCTCTCAGCTTGGCTTTTGCCCTCGCTCATCTCACCTTAGGTTTGTCAGAAGCATTTTTTCTTTTCAAACTTTATCTCTCCTGCTGCTTCGCGTCCATCCACACAGCGACGGTAAGGTGAGACATCTCCCTCTCCAGATTCTGCCTCGCAGCATTCCAGTGAAATATTTTCCACACTAAAGTCACACACAGCTGTTAAGACATTCAAGACAGCCCATAATAGTTGACATTTCAGACTGAACCAAGCGCTCCGTAAAGATAGTGTCCTCCAAGGACACAGTCAATGGATAATTTCATGCAGCCTCACTTTATGCACTCAAAAGGGCAAACTTGGTTTATTCTAGTAAGCAGCACAAGCTTTCAGAAATATGGAGGCAGCTTTTGGCCCAGTTTCTCCCAATGGATCGGACCCGTACAGGACGAATCAGTATGGATTTTAATGTGGGAAAGTACCAGAATATCTGACCCAACCCAGTCTTATATTCTTGGACCCTCTCTTTGGCGCCTGAATCTGACTGATCCAGCTGTAAAGGGTGTAGTTTAGCCCTGTTTCCACCAACACATCCAACTTTGGTTCAGTAAATTCAGATCTCTGTTGCATGTCCACAGCCCATGTCCCATTTGTGCATAAGACAGATACGTAGATGGACAGACAGTCCCGTGTTGTTTAGATGGGTAATTTGTTCCACTTTTGCGGATTTTTCGCCTGAAGCAACAAATGGAGCAATTCCACCAGAAACCACTGGGGACAGTGCTGAACAGTATAGCTGACATGCAAGAAGAAACAAACCAGAGACGAAGAGGCAAACCGGGAAGAAGACAACAAGGACAACTGTAGCTGTTTCAGGAGTTTTTGAAGAAAGGCTGTGTGAGTTTGTTGGGTGTTGGGAAGCTGGAAACAACTTTGTAGCGATGCATTGCCGCTGCCAACCTGCAGAAGTGAACCCTTATCTCAGCACTGCCCACTAGTGGCTGAACTATGACAACATAAAAGACACATGGATTTAGGAGGACAGTGACGTATAACTATTTGAAATGGACGTATTTGTTTACTTACAAATCGTAATTACAAATACTTTCTGTGCAATTCTTTAAAAAAAAATGCCGGAACATCTCCAAATGTATAAACAATGGATTTTTTGTTTTATTTAAAGCCACATGCCATCTATCTATGTTGCTTTAAGCCCATTTACCAGGTAAGGATAAAGCTGGTTATGGAAAACAACATTTTAACTTTACTGAACCAAACCAGAGGAAATGGGGCTCTAGACTCCTGTCAGTCACGCTAACAGTTAGAAATACAGACTCAGAATTTGGAAATGTCAAAATTTTTCTGTCTGACAGCAGTACTGGAGGCTCAAACCAGTTTGATGGCAATGTGACTCTGTCATATGTTGATCTGATTCCTTCAGGTGCTCGTAACGAGACGGAGAAGCTTTTACTACAGAGTCTTCATGCAAACAGTCTGCCATGTTACCATCACACACTGGGAAGTCTCATTCCTCATTTAGGCAACACGTCGCTGGAGGTGGCGGCACGCATGTACCTGAAAGCAGGTTTGAGACGACCAGTGTTCGACTGATGAGGATTTATGAGCATGAAACTGAAATAATCTTACATTTCCTCTCTGCTTCCTCCCCTCAGGGTTTGAAGTGAAGCTGTCGTTTGTCGAGGACTCTCTGGCCAGGTATCGTCTACGGAGACAAGGATGCAGAACCACTTTTCTGTAGATATATTCTAGCTCCATGTGGCTCGAAACTTTTGTTTCATTAGTTTCATTCGGGACAGTTCCGCTGTGAGAGAGGATTCTTCTTAAGAGGTTAAAATGAACTACAACTTCATTTCAGCAGGAAATAGTTTTATGTAAAAAGTAAACAAGCATTTTCAGATGAAACTGATTCATCAACAGATCAGCAAGTTTCTCCTGGTGGCACCGAGGACTTCTTTATTCTCCCTGCTGAATAAACCAAAATCTGTATCAGAACAGTATTTAATGAGGGGGAAAAGTCTGCACATCTTTCTGCACATTGTTTTATCCACGTATAGTCAAACATCCAGCACTGCTTCTGGCCTCTGAAGCATTCCCTTTCCCAGTTCGTTCCAGTCCAACTGAACTGGACTCAACCAGTTTCCTCATTAGGATGCATGATATAAAGATTAGAATGAATCCTGAAATACAAAAAGCTTCTCTAGTGTTCCAAGTCCTCTTATAAAAATGGCCGTACAGGTTGATCCAATGGTGATCTTCAAGGACCGCTGTTCTGCAGGATTTCCATTTTTTTTCCTGCTCCAACACACCCAACTCAAATTAAACCGAGCCAACAGCCTATGAAGGTCTGCTCAATGACTCATTCATTTTAATCAGGTGTGTTGGAGCAGGGACACATCTGCAGTATTGTGGTCCTTGAGGGCCAGCAGTGGACACCGCTGGTGTACCTTCTTGTAAACCCCCCCCCCCGGGCAAGAAAAAATGTAAACATGTAGTTCGAAGATTTACTGCACCCTATCATGGACAAACACAGTAGTTCAATACAGAAAAAACAAACAAAAAACAAGTTAATTGTTTATCTCACATAAAAACACAGACGGGACTAAACAAAAACAGAGTTCCTTGTTTAGCTTTGAAATAATCAGATCATGAGAAAGTAACAGAATACATTTATGTTTGGAGACATTTTAGTAGGAAGTAGTGTAGAAAGATCAACCAAACGACCCCCAGAAAACCCTCGGAATTTCTGTTAGATACGGAAAAATAAACAACCAACAGTAAAGAGTTCATTTCAAGAGGGATTAGGGGAACGTGCGTGTGTGTGTGTGCGCCGGAAGTGTGAAACTATTTTTATGTTGTAAAACACTTTGCAATGCATCTGTATGAAAAGTGCTGCATAAATAAAGTTTGATTTGATTTGAATAATCTAAAAACTGGAGCACAGTCAAATCGCTTTACGGAATTTCAGACGGAAAAGGAGGCTTGAAGTGAAACCAGTTCAGGCATTTCCATGTCATGCTAACGGGGAAAGCTTATTACCCTTCCTGAGCTCAGCGCACACGGGACAGGCTGGACATTCCCACATATGCAGGAACAGCTCAAGTAGAGCTTTAAGGCCATGCAACCCTCTCCAGTCTGTTTTCTTCTCACGTTTCAGCAAAAAATAATCCACCGTATATTTAAATGTAGCGCTGTTCCTGCTTTGTTGTTACTGCAGAGTTACACAGGAAGGCTTCTGTCTACCAATCAGTGGACTGCAGTGTATTAAGCTCCACCCATTTAGGTCAGATCCTGTCCCATCCTGTCCGATCCTGTCCCAACCTGTCCCATCCTGTCCCAACCTGTCCCAACCTGTCCCATCCTGTCCCATCCTGTCCCAACCTGTCCCATCCTGTCCGATCCTGTCCCATCCTGTCCCAACCTGTCCCAACCTGTCCCATCCTGTCCCATCCTGTCCCAACCTGTCCCGACCTGTCCCATCCTGTCCCATCCTGTCCCATCTTGTCCCATCCTGTCCCAACCTGTCCCATCCTGTCCCATCTTGTCCCATCCTGTCCCAACCTGTCCCATCCTGTCCCATCTTGTCCCGACCTGTCCCGACCTGTCCCATCCTGTCCCAACCTGTCCCAACCTGTCCCATCCTGTCCCATCCTGTCCAGACCTGTCCCATCCTGTCCCAACCTGTCCCGACCTGTCCCATCCTGTCCCATCCTGTCCCATCTTGTCCCGACCTGTCCCATCCTGTCCGATCCTGTCCCATCCTGTCCCAACCTGTCCCGACCTGTCCCATCCTGTCCCATCCTGTCCCGACCTGTCCCATCCTGTCCGATCCTGTCCCATCCTGTCCCAACCTGTCCCGACCTGTCCCATCTTGTCCCGACCTGTCCCATCCTGTCCGATCCTGTCCCATCCTGTCCCAACCTGTCCCGACCTGTCCCATCCTGTCCCATCTTGTCCCGACCTGTCCCATCCTGTCCCGACCTGTCCCATCCTGTCCCATCTTGTCCCAACCTGTCCCATCTTGTCCCATCCTGTCCCATCTTGTCCCATCCTGTCCCATCTTGTCCCATCCTGTCCCAACCTGTCCCATCTTGTCCCATCCTGTCCCAACCTGTCCCATCCTGTCCCATCTTGTCCCGACCTGTCCCATCCTGTCCCAACCTGTCCCATCCTGTCCCATCCTGTCCCGACCTGTCCCATCCTGTCCCAACCTTTCCCAACCTGTCCAATCCTGTCCCGACCTTTCCAGACCTGTCCCTTCCTTTCCTGACCTTTCCCAAACTGTCCCAACCTGTCCCATCCTTTCCCAACCTGTCCTGACCTGTCCAAACCTGTCCAATCCTTTCCCGACCTGTCCCTTCCTGTCCGAACCTGTCCCAACCTATCCAATCCTGCCCAGACCTGTCCCATCCTGTCCCAACCTGTCCCAACCTGTCCAATCCTGTCCAGACCTGTCCCATCCTGTCCCAACCTGTCCAATCATGTCCCAACCTGTCCCAACCTGTCCAATCCTTTCCCGACCTGTCCAGACCTGTCCCATCCTTTCCCAACCTGTCCAGACCTGTCCCATCCTGTTCCATCCTGCCCCATCCTGTCCCAACCTGTCCCATCTGTCCCAACCAGTCCCAACCTGTCCCGACCTGTCCCATCCTGTCCTGACCTGTCCCAATCTGTCCCATCCTGTCCCATCGTGTTACAAGCTGTCCCGACCTGTCCCATCCTGTCCTGACCTGTCCCAACCTGTCCCATCCTGTCCCGACCTGTCCCGACCTTTCCAGACCTGTCCCATCCTATGTCATCCTGTCCCAACCTGTCCCATCCTGTCCCAACCTGTCCCATCATGTCTCATCCTGTCCAATCCTGTCCCAACCTGTCCCATCCTGTCCAGACCTGTCCCATCATTTCCTAACCTGTCCCAACCTGTCCAAACCTGTCCCATCCTGTCCCAACCTGTCCAGACCTGTCCCATCCTATGTCATCCTTTCCCAACCTATCCCATCCTGTCCCAACCTGTCCCATCCTGTCCCAACCTGTCCCATCATGTCTCATCCTGTCCAATCCTGTCCCAACCTGTCCCATCCTGTCCAGACCTGTCCCATCATTTCCTAACCTGTCCCAACCTGTCCAAACCTGTTCCATCCTTTCCCAACCTGTCCCAACCTGTCCCATCCTGTCCCAACCTGTCCAGACCTGTCCCATCCTGCCCCATCCTGTCCCGACCTTTCCAGACCTGTCCCATCCTTTCCCAACCTGTCCAATCCTGTCCCGACCTGTCCAGACCTGTCCCATCCTTTCCCAACCTGTCCCAACCTGTCCCATCCTGTCCCAACCTGTCCCAACCTGTCCCATCCTCTCCCAACCTTTGTCATCTTGTCCCAACCTGTCCAGACCTGTCCCATCCTGCCCCATCCTGTCCCGACCTTTCCAGACCTGTCCCATCCTTTCCCAACCATTCCCATCCTTTCCCAAACTGTCCCATCCTGTCCCAACCTGTCCCAACCTGTCCCATCCTCTCCCAACCTTTGTCATCCTGTCCCAACCTGTCCAGACCTGTCCCATCCTGCCCCATCCTGTCCCGACCTTTCCAGACCTGTCCCATCTTTTCCCAACCTGTCCCATCCTTTCCCAAACTGTCCCATCCTGTCCCAACCCTGTTCCATCCTGTCCCAACCTTTCCCAACCTGTCCCATCCTGTCCCGACCTTTCCAGACCTGTCCCTTCCTTTCCTGACCTTTCCCAACCTGTCCCAACCTGCCCCATCCTTTCCCGACCTGTCCCTTCCTGTCCCAACCTGTCCAATCCTGTCCAGACCTGTCCCATCCTGTCCCAACCTGTCCCAACCTGTCCAATCCTGTCCCAACCTGTCCCATCCTGTCCTAACCTGTCCAGACCTGTCCCATCCTGCCCCATCCTGTCCCGACCTTTCCAGACCTGTCCCATCCTTTCCCAACCTGTCCCATCCTTTCCCAAACTGTCCCATCCTGTCCCAACCTGTCCAATCCTGTCCCGACCTGTCCAGACCTGTCCCATCCTTTCCCAACCTGTCCCAACCTGTCCCATCCTGTCCCAACCTGTCCCATCCTGTCCTGACCTGTCCTGACCTGTCCCAACCTGTCCCAACCTTTCCCATCCTGTCCCAACCTGTCCCATCCTGTCCCAACCTGTCCTGACCTTTCCTGACCTGTCCCATCCTGTCCTGACCTGTCCTGACCTGTCCCATCCTTTCCCATCCTGTCCCGACCTGTCCTGACCTGTCCCATCCTGTCCCATCCTTTCCCAACCTGTCCCATCCTGTCCCAACCTGTCCCATCCTTTCCCAACCTGTCCCATCCTGTCCCAACCTGTCCAGACTTTTCCCATCCTGTCCCAACCTGTCCCATCCTGTCCCATCCTGTCCCAACCTGTCCCATCCTGTCCTGACCTGTCCTGACCTGTCCCAACCTGTCCCATCTGTCCCAACCTGTCCCATCCTGTCCTGACCTGTCCTGACCTGTCCCAACCTGTCCCAACCTGTCCCATCCTGTCCCAACCTGTCCCATCCTGTCCCAACCTGTCCCATCCTGTCCCATCCTGTCCCAACCTGTCCCATCCTGTCCTGACCTGTCCCAACCTGTCCCATCCTGTCCCAACCTGTCCCATCCTGTCCCAACCTGTCCCATCCTGTCCTGACCTGTCCTGACCTGTCCCAACCTGTCCCAACCTGTCCCATCCTGTCCCAACCTGTCCCATCCTGTCCTGACCTGTCCTGACCTGTCCAGACCTGTCCCATCCTGTCCCAACCTGTCCTGTCCTTGTAGTGAAAGTTAGCCTTAAGGGAGAAACATTTCTGAAATAAAACCCAGGTTCAACCTGAATTTAGATGTCATGTTTTTAGTCTGTTGTTTAAATGAGAAATCTCTGCTTGACAAGAAGACTTTAGATCTTGTACATCTTAGGGTCTCTCAAAACAGGTTTTGCTTGGCATTGTGGCCATTGGAGTCTCTGCAGCTTGACATGGCAAATTCCTTCTGCTCTTTCTGCAGCTGTTTTTTTTTTTTTTTTTAATCTAAGATGCTTTCCTCCCATCAGGTACAAATCCCGGCCTGTCCCTTTAGTCTCCCTGGAGGAGGTCAACCAATGGGTGGAGAATGTCACCAACGGCCAGATCTCCAACTTCCTGGAGAGTATTCCTCACAATGTGGTGCTTATGCTTGTGAATGCTGTGTACTTCAGAGGTAAGCCAACCACCTCTTCTCCGAGCAATGTGACATTTAAAAAAGAGAAATTATTCAATTTATTTTTTTTTAAAAATGTAGAACATTCACATGCATTCACCCACTTTGTAATTCTGCCCTAAACTAAGATCTGACTCTTAAGGGCTTTTTCTTTCGAACTACAAAACATTCCCTCTGTCTCTTCACTGTGTTTGTCAGGTGAATGGAAAACACGATTTGACCCCCAGGTGACCTCAAAGGGAGTGTTTTACCTGGACAACACAAACTCTGTCTCGGTGGACATGATGAAATCAGCTCAGTACCCTCTCCGCCTGATGGATGACCCAGAGCTACAGGCACAGGTAACACTGACTTCCACAGGTACACCATGAGCGGGCTCACATCTCAGAACTGTGATTGTTGAGGTGCTTTGTTAGACCATGGCTTCAAAAACCACTTGTCCAGAACAAGCATTATCTCACATTTCACCCACCTTCACTTTGTTGGGTTAGTGCCTTTGAAAGAGTCAAACAACATGACAGAAGTCGACTCTTCTGTCCAGGTTGCCAGTTTGGCCTTTAAGGGAAACACCAGCTTCTTAATCGTCCTGCCCAGAGGAAACGTGTCATCAGTGCTTCCCAAATTAAACATCTCTGACCTCTACAGACGTCTACCTCAAGAAAAAGTGATGCAGATCAACTTACCCAAGGTGAAGCTGCAGTACCGGCAGGAGCTGGAGGAGGCGCTGACCAGAATGGGTAAGAGCAGTAAGACTGAGGGTCTGGACTCAGTGGCTTTCGTAAGTCGGTCCAGTCTCTGGCTGCAGCAGACTGGAAGGGAGCCTAAAGGTCATTTAGTTTGATGCACTACAACACTATCTGACAAACATCGACTAGAATGGATTTTCTTCTCAGCCATTGTGTAGTCAAGTAAAGTAAACTCAAAAGTTGTTAAAAAATGATCAGACAGAACAGGGTTATGAGGAAAAACTGTTAGTTGATCACTTTTGATGCCACATGTCAGAAGAAGATCCAGAGTGTGACGATGAGAATGAGTCGGTCTGTGGACATTTTGGGAAAATCCAACTGAACTTAATATAGAGTTAAATGCAATGGTTAAACTGTCATGTTCATCTTCAAGATGAATGTTAAAATCACCCAGAACAATAACTTTATCAGTATTCAGCACTAAGTCTGATAAGAGGTCTGAGAAGTCAGTTAGGAACTGTGAGGAAGATCCAGGTGGACGGTAGACTACTACTAGGAGAAGTGGCTTCTCTCATTTCCATCTTGGGTGGGACAGACTAAGAGTCAGGTGTTCAAAGCTATTGTAACTATTTTTATGTTTAGGACTAATCAATAGTTCTGATTTAAAGATAGCTGCCACACTTCCTCCCCGACCTGTAGTTCTGGGAACATGAACATTTAGACAATCTGGTGGAGTCTATTCATTAATACTAACATGATCCTCCTGCTGCAGCAGGTTTCCATAAGACAAGATAGATCAATATGATGATCAGTAATCAGGTCATTGATTAACAGAGACTTAGACACAAGAGATCTAATATTCAATAAACCGCATTTAATGGTTTTATTATTTTGTCTGATTTGATTCATTGTTTTGATATTAATGAGGTTTTCATGATTTAATCCACCCGTTTCTGTTTTATTCTTTCTGGGTTGTGGGGGGGGGGCAGATACCATCATTATGGGTTTTGGGGAGGGGGGCAAGAGGGGTGAGATTACAGAAAGGCAAGTTCGGAGCCGGGGTAAAGGATGGCATGGACCTTACTGCAACGCTTAGGCACAGGGGGAGGGAACCAGTGAGCTGCTGGTCCGACACTCATCGCCTAACGGGGGGAAATCCCAAAGGCTGAGGACGTCGAGCTGGTTATGACAGGGGATGTTGTTTGGTGGAGGTGTACTGGAGTGATGCCTTCCTCTTTGCTGCTGTGGAGCGTCAATGAACCGGGGCTCCTGTTGGCATGATGTGGAGCTGACCGGGATCTTTGGTTTAGCTCCGAGATGCAACCAGGTCTCTGGATCGGTGAACTGTGGAAGGGCCTCAACGGCGGGATGGCCATTAATATTAGGCTAGTTGGGGAACGCTGCTCCGGCATCCACAGCTGGACGGCAGGGAGTGGTGACATCAGGAACCTGGGAATCCGGTTGTGGATTGCGGATGATAATGGTGTCCATCATGATCTCAGGCTCTCAGATCCGATGCAGACTGGACACCCATGACTCCAGTTCTACTAGTTTTTTGGCCCGGTGCACACAACCGACACAACCAGAGGGGGATGAAGAGGTGAGCGGAGCCATGTGAGCTTCCTGTAAATGTCAGCAGCTAGCTAACAGCCTGGTTGACAGGATCTCAATTGATCGGACTTTCCCACGCTGTCAGTGTAGAACTTGTTGGAAAGCACAAGTTAATCGGCGAGAGCCCTTCTCTTCTGCTAAAAATGGGCTTACAGCAGCCACTGCTAAAAAGATTCTTTTAGAAAATGATCTAAGCTAGATCAGATTGAAGATTTAGACGAGACGAGCTGACTGATATGAATAAAATGAATGAACAAATGAATCTTGTTGTCATCTTCTGCACCTGCCTGTTTATGAGCTGCTGATTTGACTCAGGTGTGTCACAGCGGGGAAACACTGAAGACTGCAGGATGATAGCTGACGAGGACTGGAGTTGATGACCCCTGTTTTAGAAATTTCCCTGCTGAAACACATCAGACTCATATTAATGGAACATCACAAGGCTAGTCCACAATTTGTAGCAATTTGTAAATATTGTTTGAAAAAAAGGCAAATTCCCAGATATTTAACTTGATTAGAAGCCATCTCATCGAGGCTGGAGATATTCTGAGTATTGGAGGGCACGTATCCTTTCTCCAAAATCACAATATTTGTGTTGGAGGTGAACATCTGTATATTTAGTCTTTAGGGGGCCTGCCAAAATATGCAAAAACTAAGCTGAAGTTGGTCTAAACCATATCTTCAAAGAGCTCGACAAAGTAAAGGACTGTATCATCTGCATAGAGACGTATATCTGAATCGAAAGAGCTGGGAAACGTGAGAACTGAAGGCCTTTACACTTCAAATCTTTTGTCTGAATAATTCGCATTATTTTTTTATCGGATCAGTGTAAAGTCAATGTGAACGTTCATAGTAACAAAATTTCCTCCAGGGATTTTACAAGATATATTTTTTCAAACTTAGGTGGATTTTTTTTAAATACTAGCATCCAATGGATCCTCCAACTGTCCCACGGATCCTCAAGTGCATTCTCAAGCGGTCATGGTCCTGAAGTCCGTCCTGAAGTAGTTGTGGTCCTGAGTTCCATCCTCAAGCGGTCATGGTCCTGAAGTCCGTCCTGAAGCGGTCATGGTCCTGAAGTCCGTCCTGAAGTAGTTGTGGTCCTGAAGACCATCCTCAAGCGGTCATGGTACTGAGGTCCATTCTCAAGTGGTTATGGTCCTGAGGTCCATCCTGAAGTGGTCATGGTCCTGAGGTCCATCCTGAAGTGGTCATGGTCCTGAGGTCCATCCTCAAGTGGTTATGGTCCGGAGGTCCATCCTCAAGTGGTCATGGTCCTGAGAGCCATCCTCAAGCGGTCATGGTCCTGAGAGCCATCCTCAAGCGGTCATGGTCCTGAGAGCCATCCTCAAGCGGTCATGGTCCTGAGAGCCATCCTCAAGCGGTCATGGTCCTGAGGTCCATCCTCAAGCGGTCATGGTCCTGAGAGCCATCCTCAAGCGGTCATGGTCCTGAGAGCCATCCTCAAGCGGTCATGGTCCTGAGGTCCATCCTCAAGCGGTCATGGTCCTGAGAGCCATCCTCAAGCGGTCATGGTCCTGAGGTCCATCCTCAAGCGGTCATGGTCCTGAGAGCCATCCTCAAGCGGTCATGGTCCTGAGAGCCATCCTCAAGCGGTCATGGTCCTGAGGTCCATCCTCAAGCGGTCATGGTCCTGAGAGCCATCCTCAAGCGGTCATGGTCCTGAGAGCCATCCTCAAGCGGTCATGGTCCTGAGGTCCATCCTCAAGCGGTCATGGTCCTGAGAGCCATCCTCAAGCGGTCATGGTCCTGAGAGCCATCCTCAAGCGGTCATGGTCCTGAGGTCCATCCTCAAGCGGTCATGGTCCTGAGAGCCATCCTCAAGCGGTCATGGTCCTGAGGTCCATCCTCAAGCGGTCATGGTCCTGAGAGCCATCCTCAAGTGGTCATGGTCCTGAGGTCCATCCTCAAGCGGTCATGGTCCTGAGAGCCACCCTCAAGCGGTCATGGTCCTGAGAGCCATCCTCAAGCGGTCATGGTCCTGAGAGCCATCCTCAAGCGGTCATGGTCCTGAGAGCCATCCTCAAGCGGTCATGGTCCTGAGAGCCATCCTCAAGCGGTCATGGTCCTGAGAGCCATCCTCAAGCGGTCATGGTCCTGAGAGCCATCCTCAAGCGGTCATGGTCCTGAGGTCCATCCTCAAGCGGTCATGGTCCTGAGAGCCATCCTCAAGTGGTCATGGTCCTGAGGTCCATCCTCAAGCGGTCATGGTCCTGAGAGCCATCCTCAAGCGGTCATGGTCCTGAGGTCCATCCTCAAGCGGTCATGGTCCTGAGAGCCATCCTCAAGCGGTCATGGTCCTGAGAGCCATCCTCAAGCGGTCATGGTCCTGAGGTCCATCCTCAAGCGGTCATGGTCCTGAGAGCCATCCTCAAGCGGTCATGGTCCTGAGAGCCATCCTCAAGCGGTCATGGTCCTGAGAGCCATCCTCAAGCGGTCATGGTCCTGAGAGCCATCCTCAAGCGGTCATGGTCCTGAGAGCCATCCTCAAGCGGTCATGGTCCTGAGGTCCATCCTCAAGTGGTCATGGTCCTGAGAGCCATCCTCAAGCGGTCATGGTCCTGAGGTCCATCCTCAAGCGGTCATGGTCCTGAGAGCCATCCTCAAGCGGTCATGGTCCTGAAGTCCAGCTTTAGGTTCTGGATTAAACAATGAACCTCTCCAAGTTCTCCTTTTCCTAGAGCTAGATGAACTCAGAGCGTCTTTCTGTCTTTTTTTCAGCATCAACACGCTGTTGTCGTGGCTTCACGTGGAATCCAACTCGCGAGCTTGTTTCAGAATTTTCATCATTTATTCATAATTCCGCATCACACTTGGTGTGCAGAAACAGAAACGTTGATATTTCATCCCTGATTTATTCACAATTTGTAGTCGTTTATTCACATCGATCCTGGTGCGTAAAGGTCTTAAGACGTAGATTTACCAGAAATGTAAATACTGCCAAGCAAGTCTCCCTGAGAACTGAGTGACAACAGAGGACAGAAACGGGTGGAACTACTGGGGTGTGATAGCATCCAGGTCAAAACTAGCTGTTTAAATGTCCACCAGTGACCTTTTTCTTTCCCTCTGGCTCTCTCTGACTGTCAGGACTCGGCTCTCTGTTTTCTGGTCCTGACCTCTCTGGGATTTCCGACCTGCCCCTCCGGGTGTCGAGTGTCCGCCACGCCAGCACGGTAGAACTCAGCGAGGAAGGTGTAGAAGCATCTGCCACCACTGTTGTGAGCACCATGCGCTCCATCTCGCTCTTCTCTGTCACTTCCCCCTTCCTCTTTGCCCTTGTGGATGACACCTCTCTAGCGCCTCTCTTCATGGGCATCATCACAAACCCCTCCGCCGACAATGACCCCATGCTCAATGACCATCCCCACGGCAACAGCACCATGAGCGACCAACTTGTGGAGGAAGCTGCAGGGAAAAGAGACGCTGATGTTGAGCACAGAAGTGGGTTGTGCAACGAGACCGAGGCGGTCGAGTCCTGCCGCGCAGCCGGTGGTGGGACGGAGATATTGCAGCAGGTGAATGGACAGGAGGGCAGCAATGGCAACAAGAAGGGACGGGGAGATGAACCAGTGTCCACGCCGGATAACTCCGTACCTGCCTGGAATCAGAAGTCTTTACGTTGAACAAACGCTGCAGTGTTAGGAGAAATAACCACTTTCTGACTTAGATTAGAGCACAGAGGCTAATTAAACAACTCAGTAAAAAAACCCAACCAGTTTTTTGTGTAAAGATCTGCAGGGTAACCCTCTGTTAGCACTGTTTTCCTAAACCCATTTCCGAGACGTAAACATTCCCGTTTGGCAGATTCAAACATGCAGGAGCAAAACCAGCAACGTGCGCTGATTCTACTGATCAGTTTTTTCTGGTTTTTCAGGTTTAAGATTACTATTTTCTATCAAGGGTGTGTAGTACTACGTTAAAAAAAACGTCCAATTATAAATGTATTTCATGACTATGTACACATAATTTGAACTGTTTCATTAAAAAAACTAAATTTATAACAAATGCATAATGACTGTTTTTTCGTTTATGTTTGCGGATTTTTTACCCACAATGTTGGGACCAAATTAGTTGAGCAGAATGAAAATACATCATAAATGACACATTTCAGTGTTGTAGTTACTGGATTCCGTTTGATAACGAAACATGAGACTAAAGTCATAGAGTTTGCAATTAATTTTAATCCGATAGAGAATTCTATTATAGAGATCTATATGAGAGAATCTGGAGGAGGAACTTGTTAAAATAACAAAGAGCAAAAATTATCCCCAAATAAGTTTTTTTCCCCAAAATGGCCAATTTCCTGTTCAGTTTAGCATATAGGACCAAGAGTTTTTCTTATGGCCCTGACTTGTTTTAACTATGTGCCGAATTTTATCCATGCAGGTTGATGTGCTAATCATTTAATTATTCTACAGACACTTAAGAGCCATATGCGCGAATGCAGAATTTCCTGAGTTTTGCAGGATGTTCAGACCTCTGAAAAAGCCTGTTAGAGAAGGTAATGGACAAGCTCGCATCCCAACACGGCTTAACATGTGTAAAATATGTATTTCACAGTCCAACGTTCTCGTGGTGGAAGGTTCTGTTGTCTCCGGAACTTTGTCCTGTTCTGAGGTTTAAAGCAGTAGTTTGGACTGTGGGGCCACCGTACCTCGCTCCCACCTCAATCTGCATATTAATCTGGATAGATTCTACTTTGTGAATTTTCTGCCCATTCGGCGTAAAATCCGAGCAGACTCCAGTTTAAACCCAGAAATGAGGGTTTAAACGATGAAGGGCGGGAAAACAGAAGCAGCAGTGGGGCTGAGGTGGACTCCGGGGGGCCATATCACATTCTGCTTCGGGCCCCATAAAGGCTCAGACCGGCCCTGCTGGGAGGGCCGAACTCTGAGGCTTCTGCCCTGTCGCGCGCCCCCGCGCGCTGCTGGCTGCTGAAGACGCAGATCCACGCAACACTCCTCATCATCACACACACCGAGACGTGGACCGTCCACGAGCAAGGTAGGTGCGACTGTCACGCGCTGGTTTCCACGCGTTTGATCCTCTTTTGGTGTGGGGGAGGGGGGGATCCGGTTCTGGTGGACCTGATGTGGGCGCGGATCACAGAGCTGGTCCGGGTCGTGGACCCGCAGAGATCCGGCTAACAGAGACATCCAGAAGCAGGAAAACACGATGATGAAGAAGTGCGCGCGGGTTCTAAGCTGCTGCTCCAACAGACTTTTCCTCTCAAGAGTTTCTGGAACAGCTGGAGATCTTCATATCCACATTCACACTGTTTGCTGTGGAACCGGTTCCAGCTGCAGGTTCTGGTTCCACAACACGGAACCAGAGCCGGTCCAGGATGCTGGTCTAAGCAGGAACAGTTCTCTAGGGTCATTGAAGGACTTTCCAGGACTGGTTGCGTTCTCTGTCCAGTGATGTAGAGATCCTGGTTCTGGTTCTGGAGGACCCGTCCCTCCATCAGACCCGTTTCCACTGATCTTCAGTCCAGTTCTCAGGTCATGTGACCTCAATCGGTTCTGGCTTCTTGAAGCCTTGTTTCCATGGAGATGAAGCTCCTGCTGGTTTCCATGGAGATGAAGCTCCTGCTGGTTTCCATGGAGATGAAGGCGGTTTCACAGTGAAGTATTCTCTACCATCATAAATGTTGGTTTTCATGTCTGTCTGGACCGTCATGGTGTTTCTAAAGTAAATGTGGTCTAAACCTGGACGGACCATCCATCCAGGTGTCATCATCATCATCATTTTACTTCACTCCTTCCTGGGATTAGTTGGTCCTTCCTGGGATTAGTTGGTCCTTCCTGGGATTAGTTTAGTTCTTCCTGGGATTAGTTAGTCCTTCCTGTGATTAGTTGGTCCTTCCAGTGATTAGTTTAGTCCTTCCTGGGATTAGTTGGTCCTTCCTGGGATTAGTTAGTCCTTCCTGGGATTAGTTTAGTCCTTCCTGGGATTAGTTGGTCCTTCCTGGGATTAGTTTAGTCCTTCCTGGGATTAGTTTAGTCCTTCCTGGGATTAGTTGGTCCTTCCTGGGATTAGTTTAGTCCTTACTGGGATTAGTTAGTCCTTCCTGTGATTAGTTGGTCCTTCCAGTGATTAGTTTAGTCCTTCCTGGGATTAGTTGGTCCTTCCTGGGATTAGTTAGTCCTTCCTGGGATTAGTTGGTCCTTCCTGGGATTAGTTGGTCCTTCCTGGGATTAGTTTAGTTCTTCCTGGGATTAGTTAGTCCTTCCTGTGATTTATTGGTCCTTCCAGTGATTAGTTTAGTCCTTCCTGGGATTAGTTGGTCCTTCCTGGGATTAGTTGGTCCTTCCTGGGATTAGTTAGTCCTTCCTGGGATTAGTTTAGTCCTTCCTGTGATTTATTGGTCCTTCCTGGGATTAGTTAGTCCTTCCTGGGATTAGTTGGTCCTTACTGGGATTAGTTTAGTCCTTACTGGGATTAGTTAGTCCTTCCAGTGATTAGTTAGTCCTTCCTGGGATTAGTTTAGTTCTTCCTGGGATTAGTTTAGCCCTTCCTGTGATTAGTTGGTCCTTCCAGTGATTAGTTTAGTCCTTCCTGGGATTAGTTGGTCCTTCCTGGGATTAGTTAGTCCTTCCTGGGATTAGTTGGTCCTTCCTGGGATTAGTTTAGTCCTTCCTGTGATTAGTTTAGTTCTTCCTGGGATTAGTTGGTCCTTCCTGGGATTTGTGTGGTCCTTCCTGGGATTAGTTTAGTCCTTCCAGGGATTAGTTAGTCCTTCCAGTGATTAGTTAGTCCTTCCAGGGATTAGTTGGTCCTTCCTGTGATTAGTTTAGTTCTTCCTGGGATTAGTTTAGTCCTTACTGGGATTAGTTGGTCCTTCCTGTGATTAGTTAGTCCTTCCAGTGATTAGTTAGTCCTTCCTGGGATTAGTTGGTCCTTCCTGGGATTAGTTTAGTTCTTCCTGGGATTAGTTGGTCCTTCCTGGGATTAGTTTAGTCCTTCCTGGGATTAGTTGGTCCTTCCTGGGATTAGTTTAGTCCTTCCTGGGATTAGTTGGTCCTTCCTGGGATTAGTTGAGTCCTTCCTGGGATTAGTTGGTCCTTCCTGGGATTAGTTTAGTCATTCCTGGGATTAGTTTAGTCATTCCTGGGATTAGTTTAGTCCTTCCTGGGATTAGTTGGTCCTTCCTGGATTAGTTTAGTCCTTCCTGGGATTAGTTTAGTCCTTCCTGGGATTAGTTTAGTCCTTACTGGGATTAGTTGGTCCTTCCTGTGATTAGTTAGTCCTTCCAGGGATTAGTTGGTCCTTCCTGGGATTAGTTTAGTTCTTCCTGGGATTAGTTGGTCCTTCCTGGGATTAGTTAGTCCTTCCAGTGATTAGTTAGTCCTTCCTGGGATTAGTTGGTCCTTCCTGGGATTAGTTTCGTTCTTCCTGGGATTAGTTTAGTCCTTCCTGTGATTAGTTGGTCCTTCCAGTGATTAGTTTAGTCCTTCCTGGGATTAGTTGGTCCTTCCTGGGATTAGTTGAGTCCTTCCTGGGATTAGTTGGTCCTTCCTGGGATTAGTTGAGTCCTTCCTGGGATTAGTTTAATCCTTCCTGGGATTAGTTGGTCCTTCCTGGGATTAGTTTAGTCCTTCCTGGGATTAGTTGGTCCTTCCTGGGATTAGTTGGTCCTTCCAGGGATTAGTTTAGTTCTTCCTGGGATTAGTTAGTCCTTCCTGTGATTAGTTGGTCCTTCCAGTGATTAGTTTAGTCCTTCCTGGGATTAGTTGGTCCTTCCTGGGATTAGTTAGTCCTTCCTGGCATTAGTTTAGTCCTTCCTGTGATTAGTTAGTCTTTCCTGGGATGAGTTAGTCCTTCCCGGTATTAGTTAGTCCTTCCTGGGATGAGTTGGTCCTTACTGGGATTAGTTAGTCCTTACTGGGATTAGTTGGTCCTTCCTGGGATTAGTTTAGTCCTTCCTGGTATTAGTTAGTCCTTACTGGGATTAGTTTAGTCCTTCCTGGGATTAGTTTAGTCCTTACTGGGATTAGTTGGTCCTTCCTGGGATTAGTTTAGTCCTTCCTGGGATTAGTTAGTCTTTCCTGGGATTAGTTTAGTCCTTCCTGGGATTAGTTAGTCCTAACTGGGACTAGTTAGTCCTTACTGGGATTAGTTAGTCCTTCCTGTGATTAGTTAGTCTTTCCTGGGATGAGTTAGTCCTTCCCGGTATTAGTTAGTCCTTCCTGGGATGAGTTAGTCCTTACTGGGATTAGTTAGTCCTTACTGGGATTAGTTGGTCCTTCCTGGGATTAGTTTAGTCCTTCCTGGTATTAGTTAGTCCTTACTGGGATTAGTTTAGTCCTTCCTGGGATTAGTTTAGTCCTTCCTGGGATTAGTTGGTCCTTCCTGGGATTAGTTTAGTCCTTCCTGGGATTAGTTGGTCCTTCCTGGGATTAGTTTAGTCCTTACTGGGATTAGTTGGTCCTTCCTGTGATTAGTTAGTCCTTCCAGTGATTAGTTAGTCCTTCCTGGGATTAGTTTAGTCCTTCCTGGGATTAGTTGGTCCTTCCTGGGATTAGTTTGGCCCTTCCTTTGATTAGTTTAGTCCTTCCTGTGATTAGTTGGTTCTTCCTGGGATTAGTTAGTCCTTCCTGGGATTAGTTGGTCCTTCCTTGGATTTGTTGGTCCTTCCTGGGAATTGTTGGTCCTTCCTGGGATTAGTTTAGTCCTTCCTGGGATTAGTTGGTCCTTCCTGGGATTAGTTTAGTCCTTCCTGTGATTAGTTAGTCCTTCCTGGGATTAGTTGGTCCTTCCTGGGATTAGTTGGTCCTTCCTGGGATTAGTTTAGTTCTTCCTGGGATTAGTTTAGTCCTTCCTGTGATTAGTTGGTTCTTCCTGGGATTAGTTAGTCCTTCCTGGGATTTGTTGGTCCTTCCTGGGATTAGTTTAGTCCTTCCTGGGATTAGTTGGTCCTTCCTGGGATTAGTTTAGTCCTTCCTGTGATTATTTGGTCCTTCCAGTGATTAGTTAGTCCTTCCTGGGATTTGTTTAGTCCTTCCTGGGATTAGTTGGTCCTTCCTGGGATTAGTTTAGTCATTCCTGGGATTAGTTTAGTCCTTCCTGTGATTAGTTTAGTTCTTCCTGGGATTAGTTTAGTCCTTCCTGGGATTAGTTGGTCCTTCTTGGGATTAGTTTAGTCCTTCCTGGGATTAGTTTAGTCCTTCCTGTGATTAGTTGGTTCTTCCTGGGATTAGTTAGTCCTTCCTGGGATTAGTTGGTCCTTCCTGGGATTTGTTGGTCCTCCTTGGGATTAGTTTAGTCCTTCCTGGGATTAGTTGGTCCTTCCTGGGATTAGTTTAGTCATTCCTGGGATTTGTTTAGTCCTTCCAGTGATTAGTTTAGTTCTTCCTGGGATTAGTTTAGTCCTTCCTGGGATTAGTTGGTCCTTCCTGGGATTAGTTTAGTCCTTCCTGGGATTAGTTTAGTCCTTACTGGGATTAGTTGGTCCTTCCTGTGATTAGTTAGTCCTTCCAGTGATTAGTTAGTCCTTCCAGGGATTAGTTGGTCCTTCCTGGGATTAGTTTAGTTCTTCCTGGGATTAGTTGGTCCTTCCTGTGATTAGTTAGTCCTTCCAGTTATTAGTTAGTCCTTCCTGGGATTAGTTGGTCCTTCCTGGGATTAGTTTAGTTCTTCCTGGGATTAGTTTAGTCCTTCCTGTGATTAGTTGGTCCTTCCAGTGATTAGTTTAGTCCTTCCTGGGATTAGTTGGTCCTTCCTGGGATTAGTTGAGTCCTTCCTGGGATTAGTTGGTCCTTCCTGGGATTAGTTGGTCCTTCCAGTGATTAGTTTAGTCCTTCCTGGGATTAGTTGGTCCTTCCTGGGATTAGTTGAGTCCTTCCTGGGATTAGTTTAATCCTTCCTGGGATTAGTTGGTCCTTCCTGGGATTAGTTTAGTCCTTCCTGGGATTAGTTGGTCCTTCCTGGGATTAGTTAGTCCTTCCTGGAATTTGTTGGTCCTTCCTGGGATTAGTTTAGTCCTTCCTGGGATTAGTTGGTCCTTCCTGGGATTAGTTTAGTCCTTCCTGTGATTAGTTAGTCCTTCCTGGGATTAGTTGGTCCTTCCTGGGATTAGTTGGTCCTTCCTGGGATTAGTTTAGTTCTTCCTGGGATTAGTTTAGTCCTTCCTGGGATTAGTTTAGTCCTTCCTGTGATTAGTTGGTTCTTCCTGGGATTAGTTAGTCCTTCCTGGGATTAGTTGGTCCTTCCTGGGATTTGTTGGTCCTTCCTGGGATTAGTTTAGTCCTTCCTGGGATTAGTTGGTCCTTCCTGGGATTAGTTTAGTCCTTCCTGTGATTAATTGGTCCTTCCAGTGATTAGTTAGTCCTTCCTGGGATTTGTTTAGTCCTTCCTGGGATTAGTTGGTCCTTCCTGGGATTAGTTTAGTCATTCCTGGGATTAGTTTAGTCCTTCCTGTGATTAGTTTAGTTCTTCCTGGGATTAGTTTAGTCCTTCCTGGGATTAGTTGGTCCTTCCTGGGATTACTTTAGTCCTTCCTGGGATTAGTTTAGTCCTTACTGGGATTAGTTGGTCCTTCCTGTGATTAGTTAGTCCTTCCAGTGATTAGTTAGTCCTTCCAGGGATTAGTTGGTCCTTCCTGGGATTAGTTTAGTTCTTCCTGGGATTAGTTAGTCCTTCCTGTGATTAGTTAGTCCTTCCAGTGATTAGTTAGTCCTTCCTGGGATTAGTTGGTCCTTCCTGGGATTAGTTTAGTTCTTCCTGGGATTAGTTTAGTCCTTCCTGTGATTAGTTGGTCCTTCCAGTGATTAGTTTAGTCCTTCCTGGGATTAGTTGGTCCTTCCTGGGATTAGTTGAGTCCTTCCTGGCATTAGTTCGACCTTACTGGGAGTAGTTAAACCTTCCTGGGATTAGTTCGACTTTACTGTGATTAGTTAGTCCTTCCTGGGATTAGTTTAGTCCTTCCTGTGATTAGTTAGTCTTTCCTGGGATTAGTTGGTCCTTCCTGGGATTAGTTTAGTCCTTCCTGGTATTAGTTAGTCCTTCCTGGGATGAGTTAGTCCTTCCTGGGATTAGTTGGTCCTTCCTGGGATTAGTTTGTCCTTCCTGGGATTAGTTGATCCTTCCTGGGATTAGTTCGACCTTACTGGGAGTAGTTAAACCTTCCTGGGATTAGTTCGACTTTACTGTGATTAGTTAGTCCTTCCTGGGATTAGTTTAGTCCTTCCTGGTATTAGTTAGTCCTTCCTGGGATGAGTTAGTCCTTCCCGGTATTAGTTAGTCCTTCCTGTGATTAGTTAGTCTTTCCTGGGATGAGTTAGTCCTTCCCGGTATTAGTTAGTCCTTCCTGGGATTAGTTAGTCCTTACTGGGATTAGTTGGTCCTTCCTGCAATTAGTTTAGTCCTTCCTGGTATTAGTTAGGCCTTACTGGGATTAGTTGGTCCTTCCTGGGATTAGTTTAGTCCTTCCTGGTATTAGTTAGTCCTTACTGGGATTAGTTTAGTCCTTCCTGGGATTAGTTTAGTCCTTACTGGGATTAGTTGGTCCTTCCTGTGATTAGTTAGTCCTTCCTGTGATTAGTAAGTCCTTCCTGGGATTAGTTTAGTCCTTCCTGTGATTAGTTAGTCCTTCCTGTGATTAGTTGGTCCTTCCTGGGATTAGTTTAGTACTTCCTGGTATTAGTTAGTCCTTACTGGGATTAGTTGGTCCTTCCTGGGATTAGTTTAGTCATTCCTGGGATTAGTTGGTCCTTCCTGGGATTAGTTTAGTCCTTCCTGGGATTAGTTTAGTCCTTACTGGGATTAGTTAGTCCTTCCTGTGATTAGTTAGTCCTTCCTGTGATTAGTTTAGTCCTTCCTGGGATTAGTTTAGTTCTTCCTGGGATTAGTTTAGCCCTTCCTGTGATTAGTTGGTCCTTCCTGGGATTAGTTAGTCCTTCCCGGGATTAGTTGGTCCTTCCTGGGATTAGTTGGTCCTTCCTGGGATTAGTTTAGTTCTTCCTGGGATTAGTTAGTCCTTCCTGGGATTAGTTTAGTCCTTCCTGTGATTAGTTAGTCCTTCCTGGGATTAGTTGGTCCTTCCTGGGATTAGTTGGTCCTTCCTGGGATTAGTTCAGTTCTTCCTGGGATTAGTTTAGTCCTTCCTGTGATTAGTTGGTCCTTCCAGTAATTAGTTAGTCCTTCCTGGGATTTGTTTAGTCCTTCCTGGGATTAGTTTAGTCCTTCCTGGGATTAGTTGGTCCTTCCTGGGATTAGTTAGCCCTTCCTGGGATTTGTTGGTCCTTCCTGGGATTAGTTTAGTCCTTCCTGGGATTAGTTGGTCCTTCCTGGGATTAGTTTAGTCCTTCCTGTGATTAGTTAGTCCTTCCTGGGATTAGTTGGTCCTTCCTGGGATTAGTTGGTCCTTCCTGGGATTAGTTTAGTTCTTCCTGGGATTAGTTTAGTCCTTCCTGGGATTAGTTTAGTCCTTCCTGTGATTAGTTGGTTCTTCCTGGGATTAGTTAGTCCTTCCTGGGATTAGTTGGTCCTTCCTGGGATTAGTTGGTCCTTCCTGGGATTAGTTTAGTCCTTCCTGGGATTAGTTGGTCCTTCCTGGGATTAGTTTAGTCCTTCCTGTGATTAGTTGGTCCTTCCAGTGATTAGTTAGTCCTTCCTGGGATTTGTTTAGTCCTTCCTGGGATTAGTTGGTCCTTCCTGTGATTAGTTTAGTCATTCCTGGGATTAGTTTAGTCCTTACTGTGATTAGTTTAGTTCTTCCTGGGATTAGTTTAGTCCTTCCTGGGATTAGTTGGTCCTTCCTGGGATTAGTTTAGTCCTTCCTGTGATTAGTTAGTCCTTACTGGGATTAGTTGGTCCTTCCTGTGATTAGTTAGTCCTTCCAGTGATTAGTTAGTCCTTCCAGGGATTAGTTGGTCCTTCCTGGGATTAGTTTAGTTCTTCCTGGGATTAGTTGGTCCTTCCTGTGATTAGTTAGTCCTTCCAGTGATTAGTTAGTCCTTCCTGGGATTAGTTGGTCCTTCCTGGGATTAGTTTAGTTCTTCCTGGGATTAGTTTAGTCCTTCCTGTGATTAGTTGGTCCTTCCAGTGATTAGTTTAGTCCTTCCTGGGATTAGTTGGTCCTTCCTGGGATTAGTTGGTCCTTCCTGGGATTAGTTGAGTCCTTCCTGGGATTAGTTTAATCCTTCCTGGGATTAGTTGGTCCTTCCTGGGATTAGTTTAGTCCTTCCTGGGATTAGTTGGTCCTTCCTGGGATTAGTTAGTCCTTCCTGGGATTAGTTGGTCCTTCCTGGGATTAGTTCGACCTTACTGGGAGTAGTTAAACCTTCCTGGGATTAGTTCGACTTTACTGTGATTAGTTAGTCCTTCCTGGGATTAGTTTAGTCCTTCCTGTGATTAGTTAGTCTTTCCTGGGATTAGTTGGTCCTTCCTGGGATTAGTTTAGTCCTTCCTGGGATGAGTTAGTCCTTCCTGGGATTAGTTGGTCCTTCCTGGGATTAGTTTGTCCTTCCTGGGATTAGTTGGTCCTTCCTGGGATTAGTTCGACCTTACTGGGAGTAGTTAAACCTTCCTGGGATTAGTTCGACTTTACTGTGATTAGTTAGTCCTTCCTGGGATTAGTTTAGTCCTTCCTGTGATTAGTTAGTCTTTCCTGGGATTAGTTGGTCCTTCCTGGGATTAGTTTAGTCCTTCCTGGTATTAGTTAGTCCTTCCTGGGATGAGTTAGTCCTTCCCGGTATTAGTTAGTCCTTCCTGTGATTAGTTAGTCTTTCCTGGGATGAGTTAGTCCTTCCCGGTATTAGTTAGTCCTTCCTGGGATTAGTTAGTCCTTACTGGGATTAGTTGGTCCTTCCTGGGATTAGTTTAGTCCTTCCTGGTATTAGTTAGTCCTTACTGGGATTAGTTGGTCCTTCCTGGGATTAGTTTAGTCCTTCCTGGTATTAGTTAGTCCTTACTGGGATTAGTTTAGTCCTTCCCGGGATTAGTTTAGTCCTTACTGGGATTAGTTGGTCCTTCCTGTGATTAGTTAGTCCTTCCTGTGATTAGTTAGTCCTTCCTGGGATTAGTTTAGTCCTTCCTGGTATTAGTTAGTCCTTACTGGGATTAGTTGGTCCTTCCTGGGATTAGTTTAGTCCTTCCTGGTATTAGTTAGTCCTTACTGGGATTAGTTGGTCCTTCCTGGGATTAGTTTAGTCCTTCCTGGGATTAGTTGGTCCTTCCTGGGATTAGTTTAGTCCTTCCTGGGATTAGTTTAGTCCTTACTGGGATTAGTTGGTCCTTCCTGTGATTAGTTAGTCCTTCCTGTGATTAGTTCGTCCTTCCTGGGATTAGTTTAGTCCTTCCTTGGATTAGTTTAGTTCTTCCTGGGATTAGTTTAGCCCTTCCTGTGATTAGTTGGTCCTTCCTGGGATTAGTTAGTCCTTCCTGGGATTAGTTGGTCCTTCCTGGGATTAGTTTAGTCCTTCCTGGGATTAGTTTAGTTCTTCCTGGGATTAGTTAGTCCTTCCTGTGATTAGTTGGTCCTTCCTGGGATTAGTTTAGTCCTTCCTGGGATTAGTTTAGTCCTTCCTGGGATTAGTTAGTCCTTCCTGGTATTAGTTTAGTCCTTCCTGTGATTAGTTGGTTCTTCCTGGGATTAGTTAGTCCTTCCTGGGATTAGTTGGTCCTTCTTGGGATTAGTTGATCCTTCCTGGGATTAGTTTAGTCCTTCCTGGGATTAGTTGGTCCTTCCTGGGATTAGTTTAGTCCTTCCTGTGATTAGTTAGTCCTTCCTGGGATTAGTTGGTCCTTCCTGGGATTAGTTCAGTTCTTCCTGGGATTAGTTTAGTCCTTCCTGTGATTAGTTGGTCCTTCCAGTAATTAGTTAGTCCTTCCTGGGATTTGTTTAGTCCTTCCTGGGATTAGTTGGTCCTTCCTGGGATTAGTTAGTCCTTCCTGGGATTTGTTGGTCCTTCCTGGGATTAGTTTAGTCCTTCCTGGGATTAGTTGGTCCTTCCTGGGATTAGTTTAGTCCTTCCTGTGATTAGTTAGTCCTTCCTGGGATTAGTTGGTCCTTCCTGGGATTAGTTTAGTTCTTCCTGGGATTAGTTTAGTCCTTCCTGGGATTAGTTTAGTCCTTCCTGTGATTAGTTGGTCCTTCCTGGGATTAGTTAGTCCTTCCTGGGATTAGTTGGTCCTTCCTGGGATTTGTTGGTCCTTCCTGGGATTAGTTTAGTCCTTCCTGTGATTAGTTGGTCCTTCCTGGGATTAGTTTAGTCCTTCCTGTGATTAGTTGGTCCTTCCAGTGATTAGTTAGTCCTTCCTGGGATTTGTTTAGTCCTTCCTGGGATTAGTTGGTCCTTCCTGGGATTAGTTTAGTCATTCCTGGGATTAGTTTAGTCCTTCCTGTGATTAGTTTAGTTCTTCCTGGGATTAGTTTAGTCCTTCCTGGGAATAGTTGGTCCTTCCTGGGATTAGTTTAGTCCTTCCTGGGATTAGTTTAGTCCTTACTGGGATTAGTTGGTCCTTCCTTTGATTAGTTAGTCCTTCCAGTGATTAGTTAGTCCTTCCAGGGATTAGTTGGTCCTTCCTGGGATTAGTTTAGTTCTTCCTGGGATTAGTTGGTCCTTCCTGTGATTAGTTAGTCCTTCCAGTGATTAGTTAGTCCTTCCTGGGATTAGTTGGTCCTTCCTGGGATTAGTTTAGTTCTTCCTGGGATTAGTTTAGTCCTTCCTTTGATTAGTTGGTCCTTCCAGTGATTAGTTTAGTCCTTCCTGGGATTAGTTGGTCCTTCCTGGGATTAGTTGAGTCCTTCCTGGGATTAGTTGGTCCTTCCTGGGATTAGTTGAGTCCTTCCTGGGATTAGTTTAATCCTTCCTGGGATTAGTTGGTCCTTCCTGGGATTAGTTTAGTCCTTCCTGGGATTAGTTGGTCCTTCCTGGGATTAGTTAGTCCTTCCTGGGATTAGTTGGTCCTTCCTGGGATTAGTTCGACCTTACTGGGAGTAGTTAAACCTTCCTGGGATTAGTTCGACTTTACTGTGATTAGTTAGTCCTTCCTGGGATTAGTTTAGTCCTTCCTGTGATTAGTTAGTCTTTCCTGGGATTAGTTGGTCCTTCCTGGGATTAGTTTAGTCCTTCCTGGTATTAGTTAGTCCTTCCTGGGATGAGTTAGTCCTTCCTGGGATTAGTTGGTCCTTCCTGGAATTAGTTTGTCCTTCCTGGGATTAGTTGGTCCTTCCTGGGATTAGTTCGACCTTAGTGGGAGTAGTTAAACCTTCCTGGGATTAGTTCGACTTTACTGTGATTAGTTAGTCCTTCCTGGGATTAGTTTAGTCCTTCCTGTGATTAGTTAGTCTTTCCTGGGATTAGTTGGTCCTTCCTGGGATTAGTTTAGTCCTTCCTGGTATTAGTTAGTCCTTCCTGGGATGAGTTAGTCCTTCCCGGTATTAGTTAGTCCTTCCTGTGATTAGTTAATCTTTCCTGGGATGAGTTAGTCCTTCCCGGAATTAGTTAGTCCTTCCTGGGATTAGTTAGTCCTTACTGGGATTAGTTGGTCCTTCCTGGGATTAGTTTAGTCCTTCCTGGTATTAGTTAGTCCTTACTGGGATTAGTTGGTCCTTCCTGGGATTAGTTTAGTCCTTCCTGGTATTAGTTAGTCCTTACTGGGATTAGTTTAGTCCTTCCTGGGATTAGTTTAGTCCTTACTGGGATTAGTTGGTCCTTCCTGTGATTAGTTAGTCCTTCCTGTGATTAGTTAGTCCTTCCTGGGATTAGTTTAGTCCTTCCTGGTATTAGTTAGTCCTTACTGGGATTAGTTGGTCCTTCCTGGGATTAGTTTAGTCCTTCCTGGTATTAGTTAGTCCTTACTGGGATTAGTTGGTCCTTCCTGGGATTAGTTTAGTCCTTCCTGGGATTAGTTGGTCCTTCCTGGGATTAGTTTAGTCCTTCCTGGGATTAGTTTAGTCCTTACTGGGATTAGTTGGTCCTTCCTGTGATTAGTTAGTCCTTCCTGTGATTAGTTAGTCCTTCCTGGGATTAGTTTAGTCCTTCCTGGGATTAGTTTAGTTCTTCCTGGGATTAGTTTAGCCCTTCCTGGGATTAGTTGGTCCTTCCTGGGATTAGTTGGTCCTTCCTGGGATTAGTTGGTCCTTCCTGGGATTAGTTTAGTTCTTCCTGGGATTAGTTAGTCCTTCCTGTGATTAGTTGGTCCTTCCTGGGATTAGTTTAGTCCTTCCTGGGATTAGTTAGTCCTTCCTGGTATTAGTTTAGTCCTTCCTGTGATTAGTTGGTTCTTCCTGGGATTAGTTAGTCCTTCCTGGGATTAGTTGGTCCTTCTTGGGATTAGTTGATCCTTCCTGGGATTAGTTTAGTCCTTCCTGGGATTAGTTGGTCCTTCCTGGGATTAGTTTATTCCTTCCTGTGATTAGTTAGTCCTTCCTGGGATTAGTTGGTCCTTCCTGGGATTAGTTGGTCCTTCCTGGGATTAGTTCAGTTCTTCCTGGGATTAGTTTAGTCCTTCCTGTGATTAGTTGGTCCTTCCAGTAATTAGTTAGTCCTTCCTGGGATTTTTTTAGTCCTTCCTGGGATTTGTTTAGTCCTTCCTGGGATTAGTTGGTCCTTCCTGGGATTAGTTTAGTCATTCCTGGGATTAGTTTAGTCCTTCCTGTGATTAGTTTAGTTCTTCCTGGGATTAGTTTAGTCCTTCCTTGGATTAGTTGGTCCTTCCTGGGATTAGTTTAGTCCTTCCTGGGATTAGTTAGTCCTTCCAGTGATTAGTTAGTCCTTCCAGGGATTAGTTGGTCCTTCCTGGGATTAGTTTAGTTCTTCTTGGGATTAGTTGGTCCTTCCTGTGATTAGTTAGTCCTTCTAGTGATTAGTTAGTCCTTCCTGGGATTAGTTTAGTTCTTCCTGGGATTAGTTTAGTCCTTCCTGTGATTAGTTGGTCCTTCCAGTGATTAGTTTAGTCCTTCCTGGGATTAGTTGAGTCCTTCCTGGGATTAGTTGGTCCTTCCTGGGATTAGTTGGTCCTTCCTGGGATTAGTTGAGTCCTTCCTGGGATTAGTTGGTCCTTCCTGGGATTAGTTTAGTCCTTCCTGGGATTAGTTGGTCCTTCCTGGGATTAGTTTAGTCCTTCCTGGGATTAGTTAGTCCTTCCTGGGATTAGTTAGTCCTTCCTGGGATTAGTTTAGTCCTTCCTGGGATTAGTTGGTCCTTCCTGGGATTAGTTTAGTCATTCCTGGGATTAGTTTAGTCCTTCCTGTGATTAGTTTAGTTCTTCCTGGGATTAGTTTAGTCCTTCCTGGGAATAGTTGGTCCTTCCTGGGATTAGTTTAGTCCTTCCTGGGATTAGTTTAGTCCTTACTGGGATTAGTTGGTCCTTCCTTTGATTAGTTAGTCCTTCCAGTGATTAGTTAGTCCTTCCAGGGATTAGTTGGTCCTTCCTGGGATTAGTTTAGTTCTTCCTGGGATTAGTTGGTCCTTCCTGTGATTAGTTAGTCCTTCCAGTGATTAGTTAGTCCTTCCTGGGATTAGTTGGTCCTTCCTGGGATTAGTTTAGTTCTTCCTGGGATTAGTTTAGTCCTTCCTTTGATTAGTTGGTCCTTCCAGTGATTAGTTTAGTCCTTCCTGGGATTAGTTGGTCCTTCCTGGGATTAGTTGAGTCCTTCCTGGGATTAGTTGGTCCTTGTTGGGATTAGTTGAGTCCTTCCTGGGATTAGTTTAATCCTTCCTGGGATTAGTTGGTCCTTCCTGGGATTAGTTTAGTCCTTCCTGGGATTAGTTGGTCCTTCCTGGGATTAGTTAGTCCTTCCTGGGATTAGTTGGTCCTTCCTGGGATTAGTTCGACCTTACTGGGAGTAGTTAAACCTTCCTGGGATTAGTTCGACTTTACTGTGATTAGTTAGTCCTTCCTGGGATTAGTTTAGTCCTTCCTGTGATTAGTTAGTCTTTCCTGGGATTAGTTGGTCCTTCCTGGGATTAGTTTAGTCCTTCCTGGTATTAGTTAGTCCTTCCTGGGATGAGTTAGTCCTTCCTGGGATTAGTTGGTCCTTCCTGGAATTAGTTTGTCCTTCCTGGGATTAGTTGGTCCTTCCTGGGATTAGTTCGACCTTAGTGGGAGTAGTTAAACCTTCCTGGGATTAGTTCGACTTTACTGTGATTAGTTAGTCCTTCCTGGGATTAGTTTAGTCCTTCCTGTGATTAGTTAGTCTTTCCTGGGATTAGTTGGTCCTTCCTGGGATTAGTTTAGTCCTTCCTGGTATTAGTTAGTCCTTCCTGGGATGAGTTAGTCCTTCCCAGTATTAGTTAGTCCTTCCTGTGATTAGTTAATCTTTCCTGGGATGAGTTAGTCCTTCCCGGAATTAGTTAGTCCTTCCTGGGATTAGTTAGTCCTTACTGGGATTAGTTGGTCCTTCCTGGGATTAGTTTAGTCCTTCCTGGTATTAGTTAGTCCTTACTGGGATTAGTTGGTCCTTCCTGGGATTAGTTTAGTCCTTCCTGGTATTAGTTAGTCCTTACTGGGATTAGTTTAGTCCTTCCTGGGATTAGTTTAGTCCTTACTGGGAATAGTTGGTCCTTCCTGTGATTAGTTAGTCCTTCCTGTGATTAGTTAGTCCTTCCTGGGATTAGTTTAGTCCTTCCTGGTATTAGTTAGTCCTTACTGGGATTAGTTGGTCCTTCCTGGGATTAGTTTAGTCCTTCCTGGTATTAGTTAGTCCTTACTGGGATTAGTTGGTCCTTCCTGGGATTAGTTTAGTCCTTCCTGGGATTAGTTGGTCCTTCCTGGGATTAGTTTAGTCCTTCCTGGGATTAGTTTAGTCCTTACTGGGATTAGTTGGTCCTTCCTGTGATTAGTTAGTCCTTCCTGTGATTAGTTAGTCCTTCCTGGGATTAGTTTAGTCCTTCCTGGGATTAGTTTAGTTCTTCCTGGGATTAGTTTAGCCCTTCCTGGGATTAGTTGGTCCTTCCTGGGATTAGTTGGTCCTTCCTGGGATTAGTTGGTCCTTCCTGGGATTAGTTTAGTTCTTCCTGGGATTAGTTAGTCCTTCCTGTGATTAGTTGGTCCTTCCTGGGATTAGTTTAGTCCTTCCTGGGATTAGTTAGTCCTTCCTGGTATTAGTTTAGTCCTTCCTGTGATTAGTTGGTTCTTCCTGGGATTAGTTAGTCCTTCCTGGGATTAGTTGGTCCTTCTTGGGATTAGTTGATCCTTCCTGGGATTAGTTTAGTCCTTCCTGGGATTAGTTGGTCCTTCCTGGGATTAGTTTATTCCTTCCTGTGATTAGTTAGTCCTTCCTGGGATTAGTTGGTCCTTCCTGGGATTAGTTGGTCCTTCCTGGGATTAGTTCAGTTCTTCCTGGGATTAGTTTAGTCCTTCCTGTGATTAGTTGGTCCTTCCAGTAATTAGTTAGTCCTTCCTGGGATTTTTTTAGTCCTTCCTGGGATTTGTTTAGTCCTTCCTGGGATTAGTTGGTCCTTCCTGGGATTAGTTTAGTCATTCCTGGGATTAGTTTAGTCCTTCCTGTGATTAGTTTAGTTCTTCCTGGGATTAGTTTAGTCCTTCCTTGGATTAGTTGGTCCTTCCTGGGATTAGTTTAGTCCTTCCTGGGATTAGTTAGTCCTTCCAGTGATTAGTTAGTCCTTCCAGGGATTAGTTGGTCCTTCCTGGGATTAGTTTAGTTCTTCTTGGGATTAGTTGGTCCTTCCTGTGATTAGTTAGTCCTTCTAGTGATTAGTTAGTCCTTCCTGGGATTAGTTTAGTTCTTCCTGGGATTAGTTTTAGTCCTTCCTGTGATTAGTTGGTCCTTCCAGTGATTAGTTTAGTCCTTCCTGGGATTAGTTGAGTCCTTCCTGGGATTAGTTGGTCCTTCCTGGGATTAGTTGGTCCTTCCTGGGATTAGTTGAGTCCTTCCTGGGATTAGTTGGTCCTTCCTGGGATTAGTTTAGTCCTTCCTGGGATTAGTTGGTCCTTCCTGGGATTAGTTTAGTCCTTCCTGGGATTAGTTAGTCCTTCCTGGGATTAGTTAGTCCTTCCTGGGATTAGTTTAGTCCTTCCTGGGATTAGTTAGTCCTTCCTGGGATTAGTTGGTCCTTCCTGGGATTAGTTCGACCTTACTGGGAGTAGTTAAACCTTCCTGGGATTAGTTAGACTTTATTGTGATTAGTTAGTCCTTCCTGGGATTAGTTTAGTCCTTCCTGTGATTAGTTAGCCTTTCCTGGGATTAGTTGGTCCTTCCTGGGATTAGTTTAGTTCTTCCTGGGATTAGTTAGTCCTTCCTGGGATGAGTTAGTCCTTCCCGGTATTAGTTAGTCCTTCCTGGGATGAGTTAGTCCTTACTGGGATTACTTAGTCCTCACTGGGATTAGTTTAGTCCTTCCTGGGATTAGTTAGTCCTAACTGGGACTAGTTAGTCCTTACTGGGATTAGTTAGTCCTTCCTGTGATTATTTAGTCTTTCCTGGGATTAGTTAGTCCTTACTGGGACTAGTTAGTCCTTACTGGAATTAGTTAGCCTTACTGGGATAAGTTAGACTTTCCTGTGATTAGTTAGTCCTTAGTAGGGACTAGTTAGTCCCTACTGGGATTAGTTAGTCCTTCCTGTGATTAGTTAGTATTTCCTGGGATTAGTTAGTCCTTACTGGGACTAGTTAGTCCTTACTGGGATTAGTTTAGTTCTTCCTGTGATTAGTTAGTCCTTCCTGTGATTAGTTTAGTCCTTACTGGGACTAGTTAGTCCTTACTGGGATTAGTTGGTCCTTCCTGGGATTACGTGATGATTACAGATTGAGTTATTTTGTGGTATTTACTGAAAGTAAAGTGATTTTCTTTTCGGAGGAGATAATAGTTATGTGCACTGCTGTGTTCCAGGTTTACTCCTGACACAGGAACAGACATGATGTAATGATCTGAGACGTGTCCGCTCTGCAGAGACCAGGCTCATACAGACGGTTCTGCAGTTGGAAACACATCGCTGGTCTAGTTTGGGTCGTTTCATGCAGGAAGCAGAGTAAACACAGTTTAATGTCTACAAAGTTTAACTAAAAAGAACCACATGGAAACTAAATCCCATTTCTCATAAAAACAGACTATTAATTTTCCATGAAAAGAAGAAAAAAACATATGAATGTTCATGAAGGACAGTTTGCGCTGAAAGCGCTCCTCTAAACACACGTCCCTCCTGCGGTTTGCCATCATGTGAAGCTTGTCTCTTAAAGCGACTCCAGATGTTTCCTTGCTTCAGTCGGAGCTTCTAGCTTTGACATGAAAGAAGCTGCTGGACGACACCGCCGGGGTTTCCCAGCAGACGTGCACTCTGGCTGTTTTCTTTAGAGAAACCACAAGAAGGTCCAGATGTGCGGGGAACAAAAGACGCATTGTGTTTGACTCTCCAGTTTCCAGTAAAAGCAACCGCTGCAGACGGAAATATTTCGCTGCGGCTCACAGGGAAGCTGCTCCTGTATGGACCTGAACTGACTGATGTTTTGCAGGATCTATAATTTTGTGGTGTTCCCGTTTCTTCTGTTTGGAGACCTTGTGGTCCTGATAATCATCATTATGTCAAACAAACAGAAACCAGACTCTTCTTCTTCTCTTTAACCCTCTACTGTCCCAGAAACTTTCCCGTCTCTTCTGTTCCATCTAAAAAGGCTGATATGTAACACATAGAACACATGATGTGGACACATGATGGTGTCTGATTGGAGGTGAAGACAAAGCAGCTTCCCGTCTCGTATCGGAGCTGTTACAGGAAATATTGAAGTTTTTCTGTATTATTTTCTTTCAGGATGAAGCGAACGACTTTCCTGCTGCTGTTTGCCGTTGTCCCGAGCTTCTGCCAGGCCCAGGTAACCAACAGGCTTGTGTTTTCTGACTGAACCAGACACCCAGACACTAGTCAGAAGGTTTTATTAGTTCCACAGAGACCTGGGACGTTAAAGGCCCACTCCCACTGCTGCTGTCTGGTCCGCTTTAACCGGACCGTGGTTCGCTTCTAGTGATTGGACGAGTCGGTTGGCGCAGCATGAACTCTGATGTGGACAAAAGAAACAGAGTCTGGTCCGCCTGGAAACCGGGGGTCTGGTTGGCTTGCAAACGGACTATCCATCGACCGACCAGGAAGTGACGTCTGCCAACCGAAGAAAGAGGAGAGGTGATGCAGACTATTGGGAGGAAAAACAAAACCAACAGTCCAGAAAAGACCAGAATCTTGCATGGGTCCAGTTCTGCCAACCACAACCTGTTGGGACATCCAACCGACCCGTTGACATCTCATACTGAAATCTGGAGCCAACCTGCTTGTTAACGTTATTGTAGACACACTTCTGTGGTCGTCCATCCTGAATCACGGCTTTGTGATGGAGTTCTTACAGGTTTCTGTATAAAATCACAGCTGGAACTGATCCAGATGCTGCGGTCCTCACAAGGACCAGCGTTACTCCCTCAAAGTTTAATCAAGCTTGAAATTGTTCTTGGATTTTCCAGGCATTTATTGACGGACTTGACTTTAAAAGATCCCCAATCGCTCCAATCAGCCGTCAGAACGAAGAAAAGAAATACAAAAAACTCAAATGAATTTAAAGCAAAATAGAAGAGTAACATAACTAATACAGGAATTCATGAGAAATAGCAAAAGTAAACTGTACTGAAACAAATGAAAGGTTTAGTTGGCGTTAAAGTTACATGAAATTTACATGATGGACCGATTAACAATGAAAAACAAGTAAAAGTGGTACCTCATTTCCACAGCTTCCAATAAGAATAAAGGACTTATATCTATTTTCTTGGCACATCCTTGTAACTTGTCTTTTGCAGACATTGCATGTATAGCGCCTTGTGTGGCTCTTGGAGTGCATCAGTTAACTATATCCCCTGAGCAACAATGTGGATAAGTGGAACAAAAAATGGTTCCCAATTTCTTTTAAACATTTTTGTCCAAATAAACAATTTACATGCTCTTACATGGATTTAATGAAAAATAATTACTGAACATTTTACTCATCTAACCAAATGTGAAAATAATAAACTAAATTTATGACAGTTGCTGCACTCCCACCAAATCACTTGGGATTTCTTTTATGAACCTTTAACTAATGTGTGGGTTTATTCTGCTTCTAATATTGTAACAGTCTTGTGGATAGATCTGTCCAAATATGTTTGTGTATCGAGTCTCTTTCCAAGACCATCCATCGTAGAGTCACTGATTACAACTGCACCTTGCGTACACATCCATCTTCACTTAGGTACACTGCTGTAACCTTAGCGAGTTTCCACTCGTTTCTGGATGCCATGTCATCTTGAATGGTCACTATGTCATTGATCCAAGCATTTCTCTTTGTTTCCTGCCATTTTGGTCTTTGCTGTAGACTCAATCGGTGTTCTTTCTTCCGTCTGTGCCAGAACTCATTGGCCGGGTACTGCACTTTGTGCCACCTCTAGCAAAGGTACAGATCCTCTTTCTCCTGGTGGTGGTAGGGTTATTGACGACTTCATGGTCCAGAGAAAGTTGGGCATAAGTGGTTGGGGTCCGGTAGGATCGTTGAGAAGTGGGGTTATGGGTCTACTATTTACTATGGACATCACTTCATACAGATAGGTTCTTAAGGATGAACTGTCAAGCGTTTGGGATGACTGATCCAAAATGGAAGTTAACACACTTCTGATTGTACGGATTTGCCTCTCCCAGACTCCACCCATATGACTGGCAGAGGGAGGATTCATGGCAAACTTGCAGCCCAGCTGCTTCAGGCATTCCTGGTTCATTTCCTTCACTGCTTCAAAGAACTCTCGCCTTGCTCCAATGAAGTTGGTGCCTTGATGTGACTGAAGCTGACGCACTTTTCCACGTAAAGCAATGAAGGCATGGAGTGAGTTTAGAAACGCGTCAGTTGACAGATTGTCAAGTAACTCTAGATGTACTGCGTGGGAGCACAAGCATGTGAACAGGAGTCCATAGCGTTTCAAGTCTTTCCTTCTCTCTTTCACATAAAACGGGCCGAAACAACCCATCCCACAATATGTGAAGGGAGGTGTTGTTTCCACCCTTTCACTGGGCAATTCTGCCATTTTTTGCTCTTGCGTTCCACATCTGAATTTCTGCATTTCACACAGTTGTAAAAGATGATACTGCTTGGCTGCATCCAATAATCCAAATGCTGTTTGCCCTCAGCTCATTTATCGGCATGCCACGCCCTTGATGTTGTACTTGTTGATGATAGTAATTACTACAGAATTCAGCGGCACGAGTTCTGACGAGGACCAGAGGGCGGGAACACGTTACACCAGTTTTAAAATCGCTGCATTGGCTTCCTGTGCGCTTCAGGACTGATTTTAAGATTCTTTTACTTGTTTATAAATGTCTTAATGGTCTTGGGCCTTCTTATTTATCTGATCTTCTTTTTAATTATGAGCCTTTGCGGACCCTGAGGTCGTCTGGTACTGGCCTTTTAGTGGTTCCTAAAGTCAGAACTAAGACATACGGTGAGACCTCTTTCCATTGTTATGGTCCTGGACTGTGGAACAGCCTGCCAGAGAGCCTCAGGGCCGCAGAGACTGTTGATGTTTTTAAGAAGAGGCTCAAGACACACCTTTTTAGCTTAGCATTTAACTGAATTTTATTTTACTTTATTTACTTATCTTAATTTACTTCATTTATTAATTAATTTATTTTTAAATTGTTTATTAGATTTCTAATTTTTAATACATTATTGTGAAGTCCTTCTATGTATATATGTATATTTTCTTTTATTGTTGCTCTTATTTCTTACTGCTTCTTAAGGTTATTCATCTTCTGGTTTTAACTCCAGTGTTTTCCTTATGGGGATCCAGCACGCTGGGGGCCCTGCCTGTTTGGTCTGGGGGCTGTTGTCATGATGACCGCTGCTGTTTGGGTGGCGCGGGGTCCAGCACTGCAGCTTCACGGCTGCGGGGTGGCCCCGTTGCTGCCTGGGAGTTGTGCGGTTGCTGTGGCAACGGCCCCTATGAGCATGCAGGGGACTGGCTCCTGGTGTGGATGGATCCCGAGGTATTGTCTCCTCACATCAGCACCAAGTCAGAATTTTTATCACTTACTGAATGTTTTTAGTTGTTTTATTAACCTGCATTAAGTTAAAGAGACAGTATTCAGGGAATGATGTTTTTTGGGGAATGTGTATGTGTGTGTGTGTGTGTGTGTGTTTGGGGGGGGGGTCTTTGCTCTATGTCCTTGTGTGTGTGTGAGTGTGTGGAAAGAGCTTGTGTCTATTATTTTTAAATGCCTTTTTATCCACTGTTTGTTTTAATCCTTATGACTTGATTTTATCTTGTAAAGCACTTTGTGTTGCCCGTGGCATGAAAAGTGCACAAGAAATAAAGTTTGATTTGATTTGATTTGATTTGATCAATCAGTAAATTGGTGATATGGCTGGCCTTTGGTAAGATAGCTAGGTGCTTCATGTGAGGATGTCACATGGCTTGCTGTAATGTACCTCCCACTCTGAGGATGTCTTTCTGGTCCAGGAAGGGATTATGTCACAAAAGCCTACTTGTCTAGACACCTCCTTCCACAAAGGAAGCTCTGATTTCTTTAGAGAAGACTGATCTTTCCTCAAGACTTGTGTCTTCATCTGTTCTCTCTTGAATGTTCTTAAACTCTTTCACAAATCTGAGTCTTGCGATTGCTTTGACCAATCTTGACCAGTTGGAGAATTCTGAAAACACTCAACAAGAGACTCCACCTTTGTTAGTGTGTGGTGTCCAAAGACCTTGCATATTTCTGGATCCTTGGTATCAAGTCCTCCCACTTTTATCTTTCCACTGGGAAGCTCTTTATGCCAGAGAAAGCTTGACTCACTAAACCAGTTGGATGCAATGAGGTCTTTCTGGTCTAGGTGCATGGCCAGATGGATTGTGCTCTGATGTGACATATCTCCAATGTGTTGGTTTAGTACTCTCCTTGATTAGCTGGATGTCGTTGTCATTGTTAATATATCCTAAAACGACTCATGAGTCAGTCCACAAGAACTCTTCAGTAATTTTATGCTCTAATTCTGGCTAAGCATATTGCTTGTACACACTTCAACAACTGCTGCAGACAGCTCCAGTCGTGGTACTGTAGTTATCTTGGTGGGGGCTACTTTGGACTTAGCAATAGATTTGCCCTGATTCACTGATGGCTCTCAAATAGGTACAGACTCCATATCCTGCAAAACTTGCATCTGAGAAACAGTGAAGTTCATATTTCTGAACTGCTTAGAAAACTTTCGGAAACAATGGTCGAGTTTTACACCTGCAAGATTCTTGAGATGTGACAGCAAGAATCTCACCGTGGCTCAAGTTCACTTGAAAACAGATCTGCTGTAATATTTGCTTGCCAAGTAGGACAAAGGGTGCCACAAAGCATAGAGGGTCGTAAATGGAAGCAACTGTCGACAGCACTCCTCTTCTGGAGAACGGCCCTTCTTCACAACTATTCGGAACTGAAAGTGTTCTGAGGCAACACACAACTTAACGTTGAGGACTTTTTCAATCTGTTGCTCACCAAGAGTGAGGTCTTGGTTTCTTACAGTTTCTGCACAATCTTCTCTGGGAAGAAAGTCATGTATTTGTTGGCTACTGGAAATGAACAAATGGAGTCTGAAGACTTATTTACCAGTGCTGCAGAGTTGTCTTGCTTCATTTATAAGACGAATTGCCTCTTTTTCCAAATGGAAACTGATCAGGCCATCGTCCATGTAACGGTTTCTCTCAATGAATCTTATTGTCGTTTCACTAAACTGGTCTTGATCCCGTGCCGCAATGTACTTGAGACCAAAGTTTGCACAGGTTGGGAATGAAGCAGCTCCAAACAGGTGGATGCACATACGGCAGATGGATGGTGAAGAGTGGAAATCTCCATTGTCCCACCACAGGAAGCGAAAATAGTCAAGTTTTATTGGAAAAATATTGTGAAAAGAGTAAAACACTAGTGGTAAACAATGTTTACTGATTTTGGTATGTCCTATCATAACTGATGTGTAAATAAAGAGTTAGAGGAAGGGGGTCTGCTCCATTTACCACTTGTGCCACCTGGAGGCAAGCCAGGCTTGTGAGGAGTTTTCACTTTATTTGAAATGGGCGATCAGTCAAATGACCCCCCTCAGATCTGACAACCTGTTTTTTAGGAAGGCCCATTTTAACCACCTGATGGAAAAAACAAATCAGAGTTGTCTGCAGATAAACTCTGAAAGTGTTCCAGCTTGATAAATAATGTTAAGTTCAGTAAATAATTTCACATTAACATAATTCTGAAAACAACTTCTAAATTTTTTTTCTTTTGGACTGCTCCATGCAGCAAAGTTATGTTCCATTCCAGCTAACTGTCCTTATTTGTCCTCCAATGGATACTGTCGCACTGTGACAGCAACTACCTGAAAGAAATGTGTATAAAATTATGGCTTTATTATTAACTTTTCATTAATTTGATCAATTTTGCCCTGAAAGATCCATGCCTCTTTTCTTTGGCCAAGTTGTTTGTTTTTCCAGTAGCAGATTCTCTCCTCTCCCTCCATTTAAGCACTTCTCCACCACTCATCACTTCTACCCAGGTCATCGCCAAGCTGATGGTAAAGGAGCGGACCCATAAATTTTCATCCTGTGATGTAATTTTTACTGTTGCCTACTTCATACGTGTAGCGAGAGATGAAGATTTATGTCTTTGTGACACTTTAGGGCCACCGTACTCGTCCAAGCTATGCCTGAAAACTTGAACAAAACACTTTAAGCAATTTATTTTTTATGAATTTTCTTGAACTTTTGGTTCTGCTTCGGTTTGATCACATGAATTATCTTTCATATCAAATGTGCAGGCAGCCGTGCTCAGAGACAGTAAAAATACATTTGCCTTGCCTTAGAGATGATAAGCTGAAAGTGTTGTTCCTTCTTCCATGTGGATGTCTCTGAGCTTTCCGCTGACGTTGATGCTGAAAGCATGATGCCATCTGGTGGGACTATCAGGTATAAGTGGGTGTCATCTGCGTAGAAGTTTAACATCCACAAAGTCAGAAGATAACTTGAACAAAACAGTTGCTGAATTGCTTAAAATTAAATGAACATAAAAATCTTTTCAAAAAGAAGAAATAACAGTTTTCAGACAAAGTTTTCACTCTCTTTGGGCTTCTTGTTGAATTGCTATAAATCTGATGAAGTTATTTGATTGTGCAAAAAATTTACTTGATTAATGTAAATACATGGCTGAAAAGTTAGTTTTTAAAAAAAAAAAAACTTTTTAATCAACAAATTTAAGTGTAAATCTCATAACTCCCAATGGTAAATGAGAAATAACACTATATGTTCAACATTGAAACATTTAAAGGAACAGTGTTGATGTATAACGATGATATTACCTGTTTATTATTAAAAAAGTTGTAATTAGTGTAAAATTATTCTTCTTTGGAGAAACAAATTACCTGATCTATTTCATCTCTCATATTTCATCAGCTTGTTCATCCAGGCTACTAAACCGTAAAACTGATCAGGTTTACTTCTGTGTTGTGGGAGAAACCTAAATGATTCATAATAAACATTTCAAGCAGGACTTTAGGAATGTTTAACATTTTGTGGCATTCACCCGTCTGTCTGCAGAACTTCTCGATGTGCCGTTAGCGTTTATGTGGACGGATGCAGCGGCAGTCCATCCTTTCTCTGTTTGACTGCTCTCTCTTTTGGGTTCGTTGCAGTCAGAGTCTGGGGGTGAGGAGGCGGGTCTGGAGGAGGAGCATGTGGATCTCTTCACAACACCGAGTACAAAGATGGGTGCTGCCACCTCGGACTTCGGCTACAATCTTTTCCGCGCTCTGGCGAGTCGTGAAGCCTTGTCCAACATCTTCCTGTCCCCGATTAGTGTGTCTGAGGCTCTGAGCCAGCTGTCTCTGGGTGATGATATGTTATCTTTTTGCTTATCATTTAGTTGATATTCTATTACCAAAAGCACTCGCCATCCATTTTATCAGGTCCATTTGTTGAACAGCTGTTAACAAAAGTATATAATTGATCAATCACATGACAGCATCTCAATACATCTAGTCATGTAGACAGGATGAAGATGACTTGCTGAAGTTCAAACTGTGCATCAGAACGAGGAAAAAAGAGGATTTAAGAGACTTTGAATGCAACAGGGTTGTTAGTCAGAGGTTAGAGGAGAATGGTCAGACTGGTTGGAGATGATAGAAAGACAACAGGAAGTCCAGTCAGCACTGGTTCCAACCAGAACATCGTCTCTGAACCCGTCCAGCCTGGAAGCAGATGTTCTCCAGCAGCAGAAGACCACAGCGGGTTCCCTCCTGTCAGTAAGAACAGGAAACTGAGGCTACAATTCACACAGACTCACCAGAACTGGACAATAGAAGATGGAGAAACGTTGCTGGTCTGATGAGTCTCCAGTTCAGCTCCACATTCACATGGTAGGATCAGAATCTGCTGGAAACATCATGACAACATGGATCCATCCTGCCGTCTGGATCAACGCTTCAGGCTGCTGCTGGTGAAATGGTTCAAGGAGATCTTGTTTGGTCCCCTTAGTACCACCATGACCTGGTTTAACCTCCACAGCCTACCTGAGTCCTGCTGCTGACCATGTCCATCCCTTTCTGAGCACAGTGTAGCATCTTCTGATGGAAACTTCCAGCAGGATGATGCACCATGTCACAAAGCTCACATCATCTCCACCATGACGATGACTTCACTGTCCTCCAACGGCTCCACAGTCACCAGATCTACATCCAGCAGAGCAGCTTTGGGACGTGGTGGAACGGGAGATTCTCATCATGATGAGGTGGAACCACAGACCGTATATGAAAGATGGACGGAGCCTCCAGTGGTTAAAAGTGAAGCCGATGCAGAAGTGCATAAAACTGCAGTTCCCCCTTCATCCACTAGGGGTTGCAACACAGCGCAAATCCCCATAGACTCCCATGTTAAAAAGACCAACTTCACAGCAGAAATAAACATGTTTACAGCAGAAATAAACATGTTTACAGCAGAAATAAACATTTTTACAGCAGACATAAACATGTTTACAGCAGAAATAAACATGTTTACAGCAGAAATAAACATTTTTACAGCAGAAATAAACATGTTTACAGCAGAAATAAACATGTTTACAGCCTGGTACAAAAATCCATTTTAGGTTTAATAGGTCAGGTTTACCTTCATGACAACTGTGAGGGGAGTGAATTTAAAAGTAATTTAAACTCGAAATTTGGCATATTTAGGGGCGTGTCCTTTTGATTGACAGGTACCCGATCTCCTGCTTCAAGTCAGAAGAACGTAGAACAGCCGCGGTTTTTAGCCGGTTAACAACGTGACTTAGCTTTAGCCCGCTTACCTCCGTCAGCTGGTTAGCTCCTGTTATCTCCAGGTTAGCTCGGTTAGCTCTTAGCTACAGGCAGCTCGGAGTTCGCTAGATGTCAATCATCCACCATGACGCTCACAGCCCCCCTCTCAGCTCCACCTCTTTGCCCATATTTGTATTTTCCGGGCGAGACAACGCGCATGCTCCTGCCAAGATGGTGATGGTAGGAACCGCCCACCGAGCTTCAATTCAGCTCTTCAGAAACCTGCGGGTGACGTCATGGAGACTCCGCCCATCTTTTATATCCAGTCTATGTACAGGCCAAGTAAACACACAGAAAGAGTGAAACTGGATTTAGATTTAAGCTTTTTTGGCAAAGAGTGCAATATTTTCATTTATATGTAAAAATGCAATAAAATAAATATTTTATAAAAACATGAAAATATAAAAATGAAATCATGAAAATTAGGAAAAGAAAAGCTAAAGTGGGAGATTTTAATCATAATTTGCAGCAACTGTCTCTGAGGAACGTTTCCAACATCTTGAGGAATTTATCTCAGCAGGAATAAAAGCAGTTCTGGAGGAAAAAGGCGTCGAACTAAAAGGTTGACCTGATAACGTGGACGATGAGTGCAGAAAAACAGCTATGGCTTTAAACTGCTGAACATCTTCTGTGTGCCTCAAGAAAACTTTGTTCTCATGTCTCAGCCAACAACATAAACATGAGTGACTAAAGTTTCTGTTCTGCTTGTGAAGCTATTCTTTAGTGGACGTTATTTCTGATTACTTCTTCTTCTGTCCCGCAGGAGGATCTGAGCATGCCCAGAGCCAGCTCTACAGAGCCCTGAGGTACCACACCCTGCAGGATCCGCAGCTCCACACCACCCTGAAGAACATGCTGGCGTCTGTGAAGGTGTCGGGGAAGGGGCTGAGCACCGCTGCACGCCTCTACACGGCACGAAGTCAGTTCCGTTGGGAAAATCAACCTTGTTTCCACTGAAACCTCTTTTGAAGTATAATCTGTGTGACAATAAGCCTTTGGATTCCACCAGTTTATATCTATGTTTAATCATGAACGCTGATCTGACGGTAGGTCCGTCTCTTTTCAGGACTTCGTCTGAAGCAGGACTTCTTCGGGTTGGTGGAGCAGCAGTACGGAGTTCGTCCTAAAGCCTTAACAGGAGGAAGCAAAGACGTTAAAGAAATCAATGACTGGGTGTCTCAGCAGACAGGAAGGAAGGTGCAGCAGCTCCTGACGAAGCCCCTCCCCCGAGTGGTTGGCGTCAACGCCGTGAGCGCGTCCTACTTCAAAGGTGCGTTTCAATGAAACACGTTAACATTCCTCAACATGTGAAGTGACGGCTCAGTTCGGTGTGAACAGGGAAGTGGGCGACCCGCTTCAGTCAGGGTGGAGCTCAGGACAACTTCCAGGTGGATGGTGCTGCACCTGTTCGCGTTCCCATGATGCAACAGGATAACTACCCTGTGAAGATGGGAGCCGACTCGGACTTGAGCTGCACGGTGAGTGCTTCCTCGCCATTTGTGAAGGTAAACCATCAACTGGATGGATGCATCTGAGCGTTGTGGCTCCTCTTCGTGCAGATCGCTCAGATCCAGATGGAGAACGATGTCAGCATGTTCGTCTTTTTGCCCGATGACGTCACGTCCAACATGACCCTGCTGGAGGAAAGTCTGACCGCGGAGTTCGTCCAGGACCTGTCCATGACGCTGCTACCTGCCCAGGTGCAGCTCACTCTGCCCGTTCTGAGCCTCAGTTACTCCACAGACCTACTGCCGCTGCTGGGAGACCTCGGTGAGTCTAAAGGCACTTCCTCACCCAACCAAGACCTTCATCTTCTGGGACATCTTTGGTTTTATGTATCAGGACATAACAGAAATGACGTTTTCTCTCCCCGGGTCTTCGGATGAGGTTAATAAATCCTCAGATAACGTGACCCAGTGTTTTTATTGATTGAAGAGAAATTCAGGGCAGAACAACATTAGCGTAGTCTGATTGGTTTAATCGACCCTGGTCCATGGACCATACCGCTCGCTTGGAGCAGTGTGAACATCCATTCTGTCTGGTGTGACCCAAAGAAATGAACTTGGGTGCGGTTCAGTGGCAGTGTGAAAGCAAACACACCATCCAGTCAGCCAATGAGAGGAAGTGATGCAGATCTACATGGTTTATTTCTGGCTGCCTCTCCTGCTGCTCAAACTGGACACAGTCTGGTGAAAACAGTAAAACCCAAAACCAGACTGCAGAAACTGTTGCTTAACTGGCGGTGAACGAGCTGTTTCAGGTCCTGACCATTATTCATTCATCATCATCCTAACCGCTTGGTCCGATGAGGCTGGAGCCTATCCCAGCAGCTCGCCGCTCTATCGCCGCCTGACCAATCAGTGAGCTGGATTTTCTTTTTTTGTTTGTTGGTCAGTGGTCCCCCCCCCCCCCCAGTGAGCAGTTGCTGTAACTGCCTGATGTTGTTCAGTTGGGTCCACTTCATACCAAAAGGAGGGGCAGATTTCTCAGAGTCCATTGGACTTCTGGCTGAAATGGATTCCAAAGTCAGAATCAGTGGAAAAATTTCCCACATGGTTGGGAGGAATTTTGCTCAACTCTTCTTTCCAGTGTTGCTTCAATTTATTCAGGTTTTCAGCATCTGGAGGCCCCAACACCACAAGGTCTGGACTCAAACTGGACCATGCAACCAGGCCTCCAGACAGCCTGGTTCCTGCAGTCAGGGTGAGGTCTGGACTCACCTCCACCAAAATGTCGACTTTGGTCTGATCTTTAAAACTTGATTTAGTCGCTCGTCAGCCTTCACTGCTTCATGGAGACGCATTACACAGCTTATAACTAAGAACCTTTAACAGGGGGTGGTGGTCTGACCACATGAGGGACCTTCTGGCCTTTTAGGTCTCCAGCAAACCCAAGCTGGACCCGTTTCCTTCCAGAGTCCAGTATGAAACAGACTGGACAAGTGGAATGTGTCGGAAAAATGAGCCTGAACTCCTGTTTCTGTGCAGAAGTCCTGGATTTACAATCACTTTGTTTTTTGCTCTGAAGAGTCTCCTGCTGCCGCAGGTTGATGAGAAACACGTGACAGGAGCCTTCAGGAGTTTCCTGCGGGGTTAAAGAGACGGACTACCCATGATGCATTGCTTTAAACCTGATGATCAGCTTTAATCGGGTTTTCCTTCATCCTGCAGGCCTCTCCGAGTGGCTGGAGAACCCAGACCTGGAGAAGCTCTCAGCTCAGCCCACCAAGCTCACCAGCATCAAACACAAGGTTGTCATGGAGACAGCGCCCGAGGGGAGTCGGTACCCCAGCTCCACCTCGACGCCCAGGCACCTGACATACCGAGTGGACCGTCCCTTCCTCTACCTGATCCGAGACGAAGCCTCGGGGGCGCTGCTCTTCATCGGCAGGGTGGTCAACCCTAAAGACCTGAGAATCTAACACACACACACACACACACACACACACACACACACTCTTAGCAGGTCCTAGGAGGGATTTTGTGAAGGCAGAAGTTTGGAAGGATGCTTGACTGTTACTTTTCATGTTGAAACTGGTTAATCTGACAGGAAACATTTAACTTGGACTCACTAACAGGTCGTTTTGTAAGAGCTCAAAGAATAAACCGTGAAATCAGCCATGTTTCTCCTCTCCTGAGTTCTTCCAGCTGTGAGTTGTAGAGACATCAAACTTCTCACGAACTCCCCCGCTGTCTGTTACTTCACCTGCAGGTGTCTGATTTCATAAAGGCAACTGTTAGAGAGCAGGAGCTGCTGGTTCTGAAGATGATGAGGCGTGTGGACATCTTCCTGTTGGCCACCTGATTAGAGAAGTATTTTACCTTATTTCACCTCTGGCCACATGATGGTGCTGTTAGTTCCTAAAGTTAGTGTTATTAACAGAACCTGTTTCCTGAGGTACACTGTTCAGATATCTAAAATATAGTTACACCGGATCCACCATCTGGTACTGGTTACACCTCCCTTTTCCTCCAGAACTGCTTTAATTCTTAGTTTAATAGACTGAAACATTCCAGAGAGGTTTTCCTGAATTTTAACATAAAAAACATTAAACAGTTGCTGCACATCACCATGAGAATCTCCCGTTCCACCTCATCGCCATGAGAATCTCCCGTTCCACCTCATCGCCATGAGAATCTCCCGTTCCACCTCATCATGATGAGAATCTCCCGTTCCACCTCATCACCATGAGAATCTCCCGTTCCACCTCATCGCCATGTGAATCTCCCGTTCCACGTCATCGCCATGAGAATCTCCCGTTCCACGTCATCGCCATGAGAATCTCCAGTTCCACCACATCACCATGAGAATCTCCTGTTCCACCTCATCATGATGAGAATCTCCCGTTCCACCTCACCACCATGAGAATCTCCCGTTCCACCTCATCGCCATGAGAATCTCCCGTTCCACCTCATCGCCATGAGAATCTCCCGTTCCACCTCATCATGATGAGAATCTCCCGTTCCACCTCATCACCATGAGAATCTCCCGTTCCACCTCATCGCCATGAGAATCTCCCGTTCCACGTCATCGCCATGAGAATCTCCAGTTCCACCACATCACCATGAGAATCTCCCGTTCCACCTCATCGCCATGAGAATCTCCCGTTCCACCTCATCGCCATGAGAATCTCCCGTTCCACCTCATCACCATGAGAATCTCCCGTTCCACCTCATCACCATGAGAATCTCCTGTTCCACCACATCACCATGAGAATCTCCCGTTCCACCTCATCACCATGAGAATCTCCCGTTCCACCTCATCATGATGAGAATCTCCCGTTCCGCCTCATCACCATGAGAATCTCCCGTTCCACCTCATCACCATGAGAATCTCCCGTTCCACCTCATCATGATGAGAATCTCCCGTTCCGCCTCATCACCATGAGAATCTCCCGTTCCACCTCATCACCATGAGAATCTCCTGTTCCACCTCATCAGGTTGATTTTATGAAACATTTTGTTTTAGAGTGCATCGTGTTCTGTAGCATCTGAAGCTTGTTGCAGGCTGGTTTTGTCGGTATGAAGCTGAGTGAACGTTCTTTAACACTTGGATGATTTTGCTGATGACCAAGTTGCCAGGTTGGAGATCACAACTGTCTCCCACCCATCCATTTGTCTTGTAGTTCAGATGACAATATTAGCTGCTTTGACTCCTGGGTCGCTCTTCAGACTTTGGCAAAACCTGATTTCCTGTTTTATAACAAATGCTGCAACTTTAGAGGCAAGAGATGAAGAAATTCTCTAAACTTCAGAGCAGATGAGGCGTCTCTGCATTCCAACTCCTCATGTGTGAAAAGCTGCAGGTAACCTCCTCGTCTGCAGCTTTATTCTTACATAAACATGAATGGAAACATTTCCATTAAAAATCCATCAAAGTCTGGTTTTCCTGCTTTATTCTGAACCGAGCAGCATTCAGCGTCAGACACACCTTAGTGTCCACCAGAGGGAGACAAACACTCAGTAAACGTCACCACAGAGAACCAGTTGCACCACCCCGACCAGTATGAGCCAGTCCCTCAGCCTCCTCCATGTCATACAGGTAAGGTGTCCTCTTTCCTTACAGGTCAGGAATTAGTGGTCAGATTATCCCAATGAGCCGCTGCACTCTGGCTGAAGGAGCTGCAACCTCCTCCTCCTGAGAGAGGAGGATCTTCCTCTGCAAACAGCCGGAGGACCAAGCGGGCCGCTTTTATCACTGCTGTGTTTCTTCGTGGCTGGAACTTTTGTTTTAGGTCCTCTGGGATTATTCTGTTGTGCTTCTGTCTCTATTTCCCCCCAAAAGCACCACTGACCTGAGGCATGAGCAGGGTGCTTCTGGTCCTGGTGAGCCGGTTCAGGCTGGATGAAGGCCCAGTTGGCACCTGAATGTGCAGGTGGAAGCCATGAGGCCTGATTGGTTTCAGGACCAGGTGTGATCCAGCCTGGGTTTCTGCTTCTAACAGATCTAATGAAGAAAAAAGCAGCTGTGACTCAGCAGCCTAATGAGGGATTCAAGATAAACTTTATTCAGCCTGAACGACGGGTTTCTAACTTCTTTCTAACTTCTATCTATTGTTAACCAACCACTCACTTTAGCGCACAATATCTTCCCAAACCACTGTTCTATATATTGCCTTTATTTTGGGGATCTTCGGCTTTCTGTTTACTGACTTAAACAGCTCAAGCACTCGGTTTTAGCATGGCTGCTAGCTTTCTTCCCACACCCCGGTCCCCTGCCTTTTCTTGCTCGGTGTGTCTGATGTTTAGCTACTCCTCCGCCTCCTTTAGTGATAACGGTAGGTGTATAAGTGTAGCAGCTTGGCAGCTTTGGGGGCGAGGCTCTGCGAGTTAGAAGCCCAGCTCCGCACTCAGTTAGGGAAGCAGTTAGTCAGCAAGCCCCCATTAGCCAGTGCGGAGCTACCAGCCAGGGCAGCTAGCCCACCTAGCCGTCCCTCAGCAGTTCCCGCGCAGCCGGGAGCCGAGGTGGGCTGGACGACGGTCAGGCGGAAGCGTAGCCCCAAACCAAAACCCACTGGCCACCACGACCTGTTCACGTTTCTAACAGATTTTCCCTGCTCGGCGACACACCCGCTGAGGCAGAAACCCTGATTATAGGTAGTTCCATAGTCAGAAACGTGGCTCTAGAGACACCGGGGACCATAGTCAAATGCATTCCTGGGGCCAGAGCGGGCGACGTCGAATCGTATTTGAAACTGCTGGCTAAGGCTAAACGTAAATACCGTAAGATTGTAATTCAGGTCGGCGGTAACGACACCCGGTTACGCCAATCGGAGGTCACTAAAATTAATGTTGCTTCGGTGTGTAACTTTGCCAAGAGCATGTCGGACTCGGTAGTTTTCTCTGGTCCCTTGCCAAATTTAATCAGCGATGACATGTTTAGCCGCATGTCATCCTTCAACCGCTGGTTGTCTAGGTGGTGTCCCGATAACAACGTGGGTTTTATAGATAATTGGAGCGCTTTTTGGGGAAAGCCTGGTCTTATTAGGAGAGATGGCATCCATCCCACGTTGGATGGAGCCGCTCTCTTATCTAGCAATATGGACTCTTTTATTAGTCAGCTAAATTGACAACTCAGGGTTGGGACCAGGAGGCAGAATTGTAGTCCTACACACTTTTCTGCAGCTTTCCACCTGCCGCCGCCCACCCAAAACCCCATTCTGACCTTATACAACTTCCCAGCAGTAAGAATTAAACAACACAAAAACACTTCTGGGGTTAATCGTGAAAACCTCATAAAAATAAAAACAATGGATCTAATAAAATCTGAAAATAAGACCATAAAGTGTGGCCTACTGAATATTAGATCCCTCCCAAATAAGTCTTTATTAGTCAATGACTTGATAGGTGATCACCACATTGATTTATTCTGTCTTACGGAAACCTGGTTACAGCAAGAGGATTATGTTAGTATTAATGAAGCTACGCCAGCTAACTATTTAAACTTTCACATTCCTAGAACTACAGGCAGAGGAGGAGGTGTTGCAGCTATTTTTCAGTCAGAATTATTAATTAGTCCTAAGATCAAAACTAACTATAAATCCTTTGAATTCCTGACATTAAATTTATCTCATCCAAAATGGAATTGAGAGAAACCGCTCCTTTTAGCATTAGTGTATCGCCCACCTGGACCTTACTCCGAGTTTCTGACCCAATTCTCTGATCTCTTGTCTGAGTTAGTGCTAACTACTGATAAGGTCATTGTACTAGGTGATTTTAATATTCATGTTGACGATGAAAATGATCGTTTAAACATTTCCTTTAGCTCTATTCTAAACTCAATTGGGTTTTCACAAAATGTCAATGGAGCCACTCACTCTCATGGTCATACTCTTGATCTTGTTCTAACATCTGGTATTGAGACTGATAAACTCAAAGTAGTTCCTCAAAACCCTGTCTTGTCCGATCACTTCTTGTTAACCTTTGAATTCACTTTATTTGATTACTCACTGACCAAAAATAAATTCTACTATAGTAGATGTTTATCAGACAATAATATTACAAAATTTAAACAATCAATTGAATCAATTTTTTCACATCTACCATGTGTTAGCATGACTGAGAGTCCCCCTTTAAGCCTTACTCCTGCTCAGATTGATCAACATGCTGATACTATAACAGCTTCAATGCGTACAACCTTGGATAATGTTGCTCCCCTAAAGAAGAAGAAATTAGGTAAGATTATGAAGGCTCCCTGGTTTAATTCCCAGCTTCGAGCTCTAAAACAGGCATCAAGGCGTTTGGAAAACAGATGGCGTTCATCAGGACTAGAGGAGTCTCGCTTAACCTGGAAAGAAAGTTTAATTGTATACAAAAAAGCCTTACGTACGGCAAGAACAGCTTATTATTCATCATTGATAGAGGAAAACAAAAACAACCCTCGGTTTCTTTTCAGCACTGTAGCCAGGCTTACTAGGAGCCGGAGCGCTGAGGAGCCATGTATTCCTTTCTCACTTAGCTGTGATGATTTCATGTATTTTTTCAGGAATAAAATTGACACTATTAGAGATCAAATTCACAATACTCTTCCTTCTACCTATAATGTTGAGCCTGTTGTGGTCTCCGAAGCATCCTTAGAACCAGGATCTGACTTGTGTCTAAATAGTTTCTGTCCTGTCCAACCCTCTGAATTAACTAAAATAATAGCTTCATCTAAACCATCCACCTGTATCTTAGACCCTCTCCCAACGAGCCTCTTTAAGGACATTTTCCCTTTAATTAATACATCACTACTAAATCTTATCAATATGTCTTTAGTGACAGGATATGTACCACAATCATTTAAAACTGCTGTAATCAAGCCTTTACTTAAAAAGCAATCTCTGGATCCAGAGGTGATAGCAAATTATAGACCTATATCTAACCTCCCGTTTATGTCCAAAATTCTGGAGAAAATAGTTTCCGCTCAGCTACATGCCCACCTGAGCAGAAATAATTTATGCGAGGAGTTTCAGTCAGGATTTAGAGCTCATCATAGTACTGAGACAGCATTGGTGAAAGTTACTAATGACCTTCTTATGGCCTCAGACAAAGGACTTGTGTCCGTACTTATCCTGCTTGATCTTAGTGCTGCATTTGATACAGTCGATCATAACATTCTGTTACAGAGACTAGAACAGGTGATTGGAATTACAGGTACAGCGTTAAGCTGGTTTAAATCATATTTATCTGATAGACTTCAGTTTGTTCATGTAAATGACAAGTCCTCCTCCCAAACTACAGTAAGTCATGGAGTTCCTCAAGGTTCTGTACTTGGACCAGTACTCTTCACGCTATATATGCTCCCTTTAGGCAAAATTATTAGACAGCATGGAATAAACCTTCATTGTTATGCAGATGATACTCAAATATACTTATCCTTTAAACCAGATTAAACAAATCAGCCCAATAGGCTACAAAATTGTCTCATAGACATAAAGACTTGGATGTCTAGAAATTTTCTCCTCTTAAACTCAGATAAGACTGAAGTAATTCTCGTTGGATCTGAAAAACTCAGAGCTAAATTTTCCGGTTTTGTAATGAACCTGGATGGCATTACTTTAGCTTCCAGTGCTACAGTGAGAAACCTTGGAGTAATATTTGACCCTGACCTGTCCTTTGGTCGACATATTAAGCAGGTTACTAAAACAGCCTTCTTTCATTTACGTAATATAGCCAAAATTAGGGACATTCTGTCTCAGAGTGATGCAGAAAAACTGGTTCACGCTTTTGTTACTTCGAGACTAGATTACTGTAACTCTCTATTACTGGGCTGTCCTAAATATGCCCTGAAAAGCCTTCAGCTGATCCAGAATTCTGCAGCCAGAGTCCTGACCAGAACCAGCAGGAGAGATCATATTTCTCCAGTTTTAGCCTCTCTTCATTGGCTGCCTGTTGAATCTAGAATAGAATTTAAAATCCTTCTCCTTACATATAAAGCCCTCCACAACCAGGCACCACTATATATCAAAGACCTCATAGTTCCTTATATACCAAGCAGAGTACTTCGTTCGCAGACTGCAGGCTTACTTGTGGTTCCTAGAGTCTCAAAGAGCCGAGCAGGAGGCAGAGCCTTTGGTTATCAGGCCCCTCTCTTATGGAATAAGCTCCCAGTTAGTGTTAGGGAAGCAGACACCCTCCCCACCTTTAAGACTAGGCTGAAGACTTATCTTTTTGATAAGTCCTATAGCTAGGGATGGTTAGCATCCCTTAGTTATGCTGCTATAGGTTTAGACTGCTGAGGGACATTTCCTGATACACTGAGCTTCTTTCTTTTTCTCTTTATCTCTTTCTTTTACACCCCCCCCCCATAACAGTGTTGCATCATTAACATGTATGTCTCCTGTCTCAGCAGGTCTCCCTGGCCGGGAGTAGCAGTTCCTGTTGTCTGTTGTCTTTCTGTCCTCTTCCCCCCACACAGCAGAGGCAGATGGCTGCCTGTCCTGAGCCGGGTTCTGCCGGAGGTTTCCTTCCTGTTAAAAGGGAGTTTTTTCCTTCCCACTGTCGCCAGTGTGCTTGCTCAGGATGGGAGATTGAGTTGGACTCAACTCAATCTGTTGGTTTCCTTATATAGGCTGTTATGAATTGGCCTTCATTATGTTTTCCCCTCTGTCTGTAAAGCGTCTTGAGATGGCATTGCCGTGATTTGACGCTATATAAATAAAGTTGAAAGTTGAAAGTTGAAAGTTCTATGGAAGCAGAAGGTCACGACAAACACCGACAAATCACTCCGAAAATATAATTAAAATGGTTCCCGGATAAGTACAGCCATGCGGTTGCTCCTCGGGTCTGGACCAGTGGAACAGCGGAGACTTTCTGGGACCACTTCTTTGTTACTTATTTAAGAGGGACAGGATTCATCCCACAGTGGATGGAGCAGCTCTCATTTCTAGGAACATGGATCATTTTATTAGTCAGTTAAACCCAAGACTGTTCAGGACTGAGACTAGGAAGCAGAGTTGTAGTCTCACATGCTTTTCTGTAATCTCACCCCTGTCACCCCCCTCCCCAAAACCCATAATGATGGTATCTGCCCCCCCACAACCCAGAAAGAATAAAACAGACAACATGGGTGGAAAACCTCCATCTCATTAATATCAAAACAAAATCTAATCAGACAAAATAATAAAACCATTAAATGCGGTTAATTGAATATTAGATCTCTTGTGTCTAAGTCTCTGTTAATCAATGACCTAATTACTGATCATCATGTTGGTATTAATGAATCAACTCCACCAGATTGTCTAAATGTTCATGTTCCCAGAACTACATGTCGAGGAGGAGTTCTGGCAGCTATCTTTAAATCAGAACTATTGATTAGTCCTAAACATAAAAATAGTTCCAATAGCTTTGAACACCTGACTCTTAGTCTGTCCCACCCAAGATGGAAATGAGAGAAGCCACTTCTCCTAGTAGTAGTCTACCGTCCACCTGGATCTTCCTCACAGTTCCTAACTGACTTCTCAGACCTCTTATCAGACTTAGTGCTGAATACTGATAAAGTTATTGTTCTGGGGGATTTTAACATTCATCTTGATGATGAACATGACAGTTTAAACATTGCCTTTAACTCTATATTAAGTTCAGTTGGATTTTCCCAAAATGTCCACAGACCGACTCATTCTCATCGTCACACTCTGGATCTTCTTCTGACATGTGGCATCAGAAGTGATCAACTAACAGTTTTCCCTCATAACCCTGTTCTGTCTGATCATTTTTAACAACTTTTGAGTTTACTTTACTTGACTACACAATGGCTGAGAAGAAAATTCATTCTAGTTGATGTTTGTCAGATAGTGTTGTTAACAAATTTAAGAAGTCTATTTCAGCAGTATTTCCTCCAACACCATGTGTTAACCTGACAGGAAACACCCATCCGAGCTTTACTCCAACACAGGTCCATGAATGTGTTGCTAGAATGACAGCTTTAATGCGTATAACACTAGATAATGTTGCTCCTCTAAAGAAGAAGAGAACCAGTCAGAAGAAGCGGCCCGGTGGTTTAATTCCCAGCTTCAAGCTTTAAAACAGACATCAAGACGTTTGGAAAGAAAATGGCGTTCATCTGGCTTAGAAGAGTGTCGCATAGTCTGGAAAGAAAGTTTAATAGTGTATAAAAAAGCCTTGCGTGTGGCTAGAACAGCTTATTATTCATCATTGATAGAGGAGAAGAAGAACAACCCCAGGTTTCTCTTCAGCACTGGAACCAGACTGACTAAGAGCCATAGTGCCGTTGAGCCATCTATTCCTTTCAGCCTCAGCTGTGACGACTTTATGAGTTTCTTTGGAAACAAAATAGTTTCTATCAGGAAGGAAATCAGTAATAACCTGAACACTACTAATGTTATTTCATCTGCAGCAGCCTTAGAGACGTCTTTAGAAGCTGATTGTCATTTGGACCGTTTCTTGCCTGTACAGCTCTCCGAGTTAACCAACATAATAGCTTCATCTAAACCTTCAACCTGTGTTTTAGACCCCATCCCAACCAGATTATTCAAGGAAATATGTTTCCTAATCAATACATCTGTACTGGACCTGATCAATTCATCTCTATTAATAGGATATGTACCTCAATATTTTAAGACAGCTGTAATTAAATCTCCCCTTGTCTAAAATTCTTGAGAAAACAGTTTCAACCCAACTATGTTCCTATCTGAGCAGAAACAATCTGAAGAGTTCCAGTCAGGATTTAGAGCTCATCATAGCACAGAGACAGCACTGGTGAAAGTCTAATGATCTTCTCATGGCCTCAGATAAAGGACTTCTGTCTGGACTCATTCTTTTAGATCTCAGTGCTGCATTCGACACTATTGATCACAATATTCTGCTACAGAGGCTGGAACATGTTATTGGGATTAAAGGGACTGCATTAGACTGGTTCCAGTCATATTTATCTGATAGATTTCAGTTTGTAAATGTAAATGATGAGTCTTCCTCACACACCAGGGAAAGTCATGGAGTTCCTCAGGGTTCTGTACTTGGACCAATATTTTTTACATTATACATGCTTCCCTTAGGAAATATCATCAGGCAGCATGGTATAAATTTTCATTGCTATGCGGATGACACTCAGATCTACCTTTCCATGAAGCCAGATGAAACCAATCAGTTTCTTAGATTACAAAGATGTCTGACAGACATCAAGACCTGGATGACTCTGAATTTTCTCCTTTTAAACTCAGACAAGACAGAGGTCGTTATCTTCAGGCTGAAAAACTTAGAATAAAATTATCCAGTTATGTAAATAATCTGGAGGCATTAATCTGGCCTCCAGTACCACTGTGAGAAATCTTGGAGTCATTATTGACCAGGACTTGTCTTTTAACTCACATGTAAAACAGGTTTCTAGAACCACCTTCTTCCACCTGCGTAATATTGCAAAAATTAGGAGCATCTTGTCTCAGAAAGATGCAGAAAAATGAGTCCATGCCTTTATTACTTCCAGACTGGATTACTGCAATTCCTTATTAATGGTTTGTCCCAAATATGCCCTGAAAAGTCTCCATCTGATCCAAAATGCTGCAGCGAGGGTTCTGATGAGGACTAGCAGGAGAGATCATATTTCACCAGTTTTAGCCTCTCTACACTGGCTCCCTGTTAAATCCAGGATAAAGTTTAAAATTCTTCTCCTCACATATAAAGCTCTCCATGACCAAGCTCCATTGGACATAAAAGATCTTATAGTTCCATATATTCCAAATAGAACACTTTGCTCTCAGACTGCAGGTTTACTGGTGGTTCCCAGAGTCTCAAAGAGTACTATGGGAGGAAGGGCCTTTAGCTATCAGGCTCCTCTCTTATGGAACCAGCTCCCACCGTGGGTTCAGGAGGCAGACTCCCTCCACACCTTTAAGATGGAGCTGAAAACCTTCCTTTTCCATGATTCTTATAGTTAGGATATGAGCATCTCCTGAGTTGGAGTCTGCATGTACGGGACCCAACTGTCCAGGTTCTGCTCATTGCTCTTATAGTTATGGGTAGTCTAGCCATCCATTACTTATGTAGCAATGGGGATGTTACCTGATGCACTGAGAAGTACCTCGCTCTATTTCTCTAACATATTAATGTATAAATATATGCCAATATGGCCATCTCTAACTTATTTCTCCTTTTTTCCACAGGTCTTCCTGAATAAATGCAGTTGTACATGTTGATCTGTCTTTCCTGTCCTCTCCACCCCAACCAGTCGAGGCAGATGGCTGCCCTCCCTGAGCCGGGTTCTGCCGGAGGTTTTCTTCCTGTTAAAGGGGAGTTTTTTCCTTCCCACTGTCACCTCGTGCAGCTCAGGATGGGGGATTGGATCCAAGTCATGACTCGATGCAATCAGTTGGTTTCTATTATAGGAGATGTATGAATTGGATTGAAAGGATGTGTATGTAAAGTGTCCTGAGACAACGTTGTTGGGAAGTGGCGCTGTACAAATAAAGTTGAATTGAATTGAATTATCACCAGTAGAGTGTTTCTCAGGACACGCCATTCCCAAACAGAACCTGGATCCTCGTCGTTCAGCAATAAAACCCGATCATCTGCTCGGACCTGCATCCAGCAGCAGGAGTTCTGGTCCTACATCCACCTTCTACGGGTCCACCGTCAGAGTCCAGCTCTATGGAGGATGGATCCAGGGTCTTGGCTACATCGTGAGTTTGTTCTCCTGCAGTTCTTGTGGTTCTTGTTAAACATGGATGTCGTCCTACAGGAAACTATAAACCAGAGCGTGTTGCTTGCTGCACTTCAGGGATTCGAAGTGTTTCTACAGTAAAACGTCTGACTGAACGATGAGAAGGAACATCTGGAGGTGGATCTGTGGAGGTCAGAGGTCAGAGGCCTGAGCACAAACGTCGGTCTTTATGTTTGTATCATCTCTTCCTTTGGTGAGTTGCAGCTTGGAGAGCATGACCTCCTGGAGACAACGACCTGCTTCCCAGCTCCATTTGTCTCTCCCCATTGGGAATGATACTGGAAGCACTGGTGTTTCTGCAGGAGGTCGAGGCTTGCTGTGCTTGTGAACTCGCTTGTTAAACGCTGCCAGCTCGCCGTTAAGGCCCAGAAATACGACTTGTTTGTTGAAGAAGGAATGAAGAGATGGAGCCGTTATGCACGCAGATGCATGTTGAGACTTGGACTGGAGTGGCAATGGAGAAACCAGCTAAACTGGTGCGCTACCAGTCCTGGATTCGCTCCAGCCATGTGGAGCTGCAGACTGGATGTTCCTGAAGCATTTTCCACCACCTGATGGGACAAGCCATGAGGTCGAGGACAGACGCCACATTTTACAGAAAAACACGTTAATAAACAATGAAATAAAACAATAAAGAAGTGAAACATGAAGTTACTGGGTCTCCATGAACACCAGTTAAACCACAGCTGTTCTGCTCCAACACGCCTGGCAGACATTAGATGGACCAACCGCCAATATAGTTCTGCTCAGTGGCTCGTTAGAATCAGGTGTGTTGGAGCAGGGATACATGGATAAGCTGCAGCTAGCGGCCTTTGGGGGCCGGAGATGGACACGCCTGAGCTACGTCCAGAAACTCTGTGAACTCACTGTCATCCAGTTTCACGTCTGAAACGAGTGATAATCAGAAAAATGGAGCCATGAAGAAACTCAGCTCTTCCCGCTGGTGGGCGTCCCCGGCTGGGGGCCTCCCCGGCTGGGGGCCTCCCCGATTGGGGCCCTCTCCGGCTGGCATGGCGGCTCTTCTGATCCAGAAGTCAGGTTTGACTGAACCGCGACTTCCTGCCGAGTCCAGATGGATCATCTCATCCTGGAGGTAACGAGATAAATGATCTCATCAGAGTGGATAAATGTTCTGATCTCTGATCTCCATTTATCTCCACCAGTCTGCTGTTTTCCAGGAAAACTCACTTCCTCTTGTTGTTGCGGCCGCCGGCCTCGTGTCTCCATGGTGAAACGGACCTTTGAACCAAATTGCTGCTTCTTGTCTCTGTGCAACGCCGTGACTTTAAGCAGAGTTATTTATAAAAATCTGTTTTGCAACACAGTCTGCTGATGTTCTTGTTTTACTTCTGGTTCCACCACATATAAAGAAAACTGCTGAGAGAACCGGCCGTGAAGCCGTCTGTTAGTGGACTAAAGTCCCATTTCTACTGGATGCCGAAGACGGACGGCATCTTCGTCCATCTGCTGCAGTTACGTACTTAATCTACTCCTATCTGTAACGTAATGAAACAATACCAGCGTAAACCACAGGATGTGGCTTTCCGCTACCAGCCGGTGTCGGCACTGAACTCGGCCCTGCTGCCTCGTGGAAAGACCGTCTCTACGACTGTAGCAACGGTAAAGACAAAAGGAAACGTGAGGACGTCAACGTCTGACGTAAACGGGAACATTTATGGCCTTAACCCTGGACATGTCCAACCTGGGGCGTCCCAACGTCCTTTAGTGCACAGGAACTGGTTTCTGGACTGGAACAGACATTTATGTGGATCTTCTGCTGAAAACTGATTGTTGAGTAAATATTTCTATAAAAACCTTCTGAGACATTTACTACATTTTGAAACATAACAGATAAAGATAACTTCAGCCTCCTGAGAGTTTGCTTCGACCAACACGACACCAGAAACCTTTAGTAAAGTTCACTTGTTTTATTCTTGCTCTGCAGGATCAGTTCTGTCCAAGACTTCACTGAACTGATGAAGAATTAGATGAACTTTATTTAAACGTCTCATGGGTCCTGACAGTTCAGGGCGTGGAGACGGTAGGATGGTGGTTTATAAAGTTATTACAGAACAAAAGAAGAAAAGACTGTTTATCTTTCTTCTCTGCTGTTTGTCAGTCAAAACACTGGCACCAAATACATCCGTGACAGAGGCGCCGGTAGAAAGGGTTAACGTGAGCCGATAATCAGACTCGTTCTGACTGGATCTGCCGGTTCGAATGGAACATACCAAGCTGAAGACAAACAGTTCACATGTTGAAACCCGTTTTCTGACTGACATGTTTTTTCCATCTGATGGAAGATCTGTTACCCGTCAGCAGAAGCTCGATGCCTGGACTTGTGCTGATTATCTGACAACCGCGGGAATGTTTTAACAAACATGCCTCACATACATCTATCAGCGATGGTTTTATATTCTCCTGAGCTGTGAGTCGTTTCCCAAAAACCATCAGCAGAGTACATAATGTTTTAATATCACAAAAATACAAAGCATAAAATCCACAAAGAAGTAAAAAAAAAAAAAAGTAAAAAAAGTAAAATTTCTTTGTCCAGAAAGTACAAAAGTTGAACCTTTATATAAAATAAACCACATTTTCAGAAACCAGCTTACAAGAAGTTTTACACCTTGAAATACTGAAATACATATGGAGCCAAATCAGCGCCGTAATGTTCGCTCATTTAAAAAAAACATTTGAAATTCAAAATTTAAGACATTAAAAAACAAAACAGTTTTTATTGAAAATAAAACAAAATGTTTAAATGAAATTGAATGGGATTTTTCTAAAGCAACTGTAATCATACTAACTAGTTTAAAAGTGGAAAACAGAAGTCTGATGGTATAAAATAAAATGTTTTGACTTTAATCGTAATGATCTCAATCAGAAAACATAAAATATCGGGTATATGATAGAAAATAATGTTTCATCTTTAAAACTATATAATACTGAAAATGGTCCAACCTGGTCAGGCGAGTGTTGGACCATCACGAGCTAGGCAGGACAAATGCGTAGCATAGTGTCATACTAGTGCGACGACACCAAACAAAACTAACAACATCGATGCGATAATGAGGAATGTTCATTTCCAGAGCTGACCGTCATTTCAACGTCAAGTAAACGATGAAGCAAAACAGCTGAACTGAACAGATGTTTATCTGTCATGTTAGCTCAGCGCTAATCATACTGTACAACCAAAGCGGGCCAGGAATGGTCCGCTCAGTGGAAACAGGGTAGGCAATAATTCACTCCCATTAGAAATCAACTGATTCAAAGGAAATGGAGGTGAAACATCTTCGTACTTTAAAAAAAAAAAAAATCTGTGTCAAGTGACAGATACATCTTTCTAATTTGACTTCTAGTATTCTCACTGCTAGCTGCCTGAAAAAGGCGGGAATCACCATAGTAACAGGAGTATTCCCTCATGGCTGCATCATATCAGAACTGAATAAACAGTAGCAACAATGAGACGAACTGTTCTTTGTTCCTGTTGGTGTTCTTGATTGTTTTCTGAGGAATGTTTTTTAAAAGTTAGCTAAAAATCGTTGCTGTTTTTTTTTTTTTTTTTAGCTATTCAACCTTTCTTTATACTGTGTAATGATGTAAATAAACATCAGTAATCTACAAAAGCAGTACTGAGGCTTTGATCCAAATCCAGTCCCCTTGTATGATCCAGTGGTTACTAAAAAAAAAAAAAAAAAGCTGCCAAGAAAAATAAATGTATATATTCACTTTTTTTTTCTTTACATTAATAATAAGATAATACATAATAAAGCAAACATACCAAGTGTTTATTTATTTAATTAAAATAAGCAAACCGTGATCTTTCTGGGCACTTAGCCAAACATTTTAGCTTTTCTTTTCTATAAAATATTTATTTTATTGCATTTTTACATATAAATGAAAATATTTCACTCTTTGCCAAAAACGCTTAAGTCTAAATCCAGTTTCACTCTGTCATTTTACTGGGCCTGTACATAGACTGTATATAAAAGATGGGCGGAGCCTCCGTGACATCACCCTTAGGTTTCTGAAAAACTGACTCAAAGCTCGGTGGGCGGTTCCTACCATCACCATCTTGGCAGGGGCATGCGTGTCGTCTCGCCCGGAAAATACAAATATGGTCAAAGAGGTGGAGCTGAGAGGGGGGGCTGTGAGCGTCATGGTGGATGATTGACATCGAGCGAACTCCGAGCTTTCTGTAGCTAAGAGCTAACCGAGCTAACCCGGAGATAACAGGAGCTAACCAGCTAACGGAGGTAAGCGAGCTAAAGCTAAGTCACGTTGTTAACCGGCTAAAAACCGCGGTTGTTCTACGTTCTTCTGACTTGAAGCGGGAGATCGGGTACCTGTCAATCAAAAGGACACACCCCTAAATATGCCGACGTGCCAAAGTCTCCGTCCATCTTTCATATACGGTCTATGGTCCTGTACCAGAGAATCTGCCACCCCTACATTCACTAATTGGTAGGATCCCAGTCTGTCCTTACATCTGATTGGCTGCACCATGTTTCCATTCAGTTAAACTCCGCCCACTGCCTGCTTGGATTTCTGAGTGAGAGACTCAGGAATCGGCTCCTGTAGCTAGCTCGTTAGTGACTAACTTTTTACTAACAAAGTTACTGAAAGTTATTCCGCTTCCGAGATAAAACGACTCGTTCTGGTGTCTGAAAACTTTCACTGCTGAGAAAACATTAAACATCTGGATAAATTCATCCAGGAAAAATCTGCATCTGAATGATGAGGAGACCTTTTCATCTGGTCTGAACTCCAACGTTCATTCATTAATTTTCTGAGGCAGAAGCAGTCATTGGGCGAGAGGCTGGATAGACCTGGACAGGTCACCAGTCCATCACAGAGAGACAAACTTCTGAGAACAATTTAGTAAGTTCACCTAACATCATATCTTTGTACATGCATACACCGGAAGAAGATGCTTAGTCCTTTAGAAAGGCCACCATCTGAGCCTCCTCCCAGCCAAGGATCGAACCAGCAACCTTCTTGCTATGAGGCCACCGTGCAGCCCCAAACTCCCACATCACACATGATCCTCCTCCTGCTCCCAAACGTGGAATGTTCATCAGGCGGCGGGCTCGCTTCCTGCAGAACGGCGCTCTTCTTCATCACTTTAATGCAGGGGAAGATGTTTGAGCAGCATCTAGAGGGAGCTGGAGGAACTAAAGCTTATTTATCAACATCTGGAGATTTTAGCTGAGTCCATCACAGAGAATTGGAGCAAAAACTTCGTAATTTGCTTTTACGAATCACAAGTTTCTCCCCAACAGCAGGGGGCGACGTCGAGCATTGTTCCTCTAGAAGCTGCCATGAAACAGCTGCGATGTTTTCTAATATAACCAGCAACTTTTCTGAACACAGAAAACATGAAAGTGGGGACATGCAGGCGGAACAGCATCCAGGAAGCGGCTTTACTGCGTTTATTCATGTCGTTGTGATAAAATGTTCAGATGTCGTGATGAACGCAGTGATTTTGATGGGGCAGGTAAACATGGTTTCTGCAGTGAAATGGCTCGTTTCTCTTCTTCATCGTGACATCTGGTCCGTTTTGGGCTGTTTGAGTGTCTGTGTTTCTGTCCGTTTGGTGGGAAAGCTGTCTATCATCATCGTTTCCCGTTTTATGTTCCAAGAAATGTCTGAGCCCAGATTGCAGGCGGACTGGTCCTTTAAATGATTTGTACTTTATGTCCCTCCTTATCCTGGTGCGTCTTCTGTCCATTTGTCCTCCATGGCTTCAGGTTTTGGCTTCAATCCCGTTCTGGTCTCTTTGGTTGGATGAAAAATCCTCCAGAGGCTTGTCCTCCACCTGCTTGTATCCCCCGTTCTCTCCGGGCCGCTCGTCCTGACGGCTGCCTCGTCTGTGCAGGAAGATGGCCGTCGCCAGGAAACAGATCAGACCCCCTAACACAAAGGCCACCTGCAGACCCAGAAACCTGCATACACACACACACACACACACACACACACACACACACACACACACACACACACACACACACACACACACACACACACACACACAGGCACACACACACACACACACAGGCTGATTAGGGTGGGCTTACATCAGATGGCGAATCAGGACTTGAAGCATGGAGACGTGTTCAGAAAAAAAACACAACGTCACATGTGGTTCAGATATCAGACGTTGGTCTGCATGTGGAGCAGTCTCCTTTTCGCCACGTGTGGCCTTCAAGCCGCAACATGCTGCATGTTGCACACGCTTACGCACCCACCACCTGAGTTGACCTATTTTGCCCAATATGGCCAACATCTGTAGTTTAGTTTGGACAATCTGTGGCCTCCACTGTTGCATATGCTGCATGTTGCACATGCTGCATGTTGCACATGCTGCATGTTGCACGCGCTGCATGTTGCACGCGCTGCATGTTGCACATGCTGCATGTTGCACATGCTGCATGTTGCACGCGCTGCATGTTGCACATCGAAGGCGCTGCATGTTGCACGTCCTGCATATTCATAATCTTGGTTGGAACCAGTCTTCACCATGTTTACATGACTAAATACTGCCGTGTGATTGGTTGGCTTCATGTTTGTGTAAACAGGAAGTAAAACAGGTGGACTCACGTCAGATTAAGGTTTGTTAGGAGAGGCGTCATCCTGCCTACCTGTGCCTGAAGTTATTGAGGTTGTAGTAGTGACAGGAAGTCCGCTTGGCGCAGGTGACGCCCCACTGGATGCAGGTGGTGTCGATCACGCTGCCGTACAGCACGGGACCGGGCATGAATGCTGTACAGATGCAAAAGTTCAGCTTTATTACTGCAGGGATGTGAAGTCCAGTCTGGTGGCTTTAATACATCTGCTCTCTGGGATTTGCTTCAATGGATTTTAAAACATGTGATCATGTCACATCCATGAAGACAACCTCACTGTGAGTTTTGATAGAAAAGTATGGATCATGTCATCTATAGACCGATTGAGGTCCTTGTACTGTTAGCACTATGTGTGAACTTCCGAAGTGTGAACATAGATAAACAGCCAGCCAAACTCCTTTTCTATTCAGAGCTTTCTCACTTCCTACTTCCTGGTTTCTAACAGATGTCAAAATAAAACTCCACAACTCTAACTTCAACTTCCTTTTCCTCACATTACAAAATAAAAGTCTCACAATTAGCTTTTTCCTTTTTAGTAAATAGTCCCAACATAATAACATTTAGCAGAACACTTGGTCACCTTATAAAAATAAACTCAGGGCAGAACAGTCCTACTGAAACATCTGATCATGTGTCTTCTGTGTTACATGTGAACTAGGAAACTGGTGGTGACTTGTGTTTGAGGTTCAGCCAATGTAAGACTTCCTCTCCAGACCTGACGGACTCACCCAGCACTCTGAACAGCATGTACTGAACTCCCACCGCAAACGACTTGTCTTCCGCAGGGACCGTCCTACCAAAGACACACATGTCACATTGAGTGATGAAGACAAGGGGAGATGAAGGTTCATCTTTACCAAAAATAAAGATGCAGCCAGAAGAAGCAGAAAAGCTTTAAGAAGCTGGAACCATCAGTTAACATCCTGTCTTTGGTTTGATAAATACATGTACCGTTTATAAGTGACTGTTTTACCTGATATTTTACATCAGGACTGTCCAGTTGGTCCTCGAGAGCCGCTGTCCTGCAGGTTTTCCATGTATCCCTGCTCCAACACACCTGGATCCTCTAAATGGATCTAACAGCCAATGCAGTTCTCCATAATGACTGATTCATTTGACTCAGGTGTGTTGAAGCAGGGATACATGGAAAACCTGCAGGATTGTGGCCCGTCAGGACCGGAGCTGGAACCCCTTTTAAAGATGTTAACCCTTTAAATGCCTGTTTGATTACATGACATCACTGTTATGTAGAAATAAAGCACAAAAAGAAATGATTTGTGCATTCTGTGCATATTTGTGCACATGTGCACGTTTAACTATAAAAGTGTGATTTTTATGTCATAGTTTAAATCGTCTGTTGAAATCAGGAGATACACAAAACCTGATAATGCATCAAAACAAAAGTGTTGACTGACGTTCTACATGTCCGACTGAATCAAGTTTCTTACATTAATTTAGTTTTGAGACTAATTTGACTCCATACAACAGGAAACCTGGGAAGAGAAGAATGTGGGGTCCAGTCTGAGTGATGTAACGTTTCTTTTGTCTGGCTGTGCTCCCATCACCACTCTGCAACACATTTACCTCCTTTTGGAGGAAAATTTTGGGATTTTTCAGTTTGATGTCAACAAGTATCAGCTGTCATCTGACAGAAGAAACATCCTTCATCCTGCTTGTTTGTAATGAATGGTTCCAGAAAAGGAAACCTTGTGAACTGCGGATGGGAGGATGGTCTCCACAGGACTGCAGCTGGTTTCTGTCCCTCGAGTCAAACAGCAGGAATCTGACATGAGAGCAGCAGAAGGTCTCAGATTTGCTGCATTTACCCTGAGAAACTGCTGCAGCTGCAACAGAACATAAACAGGGGAGCCAGACGTGTTCCGTGGGACAAGAAGGCAGCTCCGATACGACGAAGCGCCGAACTGACCTCCCTACAGGTCAGCTCGGCCTCCTGACGGAGTGCACATTTCCACCGGTCCAAGCTGCTGACGGGACTTCATGTCAGAAAAATAAAATGAAATGAAATAAAAAGACAAAAAGTAACAAAAGAAAAGAAAATCTATCCTACCTGAGTATCATCATGTATGACGGTGTCTGGGAGAATGCAGCGACGAAGGCGGTGAGACCCAGCAGGACCACGAAGGGCAGCAGGCGGTCCGAACAGCCGCTTCCGCAGGTCCCAGGACGGGCGTATCCAGAACCGCTGACACACCGACACTCAGTGTAGTTCTGCAGAAACACGCGATCATCAGGAATCAGGAACTAAATCCCTGCATGTGGGATAAAAATTCTTCTTCAGGAAGTTTTTTTTGTCCTCAAAACTAAACATTTTTTCATGGAGTTTGTTTAAAGAGTCAGAAAACGGCTGAAAAAAATCCATTTTACTTCAAATGAAATTAAATTTCATCACAAAATTAGTTTGATTCACATTTTCTTCAAATTATTTTCTAACATTTTGTTGACAAATATTCTTAAAGTATATATAATAGGTATATTAAAAAGCCAAAACAGAATAATTGACCTTGATGGAAAAAAAAAGAAATAATTTTCATTTACTTTTTAATTTTTTTTAACTTATTTTCTTTTATGTTTTATAATTTAATGTTAATTTAACAGGATTAAATTTTCTATAGTATTTTATTATTTTATTAATAATTTTAATTTAATAATTTGTCATTTAAATATAATTATATTTTTATTACATGAAATTTATTTTTATACAACAGTATTTTATTTCACAATATTAAAAAATCAATTATTCTTAATTATTTAATCAGTTTAACTGAATTCAAATAATTTTAAATTTATTTATTCTATTTTAGTTGAATTAAAAATGTATTTTATTTTCTGCTTTTATGTCTTTATTAAAAATCGATTGTTTCCAGGTAAATTCTGGACAGAATCACAGGGAAACATGGACGGAAACTTTTCCTTCAGATTCAGCAGAACTTCTTTCTGGTCCTGTTGGATCATGAAACGATGATTTTTCTCCGGAAACGGCGGAACGATGTCCTGCGGAGGACGATGATGTAACCGAGGCAGCTGTCGGCACATCTGGAACACTTTCTGCACCAGTTTCTGCGTCTGCTGTTCAGTTTTTGAGCTGATTTCCAGATTAAAAGCAGAAGAGAAACCTTCTGCTGAATCGGTCACGCGCTCCGGACTCCGCTGGAAGTTCATCTTCACATTTGTTGGTTTTCTGGTGAAACTGGATGAAAACTTACTAGGACTTTGTTGGCGGCGTCTGTCTGCATGGAGGAACAGCCGGCGAGGCAGGGGGACATGAACTCCATGCCATCAGAACCGCAGACTGGGTTAAAGGCCTCGTCAGAGCAGCTGCAGCCAGAGGCGCACGTCAGGTTGTCCGAACTGGAAACACACAGAGTCATGCTGGTTTGCATTTAAAGGGAAAAGACTGTTTTAAACGTGAACGTCAGGTCTGAGTGAAAACAGAACCAGTTTTTGGATGGAGTAGGTTTAAACCTTTTCTGGCTCTTAAGCTTGTTAAAGTGCTCAGAAACCAAACTAGGGATTTAATCTGCTGATTTTTCAGCTGAATGTCACCATTTTACCTAATTTTGACCTTTTTAGAGAAGCACCGGTGTGTTTTGGGACCCTGCTGTCATGTCGGTGCCTGTAAACTAAGGGTGGGGGTACCTGGGAGGAAAGATCCCGGCCACCTTCTGGGTCGGACAGCCAATGAACAGCAACGGCAGGGCGGAGAACATGCAGATCATGATGGCGGCTGTGCACAGTTTGCTGGCAGCTCTGACCGAAAGCTGAAACCGCCTCATGAGAGCTCCACCCAGCACGGTTCCCAGCACCGCCATGGGGATCCCAACTGCTCCTGAAACCAAGAAAACCAGGAAAACCAGGAAAACAGCTTGAGTTTCTGTCAGTTTGACGCGACGCAGCCAGAGACAGACGTTATGATCTCACCGATCATCATGGTGGAGAACGGCACCGTCTGTGTGAACTGTTTCTCTATGAACTTGGCCATGAAGGTGGCGAGTCCGGACAGCAGTGCCGCAAGGTTCACCTGAGCCAGCACCACCAGGATGTAGACCGGACTCCGCAGGGTCCGCAGAACGATGTAGGGAAAACCTGAAGGATGACGTGAGCAGGTTAACAGAAGACCCTCTGAAGGCTCTGCATCATCTACATCAAACCTTCTGCTTTCACTTCATCTGCCTCTCTTCTCACCCTGAAGCTCCCATCACTCTGGAACCGGTTCAGTCCGGACTCAGCAGACCAGATTACCTCCCTTATTTAACCATCAAGCTGAAAGTTAGAATCCATTTTTAGTTTTCCACCACTGGCTTGTTGTTCTGAGCCAGATAAACAGATCTAAGGGGAGGAGGATCCAGTCAGAGCACCAAAAACTAAACCTCCATTTCACCCACAATGTCAGGGTGAAATGCTGAAGGAGGGGTCTGTCGGGGGCAGTTGCTGCTTTACAGACATATAAATGTGACGATCGTCTGCATAGAGAGAAATAAAATACCATTGCTCCTGAGAAAAGAGCAGAAGACCTAAAACCGAGCTTTGTGGGACGCCATATAAAGCCCTAACCCGTAAGGAAGGCCCATTTCCACTGAGCGCTGAGGTTTGGGCCGGTACCGTTGGTAAACCCTGCATGCGTAGTGCCAATCCAGCTTGAAACCGGCCCAAACCTCAGTGCTCAGTGGAAATGGATCTTCCTTACATGTGCTGGTCGGCAACTAAACCCACAATTAGTCAATGCCTTAAGTCACGATAAATATTACGTCATCCCAGCAGGAATTAGCCAATGAGAGGCTGCCTTGTTGTCGCGCTGCTGTGTGTGTCATTACAAATCCCAGGAGACTAGCTAAAGATGAGATGATCATTGTTTGTGAGCCTGAAATGTTGATGAGGAGCTATCTGTGTCCATCAGTAGATCCTGTTGACAGAGTTACTCTAGGTTCATGTTTCATCGCAACACGCGTGTTGACCCCTGATGGTGGTCGAGGCCCCTGAGTCAGCCCGGCTGCCGCCTCAGACAGGAAGCAGAGAAGAAGACGCTTACTTTTGAGGAACTGAAGGAGGGAGAGGTTCTGCAGCTGATCGGTTTCCTGCTGGTTCCTGTTCGCCTTGGACTGCTGGCCGTCTGCAGAGTCCTGCACACACGGAAACAACAGCATCACATGGTGGACTCGTTGTCATGCCGACGCTTCAGGTTTACATTCTCAGCTCTTCAGATAAGACTTTCTTATCTCTGTGTTGGCGTCAAGTTTGTGGGAAAAGTTTCTCACTCACAAAGCAAAGATTTACAAAGATTTCACAAACCCAAACACTCTGCAGTCCCATAAAAACTCCCGTTTCTGACGCGAACATCTCTGCACACCGTACGGTTGACCAAACAGCTTTTAGTTTACTATTTTAAGAGGAGCGCTGAGCAGGAAAAGCTGCAGGAAAGTGAGGAAACGAGCTGGAAACTCCAGCAGCTGCAGATCGTCCTCTTCACCTTCATCCCTGTCACACAGCTCTCACGTTTTTTTAAACTACATTGGTACGGGAAAAGACTGGTCTTCCGCGAAAGAAAAACAAAATCCTGCAAACAGGCTGAACAGATCCTGATGAGACGGTTCTTCAGCCGAGCTGACTGGTCAGCCTGCAGCTGTTAAGACTGCTAACGCTCTTCTGTAAATATTCACAACGGACCAATCAGAGAAGCCGGTCGCTGCTGCTTCAATCAGACTTTATATCGCCATGGCGACCAGGAGCCTATAAACTGTCCTAAAGTTCGTCCTGAAGCGTCTGGTAGCCGATGAAGGTCCTTTTTTCACCGTGTTGGAAGGCCTAATAATGATTATTGATTGGGCCGCTGGTTGGTGGGGTTTCTACCGGCACTGCGTCGTCTTTGCAGCATGTGAAAACAATATTGTAAAATGATGTTTAAAGAAGCCAAATCAGCGAAAAGCAATTCCCGGCAGAACGTAACGTGTAAGTTTGGAACTTTCCCACTTGTGACTTGGATGCAGCAACAGTCTGGCCTTCACGACGTGTCACGGCGTTTCACAACGTTTCACGGCGTTCCACAGCGTTCCACAACGTTTCACGGCGTTCCACAGCGTTCCACGGCGTTCCACGCCATTTCACGACGTGTCACGGCGTTCCACAGCGTTCCACGCCGTTTCACGACGTGTCACGGCGTTCCACAGCGTTCCACAACGTGTCACGGCGTTTCACAGCGTTCCACAACGTGTCACGGCGTTCCACAGCGTTCCACAACGTTTCACGGCGTTCCACAACGTTTCACAACGTTTCACGGCGTTCCACGCCGTTTCACAATGTTTCACGGCGTTCCACAGCGTTCCACGCCGTTTCACAACGTGTCACGGCGTTTCACAACGTGTCACGCCGTTTCACAACGTTTCACAACGTTTCACGGCGTTCCACAGCGTTCCACAACATTTCACGGCGTTCCATGCCGTTTCACAACGTTTCACGGCGTTCCACAGCGCCCCACGCCGTTCCACGCCATTTCACAACGTTTCACGCCATTTCACAACGTTCCACAGCGTTCCACGCCGTTTCACGGCGTTCCACAGCGTTCCACGCCGTTTCACGGCGTTCCACGGCGTTTCACATCGTTTCACGGCGTTCCACGCCATTTCACAACGTTTCACAACGTGTCACAACGTTTCACAACGTGTCACGGCGTTTCACAGTGTTTCACCACGTGTCACGGAGTTTCACAACGTGTCACGGCGTTTCACAGCGTTCTACGCCATTTCACAACGTTTCACGGCGTTCCACAGCGTTCCACGCCATTTCACAACGTTTCACGGCGTTCCACTGCGTTCCACGCTGTTTCACATCGTTCCACGGCGTTCCACAACGTTTCACAACGTTCCACGCCGTTTCACAGCGTTCCACACCGTTTCACAACGTTCCACACCGTTTCACAACGTTCCACGGCGTTTCACAACGTTCCACGGCGTTTCACAACGTTCCACAGCGTTCCACAGCGTTCCAGGCTGTTTCACATCGTTCCACGGCGTTCCACATCGTTCCACGGCGTTCCACGCCATTTCACATCGTTCCACGCCATTTAACATCGTTTCACGGCGTTTCACAACGTTTCACAACGTTTCACGGCGTTCCACAGCGTTCCACAACGTTTCACGGCGTTCCACAGCGTTCCACGCCGTTTCACAACGTTTCACGGCGTTCCACAACGTTTCACGGCGTTCCACAACGTTTCACGGCGTTTCACGCCGTTTCACAACGTTTCACGGCGTTCCACAGCGTTCCACGCCGTTTCACAACGTTTCACGGCGTTTCACAGCGTTCCACGCCGTTTCACAACTATTCACGGCGTTCCACAGCGTTCCACGCCGTTTCACAACGTTTCACGGCGTTCCACAGCGTTCCACGCCGTTTCACAACGTTTCACGGCGTTTCACAGCGTTCCACGCCGTTTCACAACTATTCACGGCGTTCCACAGCGTTCCACGCCGTTTCACAACGTTTCACGGCGTTCCACAGCGTTCCACAGCGTTCCACAACGTTTCACGGCGTTCCACGCCATTTCACAACGTTCCACAGCGTTCCACGCCGTTTCACGGCGTTCCACATCGTTCCACATCGTTCCACGCCATTTCACATCGTTCCACGGCGTTCCACTCCATTTCACATCGTTTCACGGCGTTTCACAGCGTTCCACAGCATTCCACACCGCTTCACAACGTTCCACACCGTTTCACAACGTTCCACAGCGTTTCACAACGTTCCACGGTGTTTCACAACGTTCCACAGCGTTCCACGCTGTTTCACATCGTTCCACGGCGTTCCACATCGTTCCACGGCGTTCCACGGCGTTTCACAACGTTTCACAACGTTTCACGGCGTTCCACAGCGTTCCACAACGTTTCACGGCGTTCCACAGCGTTCCACGCCGTTTCACAACGTTTCACGGCGTTCCACAACGTTTCACGGCGTTCCACAACGTTTCACGGCGTTTCACGCCGTTTCACGGCGTTCCACAGCGTTCCACGCCGTTTCACAACGTTTCACGGCGTTTCACAGCGTTCCACGCCGTTTCACAACTATTCACGGCGTTCCACAGCGTTCCACGCCGTTTCACAACGTTTCACGGCGTTCCACAGCGTTCCACAGCGTTCCACAACGTTTCACGGCGTTCCACGCCATTTCACAACGTTCCACAGCGTTCCACGCCATTTCACGGCGTTCCACATCGTTCCACGCCATTTCACATCGTTCCACGGCGTTCCACGCCATTTCACATCGTTTCACGGCGTTTCACAGCGTTCCACAGCATTCCACACCGCTTCACAACGTTCCACACCGTTTCACAACGTTCCACAGCGTTTCACAACGTTCCACGGCGTTTCACAACGTTCCACAGCGTTCCACGCTGTTTCACATCGTTCCACGGCGTTCCACATCGTTCCACGGCGTTCCACGCCATTTCACATCGTTCCACAGCGTTCCACGGCGTTCCACGCCATTTAACATCGTTTCACGGCGTTCCACGGCGTTCCACGCCGTTTCACGGCGTGCCACGGCGTTTCACAACGTTTCACAACGTTTCACAACGTTTCACGGCGTTCCACAGCGTTCCACAACGTTTCACGGCGTTCCACAGCGTTCCACGCCGTTTCACAACGTTTCACGGCGTTCCACAACGTTTCACGGCGTTCCACAACGTTTCACGGCGTTCCACAGCGTTCCACGCCGTTTCACAACGTTTCACGGCGTTCCACAGCGTTCCACGCCGTTTCACAACTATTCACGGCGTTCCACAGCGTTCCACGCCGTTTCACAACGTTTCACAGCGTTCCACAGCGTTCCACAGCGTTCCACAACGTTTCACGGCGTTCCACGCCATTTCACGGCGTTCCACGCCATTTCACAACGTTCCACAGCGTTCCACGCCGTTTCACGGCGTTCCACATCGTTCCACGCCATTTCACATCGTTCCACGGCGTTCCACGCCATTTCACATCGTTTCACGGCGTTCCACAGCGTTCCACGCCGTTTCACAACGTTTCACGGCGTTCCACAGCGTTCCACAGCGTTCCACAACGTTTCACGGCGTTCCACGCCGTTTCACAAAGTTTCACGGCGTTCCACAGCGTTCCACGCCGTTTCACAACTATTCACGGCGTTCCACGCCATTTCACAACGTTTCACGGCGTTCCACAACGTTTCACGGCGTTCCACAGCGCTCCACGCCGTTTCACAACGTTTCACAACGTTTCACGGCGTTCCACAGCGTTCCACGCCGTTTCACAACGTTTCACGGCGTTCCACGCCGTTTCACGTTTCACGGCGTTCCACAGCGTTCCACGCCGTTTCACAGCGTTCCACGCCGTTTCACGGCGTTCCACAGCGCTCCACGCCGTTTCACGTTTCACGGCGTTCCACAGCGTTCCACGCCGTTTCACATCGTTTCACAGCGCTCCACGCCATTTCACATCGTTTCACGGCGTTCCACAGCGTTCCACGGCGTTCCATGCCATTTCACATCGTGTCACGGTGTTTCAAAACGTTCCACAGCGTTCCACGCTGTTTCACAACGTTCCACGGCGTTCCACGGCGTTTCACAACGTTCCACGGCGTTTCACAACGTTCCACAGCGTTCCACGCTGTTTCACATCGTTCCACGGCGTTCCACAACGTTTCACGGCGTTCCACGGCATTTCACAACGTGTCACGGCGTTTCACAACGTGTCACGGCGTTTCACAACGTGTCACGGCGTTCCACAGCGCTCCAAGCCATTTCACATCGTTTCACGGCGTTCCACGCCATTTCACAACGTTTCACGGCGTTCCACAGCGTTCCACGGCGTTCCATGCCATTTCACATCGTGTCACGGTGTTTCAAAACGTTCCACAGCGTTCCACGCTGTTTCACAACGTTCCATGCCATTTCACATCGTGTCACGGTGTTTCAAAACGTTCCACAGCGTTCCACGCCGTTTCACAACGTGTCACGGCGTTTCACAACGTTCCACAGCGTTCCACGCTGTTTCACATCGTTCCACGGCGTTCCACGGCATTTCACAACGTGTCATGGCGTTTCACAACGTGTCACGGCGTTCCACAGCGCTCCACGCCGTTCCACGCCGTTTCACAACGTTTCACGGCGTTCCACGGCGTTCCACGGCGTTCCACAGCGCTCCACGCCGTTTCACAACGTTTCACGGCGTTCCACAGCGTTCCACAACGATTCACGGCGTTCCACGCCATTTCACAACGTTCCACAGCGTTCCACGCCGTTTCACGGCGTTCCACAGCGTTCCACGCCATTTCACAACGTTTCACGGCGTTCCACAACGTTTCACGGCGTTCCACAACGTTTCACGGCGTTCCACAGCGCTCCACGCCGTTTCACAACGTTTCACAACGTTTCACGGCGTTCCACAGCGCTCCACGCCGTGTCACAACTATTCACGGCGTTCCACAGCGTTCCACGCCATTTCACAACGTTTCACGGCGTTCCACAGCGTTCCACGCCGTTTCACAACGTTTCACGGCGTTCCACGCCGTTTCACGTTTCACGGAGTTCCACAGTGTTCCACGCCGTTTCACGGCGTTCCACAGCGCTCCACGCCGTTTCACAACGTTTCACGGCGTTCCACGCCGTTTCACGTTTCACGGCGTTCCACAGCGTTCCACGCCGTTTCACAGCGCTCCACGCCATTTCACATCGTTTCACGGCGTTCCACGCCATTTCACAACGTGTCACGGCGTTCCACAGCGTTCCACGGCGTTCCACAACGTTTCACGGCGTTCCACGGCATTTCACAACGTGTCACGGCGTTTCACAACGTGCCACGGCGTTTCACAACGTGTCACGGCGTTTCACAACGTGTCACGGCGTTCCACGCTGTTTCACAACGTTCCACGGCGTTCCACGGCGTTTCACAACGTTCCACGGCGTTTCACAACGTTCCACAGCGTTCCACGCTGTTTCACATCGTTCCACGGCGTTCCACAACGTTTCACGGCGTTCCACGGCATTTCACAACGTGTCACGGCGTTTCACAACGTGTCACGCCGTGTCACAACTATTCACGGCGTTCCACAGCGTTCCACGCCATTTCACAACGTTTCACGGCGTTCCACAGCGTTCCACGCCGTTTCACAACGTTTCACGGCGTTCCACGCCGTTTCACGTTTCACGGAGTTCCACAGTGTTCCACGCCGTTTCACGGCGTTCCACAGCGCTCCACGCCGTTTCACAACGTTTCACGGCGTTCCACGCCGTTTCACGTTTCACGGCGTTCCACAGCGTTCCACGCCGTTTCACAGCGCTCCACGCCATTTCACATCGTTTCACGGCGTTCCACGCCATTTCACAACGTGTCACGGCGTTCCACAGCGTTCCACGGCGTTCCACAACGTTTCACGGCGTTCCACGGCATTTCACAACGTGTCACGGCGTTTCACAACGTGCCACGGCGTTTCACAACGTGTCACGGCGTTTCACAACGTGTCACGGCGTTCCACGCTGTTTCACAACGTTCCACGGCGTTTCACAACGTTCCACGGCGTTTCACAACGTTCCACAGCGTTCCACGCTGTTTCACATCGTTCCACGGCGTTCCACAACGTTTCACGGCGTTCCACGGCATTTCACAACGTGTCACGGCGTTTCACAACGTGTCACGGCGTTTCACAACGTGTCACGGCATTCCACAGCGCTCCACGCCATTTCACGCCGTTTCACGGCGTTCCACATCGTTCCACGCCATTTCACATCGTTCCACGGTGTTTCAAAGCGTTCCACAGCGTTCCACGCCGTTTCACAACGTGTCACGGCGTTTCACAACGTTCCACAGCGTTCCACGCTGTTTCACATCGTTCCACGGCGTTCCACAACGTTTCACGGCGTTCCACGGCATTTCACAACGTGTCACGGCGTTTCACAACGTGTCACGGCGTTTCACGGCGTTCCACAGCGCTCCACGCCGTTCCACGCCGTTTCACAACGTTTCACGGCGTTCCACAGCGCTCCACGCCGTTTCACAACGTTTCACGGCGTTCCACAGCGTTCCACAACGTTTCACGGCGTTCCACAACGTTTCACGGCGTTCCCCGGCGTTCCACGCCGTTTCACAACGTTTCACAACGTTTCACGGCGTTCCACAGCGTTCCACGGCGTTCCATGCCATTTCACATCGTGTCACGGTGTTTCAAAACGTTCCACAGCGTTCCACGCCGTTTCACAACGTGTCACGGCGTTTCACAACGTTCCACAGCGTTCCACGCTGTTTCACATCGTTCCACGGCGTTCCACAACGTTCCACGCCGTTTCACAACGTTCCACGGCGTTCCACAGCGTTCCACGCCGTTTCACAACGTTTCACGGCGTTCCACAGCGTTCCACGCCGTTTCACAACTATTCACGGCGTTCCACAGCGTTCCACGGCGTTTCACGGCGTTCCACGCCATTTCACATCGTTCCACAGCGTTCCACGCCGTTCCACATCGTTCCACGCCATTTCACATCGTTCCACGGCGTTCCACGGCGTTTCACATCGTTTCACGGCGTTTCACAACGTTTCACGGCGTTCCACAGCGTTCCACGCCGTTTCACAAGGTTTCACGGCGGTCCACAGCGTTCCACAACGTTTCACGGCGTTCCACGCCGTTTCACAAAGTTTCACGGCGTTCCACAGCGTTCCACGCCGTTTCACAACTATTCACGGCGTTCCACGCCATTTCACAAGGTTTCACGGCGTTCCACAGCGTTCCACAACGTTTCACGGCGTTCCACGGCGTTTCACAACTATTCACGGCGTTCCACGCCATTTCACAACGTTTCACGGCGTTCCACAACGTTTCACGGCGTTCCACAGCGCTCCACGCCGTTTCACAACGTTTCACAACGTTTCACGGCGTTCCACAGCGTTCCACGCCGTGTCACAACTATTCACGGCGTTCCACAGCGTTCCACGCCATTTCACAACGTTTCACGGCGTTCCACAGCGTTCCACGCCGTTTCACAACGTTTCACGGCGTTCCACGCCGTTTCACGTTTCACGGCGTTCCACAGCGTTCCACGGCGTTCCACAGCGCTCCACGCCGTTTCACAACGTTTCACGGCGTTCCACGCCGTTTCACAACGTTTCACGGCGTTCCACGCCGTTTCACGTTTCACGGCGTTCCACAGCGTTCCACGCCGTTTCACATCGTTTCACAGCGCTCCACGCCATTTCACATCGTTTCACGGCGTTCCACAGCGTTCCACGGCGTTCCATGCCATTTCACATCGTGTCACGGTGTTTCAAAACGTTCCACAGCGTTCCACGCTGTTTCACAACGTTCCACGGCGTTCCACGGCGTTTCACAACGTTCCACGGCGTTTCACAACGTTCCACAGCGTTCCACGCTGTTTCACATCGTTCCACGGCGTTCCACAACGTTTCACGGCGTTCCACGGCATTTCACAACGTGTCACGGCGTTTCACAACGTGTCACGGCGTTTCACAACGTGTCACGGCGTTCCACAGCGCTCCACGCCATTTCACATCGTTTCACGGCGTTCCACGCCATTTCACAACGTTTCACGGCGTTCCACGGCATTCCATGCCATTTCACATCGTGTCACGGTGTTTCAAAACGTTCCACAGCGTTCCACGCTGTTTCACAATGTTCCATGCCATTTCACATCGTGTCACGGTGTTTCAAAACGTTCCACAGCGTTCCACGCCGTTTCACAACGTGTCACGGCGTTTCACAACGTTCCACGCCGTTTCACGTTTCACGGCGTTCCACAGCGTTCCACGCCGTTTCACAGCGCTCCACGCCATTTCACATCGTTTCACGGCGTTCCACGCCATTTCACAACGTGTCACGGCGTTCCACAGCGTTCCACGGCGTTCCACAACGTTTCACGGCGTTCCACGGCATTTCACAACGTGTCACGGCGCTTCACAACGTGCCACGGCGTTTCACAACGTGTCACGGCGTTTCACAACGTGTCACGGCGTTCCACGCTGTTTCACAACGTTCCACGGCGTTCCACGGCGTTTCACAACGTTCCACGGCGTTTCACAACGTTCCACAGCGTTCCACGCTGTTTCACATCGTTCCACGGCGTTCCACAACGTTTCACGGCGTTCCACGGCATTTCACAACGTGTCACGGCGTTTCACAACGTGTCACGCCGTGTCACAACTATTCACGGCGTTCCACAGCGTTCCACGCCATTTCACAACGTTTCACGGCGTTCCACAGCGTTCCACGCCGTTTCACAACGTTTCACGGCGTTCCACGCCGTTTCACGTTTCACGGAGTTCCACAGTGTTCCACGCCGTTTCACGGCGTTCCACAGCGCTCCACGCCGTTTCACAACGTTTCACGGCGTTCCACGCCGTTTCACGTTTCACGGCGTTCCACAGCGTTCCACGCCGTTTCACAGCGCTCCACGCCATTTCACATCGTTTCACGGCGTTCCACGCCATTTCACAACGTGTCACGGCGTTCCACAGCGTTCCACGGCGTTCCACAACGTTTCACGGCGTTCCACGGCATTTCACAACGTGTCACGGCGTTTCACAACGTGCCACGGCGTTTCACAACGTGTCACGGCGTTTCACAACGTGTCACGGCGTTCCACGCTGTTTCACAACGTTCCACGGCGTTTCACAACGTTCCACGGCGTTTCACAACGTTCCACAGCGTTCCACGCTGTTTCACATCGTTCCACGGCGTTCCACAACGTTTCACGGCGTTCCACGGCATTTCACAACGTGTCACGGCGTTTCACAACGTGTCACGGCGTTTCACAACGTGTCACGGCATTCCACAGCGCTCCACGCCATTTCACGCCGTTTCACGGCGTTCCACATCGTTCCACGCCATTTCACATCGTTCCACGGTGTTTCAAAGCGTTCCACAGCGTTCCACGCCGTTTCACAACGTGTCACGGCGTTTCACAACGTTCCACAGCGTTCCACGCTGTTTCACATCGTTCCACGGCGTTCCACAACGTTTCACGGCGTTCCACGGCATTTCACAACGTGTCACGGCGTTTCACAACGTGTCACGGCGTTTCACGGCGTTCCACAGCGCTCCACGCCGTTCCACGCCGTTTCACAACGTTTCACGGCGTTCCACAGCGCTCCACGCCGTTTCACAACGTTTCACGGCGTTCCACAGCGTTCCACAACGTTTCACGGCGTTCCACAACGTTTCACGGCGTTCCCCGGCGTTCCACGCCGTTTCACAACGTTTCACAACGTTTCACGGCGTTCCACAGCGTTCCACGGCGTTCCATGCCATTTCACATCGTGTCACGGTGTTTCAAAACGTTCCACAGCGTTCCACGCCGTTTCACAACGTGTCACGGCGTTTCACAACGTTCCACAGCGTTCCACGCTGTTTCACATCGTTCCACGGCGTTCCACAACGTTCCACGCCGTTTCACAACGTTCCACGGCGTTCCACAGCGTTCCACGCCGTTTCACAACGTTTCACGGCGTTCCACAGCGTTCCACGCCGTTTCACAACTATTCACGGCGTTCCACAGCGTTCCACGGCGTTTCACGGCGTTCCACGCCATTTCACATCGTTCCACAGCGTTCCACGCCGTTCCACATCGTTCCACGCCATTTCACATCGTTCCACGGCGTTCCACGGCGTTCCACGGCGTTTCACATCGTTTCACGGCGTTTCACAACGTTTCACGGCGTTCCACAGCGTTCCACGCCGTTTCACAAGGTTTCACGGCGGTCCACAGCGTTCCACAACGTTTCACGGCGTTCCACGCCGTTTCACAAAGTTTCACGGCGTTCCACAGCGTTCCACGCCGTTTCACAACTATTCACGGCGTTCCACGCCATTTCACAAGGTTTCACGGCGTTCCACAGCGTTCCACAACGTTTCACGGCGTTCCACGGCGTTTCACAACTATTCACGGCGTTCCACGCCATTTCACAACGTTTCACGGCGTTCCACAACGTTTCACGGCGTTCCACAGCGCTCCACGCCGTTTCACAACGTTTCACAACGTTTCACGGCGTTCCACAGCGTTCCACGCCGTGTCACAACTATTCACGGCGTTCCACAGCGTTCCACGCCATTTCACAACGTTTCACGGCGTTCCACAGCGTTCCACGCCGTTTCACAACGTTTCACGGCGTTCCACGCCGTTTCACGTTTCACGGCGTTCCACAGCGTTCCACGGCGTTCCACAGCGCTCCACGCCGTTTCACAACGTTTCACGGCGTTCCACGCCGTTTCACAACGTTTCACGGCGTTCCACGCCGTTTCACGTTTCACGGCGTTCCACAGCATTCCACGCCGTTTCACATCGTTTCACAGCGCTCCACGCCATTTCACATCGTTTCACGGCGTTCCACAGCGTTCCACGGCGTTCCATGCCATTTCACATCGTGTCACGGTGTTTCAAAACGTTCCACAGCGTTCCACGCTGTTTCACAACGTTCCACGGCGTTCCACGGCGTTTCACAACGTTCCACGGCGTTTCACAACGTTCCACAGCGTTCCACGCTGTTTCACATCGTTCCACGGCGTTCCACAACGTTTCACGGCGTTCCACGGCGTTTCACAACGTGTCACGGCGTTTCACAACGTGTCACGGCGTTTCACAACGTGTCACGGCGTTCCACAGCGCTCCACGCCATTTCACATCGTTTCACGGCGTTCCACGCCATTTCACAACGTTTCACGGCGTTCCACGGCATTCCATGCCATTTCACATCGTGTCACGGTGTTTCAAAACGTTCCACAGCGTTCCACGCTGTTTCACAATGTTCCATGCCATTTCACATCGTGTCACGGTGTTTCAAAACGTTCCACAGCGTTCCACGCCGTTTCACAACGTGTCACGGCTTTTCACAACGTTCCACGCTGTTTCACATCGTTCCACGGCGTTCCACGGCATTTCACAACGTGTCATGGCGTTTCACAACGTGTCACGGCGTTTCACGGGGTTCCACAGCGCTCCACGCCGTTCCACAACGTTTCACGGCGTTCCACAGCGCTCCACGCCGTTTCACAACGTTTCACGGCGTTCCACAGCGTTCCACAACGTCTCACGGCGTTCCACGCCATTTCACAACGTTCCACAGCGTTCCACGCCGTTTCACGGCGTTCCACAGCGTTCCACGCCGTTTCACGGCGTTCCACATCGTTCCACAGCGTTTCACAGCGTTTCACAACGTGTCACGGCGTTTCACGGCGTTTCACAGCGTTCTACGCCGTTTCACAACGTTTCACGGCGTTCCACGCCATTTCACAACGTTTCACGGCGTTCCACTGCGTTCCACGCTGTTTCACATCGTTCCACGGCGTTCCACAACGTTTCACAACGTTCCACGCCGTTTCACAGCGTTCCACAGCGTTCCACACCGTTTCACAAGGTTCCACGGCGTTTCACAACGTTCCACGGCGTTTCACAACGTTCCACAGCGTTCCACGCTGTTTCACATCGTTCCACGGCGTTCCACATCGTTCCACGGCGTTCCACATCGTTCCACATCGTTCCACGGCGTTCCACATCGTTCCACATCGTTCCACGGCGTTCCACGCCATTTCACATCGTTCCACAGCGTTCCACGGCGTTCCACGCCATTTAACATCGTTTCACGGCGTTCCACGGCGTGCCACGGCGTTTCACAACGTTTCACAACGTTTCATGGCGTTCCACAGCGTTCCACAACGTTTCACGGCGTTCCACGGCGTTCCACGCCGTTTCACAACGTTTCACGGCGTTCCACGGCGTTCCACGCCGTTTCACAACGTTTCACGGCGTTCCACAGCGTTCCACGCCGTTTCACAACTATTCACGGCGTTCCACAGCGTTCCACGCCGTTTCACGGCGTTCCACAGCGTTCCACAACGTTTCACGGCGTTCCACGCCATTTCACAACGTTCCACAGCGTTCCACGCCGTTTCACGGCGTTCCACATCGTTCCACATCGTTCCACGCCATTTCACATCGTTCCACGGTGTTTCAAAGCGTTCCACAGCGTTCCACGCCGTTTCACAACGTGTCACGGCGTTTCACAACGTTCCACAGCGTTCCACGCTGTTTCACATCGTTCCACGGCGTTCCACAACGTTTCACGGCGTTCCACGGCATTTCACAACGTGTCACGGCGTTTCACAACGTGTCACGGCGTTTCACGGCGTTCCACAGCGCTCCACGCCGTTCCACGCCGTTTCACAACGTTTCACGGCGTTCCACAGCGCTCCACGCCGTTTCACAACGTTTCACGGCGTTCCACAGCGTTCCACAACGTTTCACGGCGTTCCACAACGTTTCACGGCGTTCCCCGGCGTTCCACGCCGTTTCACAACGTTTCACAACGTTTCACGGCGTTCCACAGCGTTCCACGGCGTTCCATGCCATTTCACATCGTGTCACGGTGTTTCAAAACGTTCCACAGTGTTCCACGCCGTTTCACAACGTGTCACGGCGTTTCACAACGTTCCACAGCGTTCCACGCTGTTTCACATCGTTCCACGGCGTTCCACAACGTTCCACGCCGTTTCACAACGTTTCACGGCGTTCCACAGCGTTCCACGCCGTTTCACAACTATTCACGGCGTTCCACAGCGTTCCACGGCGTTTCACGGCGTTCCACAGCGTTCAACAACGTTTCACGGCGTTCCACGCCATTTCACAACGTTCCACAGCGTTCCACGCCGTTTCACGGCGTTCCACATCGTTCCACGCCATTTCACATCGTTCCACGGCGTTCCACGGCGTTCCACGGCGTTTCACATCGTTTCACGGCGTTTCACAACGTTTCACGGCGTTCCACAGCGTTCCACGCCGTTTCACAAGGTTTCACGGCGTTCCACAGCGTTCCACAACGTTTCACGGCGTTCCACGCCGTTTCACAAAGTTTCACGGCGTTCCACAGCGTTCCACGCCGTTTCACAACTATTCACGGCGTTCCACGCCATTTCACAAGGTTTCACGGCGTTCCACAGCGTTCCACAACGTTTCACGGCGTTCCACGGCGTTCCACAACTATTCACGGCGTTCCACGCCATTTCACAACGTTTCACGGCGTTCCACAACGTTTCACGGCGTTCCACAGCGCTCCACGCCGTTTCACAACGTTTCACAACGTTTCACGGCGTTCCACAGCGTTCCACGCCGTGTCACAACTATTCACGGCGTTCCACAGCGTTCCACGCCATTTCACAACGTTTCACGGCGTTCCACAGCGTTCCACGCCGTTTCACAACGTTTCACGGCGTTCCACGCCGTTTCACGTTTCACGGCGTTCCACAGCGTTCCACGGCGTTCCACAGCGCTCCACGCCGTTTCACAACGTTTCACGGCGTTCCACGCCGTTTCACAACGTTTCACGGCGTTCCACGCCGTTTCACAACGTTTCACGGCGTTCCACGCCGTTTCACGTTTCACGGCGTTCCACAGCGTTCCACGCCGTTTCACATCGTTTCACAGCGCTCCACGCCATTTCACATCGTTTCACGGCGTTCCACAGCGTTCCACGGCGTTCCATGCCATTTCACATCGTGTCACGGTGTTTCAAAACGTTCCACAGCGTTCCACGCTGTTTCACAACGTTCCACGGCGTTTCACAACGTTCCACGGCGTTTCACAACGTTCCACAGCGTTCCACGCTGTTTCACATCGTTCCACGGCGTTCCACAACGTTTCACGGCGTTCCACGGCATTTCACAACGTGTCACGGCGTTTCACAACGTGTCACGGCGTTTCACAACGTGTCACGGCGTTCCACAGCGCTCCACGCCATTTCACATCGTTTCACGGCGTTCCACGCCATTTCACAACGTTTCACGGCGTTCCACGGCGTTCCATGCCATTTCACATCGTGTCACGGTGTTTCAAAACGTTCCACAGCGTTCCACGCTGTTTCACAATGTTCCATGCCATTTCACATCGTGTCACGGTGTTTCAAAACGTTCCACAGCGTTCCACGCCGTTTCACAACATGTCACGGCGTTTCACAACGTTCCACAGCGTTCCACGCTGTTTCACATCGTTCCACGGCGTTCCACGGCATTTCACAACGTGTCACGGCGTTTCACAACGTGTCACGGCGTTTCACAACGTGTCACGGCGTTCCACAGCGCTCCACGCCATTTCACATCGTTTCACGGCGTTCCACGCCATTTCACAACGTTTCACGGCGTTCCACGGCGTTCCATGCCATTTCACATCGTGTCACGGTGTTTCAAAACGTTCCACAGCGTTCCACGCTGTTTCACAATGTTCCATGCCATTTCACATCGTGTCACGGTGTTTCAAAACGTTCCACAGCGTTCCACGCCGTTTCACAACGTGTCACGGCGTTTCACAACGTTCCACAGCGTTCCACGCTGTTTCACATCGTTCCACGGCGTTCCACGGCATTTCACAACGTGTCATGGCGTTTCACAACGTGTCACGGCGTTTCACGGGGTTCCACAGCGCTCCACGCCGTTCCACAACGTTTCACGGCGTTCCACAGCGCTCCACGCCGTTTCACAACGTTTCACGGCGTTCCACAGCGTTCCACAACGTCTCACGGCGTTCCACGCCATTTCACGGCGTTCCACGCCATTTCACAACGTTCCACAGCATTCCACGCCGTTTCACGGCGTTCCACAGCGTTCCACAGCGTTCCACGCCGTTTCACGGCGTTCCACATCGTTCCACAGCGTTCCACAGCGTTTCACAGCGTTTCACAACGTGTCACGGCGTTTCACGGCGTTTCACAGCGTTCTACGCCGTGTCACGGCGTTTCACGGCGTTTCACAGCGTTCTACGCCGTTTCACAACGTTTCACGGCGTTCCACGCCATTTCACAACGTTTCACGGCGTTCCACTGCGTTCCACGCTGTTTCACATCGTTCCACGGCGTTCCACGCCGTTTCACAACGTTCCACGCCGTTTCACAGCGTTCCACAGCGTTCCACACCGTTTCACAACGTTCCACGGCGTTTCACAACGTTCCACGGCGTTTCACAACGTTCCACGGCGTTTCACAACGTTCCACAGCGTTCCACGCTGTTTCACATCGTTCCACGGCGTTCCACATCGTTCCACGGCGTTCCACGGCGTTCCACATCGTTCCACGGCGTTCCACGGCGTTCCACATCGTTCCACGGCGTTCCACATCGTTCCACGGCGTTCCACGCCATTTCACATCGTTCCACAGCGTTCCACGGCGTTCCACGCCATTTAACATCGTTTCACGGCGTTCCACGGCGTTCCACGCCGTTTCACGGCGTGCCACGGCGTTTCACAACGTTTCACAACGTTTCATGGCGTTCCACAGCGTTCCACAACGTTTCACGGCGTTCCACAGCGTTCCACGCCGTTTCACAACGTTTCACGGCGTTCCACGCCGTTTCACAACGTTTCACGGCGTTCCACGCCGTTTCACAACGTTTCACGGCGTTCCACAGCGTTCCACGCCGTTTCACAACGTTTCACGGCGTTCCACAGCGTTCCACAACGTTTCACGGCGTTCCACGCCATTTCACAACGTTCCACGGCGTTCCACGCCGTTTCACGGCGTTCCACATCGTTCCACGCCATTTCACATCGTTCCACGGCGTTCCACGCCATTTCACATCGTTCCACGGCGTTCCACGCCATTTCACATCGTTTCACGGCGTTTCACAACGTTTCACAACGTTTCACGGCGTTCCACGGCGTTCCACGCCGTTTCACAAGGTTTCACGGCGTTCCACAGCGTTCCACAACGTTTCACGGCGTTCCACGCCGTTTCACAACGTTTTACGGCGTTCCACAACGTTTCACGGCGTTCCACGGCATTTCACAACGTGTCACGGCGTTTCACAACGTGTCACGGCGTTTCACAACGTGTCACGGCGTTCCACAGCGCTCCACGCCATTTCACATCGTTTCACGACGTTCCACGCCATTTCACAACGTTTCACGGCGTTCCACAGCGTTCCACGGCGTTCCATGCCATTTCACATCGTGTCACGGTGTTTCAAAACGTTCCACAGCGTTCCACGCTGTTTCACAACGTTCCATGCCATTTCACATCGTGTCACGGTGTTTCAAAACGTTCCACAGCGTTCCACGCCGTTTCACAACGTGTCACGGCGTTTCACATCGTTCCACAGCGTTCCACGCTGTTTTACATCGTTCCACGGCGTTCCACGGCATTTCACAACGTGTCATGGCGTTTCACAACGTGTCACGGCGTTTCACGGCGTTCCACAGCGCTCCACGCCGTTCCACGCCGTTTCACAACGTTTCACGGCGTTCCACAGCGCTCCACGCCGTTTCACAACGTTTCACGGCGTTCCACAGCGTTCCACAACGTTTCACGGCGTTCCACGCCATTTCACAACGTTCCACAGCGTTCCACAGCGTTCCACGGCGTTCCACAGCGTTCCACGCCGTTTCACGGCGTTCCACATCGTTCCACAGCGTTTCACAGCGTTTCACAACGTGTCACGGCGTTTCACGGCGTTTCACGCCATTTCACAACGTTTCACGGCGTTGCACTGCGTTCCACGCTGTTTCACATCGTTCCACGGCGTTCCACAACGTTTCACAACGTTCCACGCCGTTTCACAGCGTTCCACAGCGTTCCACACCGTTTCACAACGTTCCACGGCGTTTCACAACGTTCCACGGCGTTTCACAACGTTCCACAGCGTTCCACGCTGTTCCACATCGTTCCACGGCGTTCCACATCGTTCCACATCGTTCCACGGCGTTCCACGCCATTTCACATCGTTCCACAGCGTTCCACGGCGTTCCACGCCATTTAACATCGTTTCACGGCGTTCCACGGCGTTCCACGCCGTTTCACGGCGTGCCACGGCGTTTCACAACGTTTCACAACGTTTCACGGCGTTCCACAGCGTTCCACAACGTTTCACGGCGTTCCACGGCGTTCCACGCCGTTTCACAACGTTTCACGGCGTTCCACGGCGTTCCACGCCGTTTCACAACGTTTCACGGCGTTCCACAGCGTTCCACGCCGTTTCACAACGTTTCACGGCGTTCCACAGCGTTCCACAACGTTTCACGGCGTTCCACGCCATTTCACAACGTTCCACAGCGTTCCACGCCGTTTCACGGCGTTCCACATCGTTCCACGCCATTTCACATCGTTCCACGGCGTTCCACGGCGTTCCACGCCATTTCACATCGTTTCACGGCGTTTCACAACGTTTCACAACGTTTCACGGCGTTCCACAGCGTTCCACAACGTTTCACGGCGTTCCACGCCGTTTCACAAAGTTTCACGGCGTTCCACAGCGTTCCACGCCGTTTCACAACTATTCACGGCGTTCCACGCCATTTCACAACGTTTCACGGCGTTCCACAACGTTTCACGGCGTTCCACAGCGCTCCACGCCGTTTCACAACGTTTCACGGCGTTCCACAGCGTTCCACGCCGTGTCACAACTATTCACGGCGTTCCACAGCGTTCCACGCCATTTCACAACGTTTCACGGCGTTCCACAGCGTTCCACGCCGTTTCACAACGTTTCACGGCGTTCCACGCCGTTTCACAACGTTTCACGGCGTTCCACGCCGTTTCACGTTTCACGGCGTTCCACAGCGTTCCACGCCGTTTCACGGCGTTCCACAGCGCTCCACGCCGTTTCACAACGTTTCACGGCGTTCCACGCCGTTTCACGTTTCACGGCGTTCCACAGCGTTCCACGCCGTTTCACGGCGTGCCACGGCGTTTCACAACGTTTCACAACGTTTCACGGCGTTCCACAGCGTTCCACAACGTTCCACGCCGTTTCACGGCGTTCCACATCGTTCCACGCCATTTCACATCGTTCCACGGCGTTCCACGGCGTTCCACGCCATTTCACATCGTTTCACAACGTTTCACAACGTTTCACGGCGTTCCACAGCGTTCCACAACGTTTCACGGCGTTCCACGCCGTTTCACAAAGTTTCACGGCGTTCCACAGCGTTCCACGCCGTTTCACAACTATTCACGGCGTTCCACGCCATTTCACAACGTTTCACGGCGTTCCACAACGTTTCACGGCGTTCCACAGCGCTCCACGCCGTTTCACAACGTTTCACGGCGTTCCACAGCGTTCCACGCCGTGTCACAACTATTCACGGCGTTCCACAGCGTTCCACGCTATTTCACAACGTTTCACGGCGTTCCACAGCGTTCCACGCCGTTTCACAACGTTTCACGGCGTTCCACGCCGTTTCACAACGTTTCACGGCGTTCCACGCCGTTTCACGTTTCACGGCGTTCCACAGCGTTCCACGCCGTTTCACGGCGTTCCACAGCGCTCCACGCCGTTTCACAACGTTTCACGGCGTTCCACGCCGTTTCACGTTTCACGGCGTTCCACAGCGTTCCACGCCGTTTCACAGCGCTCCACGCCATTTCACATCGTTTCACGGCGTTCCACGCCATTTCACAACGTTTCACGGCGTTCCACAGCGTTCCACAGCGTTCCACGCCGTTTCACAACTATTCACGGCGTTCCACGCCATTTCACAACGTTTCACGGCGTTTCACGGCGTTCCACAACGTTTCACGGCGTTCCACAGCGCTCCACGCCGTTTCACAACGTTTCACAACGTTTCACGGCGTTCCACAGCGCTCCACGCCGTTTCACAACGTTTCACAACGTTTCACGGCGTTCCACGCCGTTTCACGGCGTTCCACGCCGTTTCACAACGTTTCACGGCGTTCCACGCCGTTTCACGTTTCACGGCGTTCCACAGCGTTCCACGCCGTTTCACGGCGTTCCACAGCGCTCCACGCCGTTTCACAACGTTTCACGGCGTTCCACGCCGTTTCACGTTTCACGGCGTTCCACAGCGTTCCACGCCGTTTCACAGCGCTCCACGCCATTTCACATCGTTTCACGGCGTTCCACGCCATTTCACAACGTTTCACGGCGTTCCACAGCGTTCCACGGCGTTCCATGCCATTTCACATCGTGTCACGGTGTTTCAAAACGTTCCACAGCGTTCCACGCTGTTTCACAACTATTCACGGCGTTTCACGGCGTTTCACAACGTGTCACGGCGCTTCACAACGTGTCACGGCGTTTCACAACGTGTCACGGCGTTTCACAACGTTTCACAGCGTTTCACGGCGTTTCACGGCGATTCACGTCGATTCACAACGTTTCACAGCGTTTCACGACGTTTCACAACGTTTCACAACGTGTCACGGCGTTCCACAGCGTTCCACGCTGTTTCACATCGTTCCACGGCGTTCCACAACGTTTCACAACGTTCCACGCCGTTTCACAGCGTTCCACGCCGTTTCACAGCGTTCCACAGCGTTCCACACCGTTTCACAACGTTCCACGGCGTTTCACAACGTGTCACACCGTTTCACAACGTTTCACAACGTGTCACGCTGTTTCACAACGTTCCACAGCGTTCCACGCTGTTTCACATCGTTCCACGGCGTTCCACATCGTTCCACGGCGTTCCACGCCATTCCACAGCGTTCCACGCTGTTTCACATCATTCCACGCCGTTTCACGGCGTTCCACGGCGTTTCACAACGTGTCACACCATTTCACAACATGTCACGGCGTTTCACAGCGTTTCACAACGTGTCACGGCGTTCCACGCCATTTCACATCGTTTCACGGCGTTCCACGCCATTTCACAACGTTTCACGGCGTTCCACAGCGTTCCACGGCGTTCCACGGCGTTCCATGCCATTTCACATCGTGTCACGGTGTTTCAAAACGTTCCACAGCGTTCCACGCTGTTTCACAACGTTCCATGCCATTTCACATCGTGTCACGGTGTTTCAAAACGTTCCACAGCGTTCCACGCCGTTTCACAACGTGTCACGGTGTTTCAAAACGTTCCACAGCGTTCCACGCCGTTTCACAACGTGTCACGGCGTTTCACAACGTTCCACAGCGTTCCACGCTGTTTCACATCGTTCCACGGCGTTCCACGGCGTTCCACGGCGTTCCACGGCATTTCACAACGTGTCACAGCGTTTCACAACGTGTCACGGCGTTTCACGGCGTTCCACAGCGCTCCACGCCGTTCCACAGCGTTCCACAACGTTTCACGGCGTTCCACGCCATTTCAGAACGTTCCACAGCGTTCCACGCCGTTTCACGGCGTTCCACAGCGTTCCACGCCGTTTCACGGCGTTCCACATCGTTCCACAGCGTTCCACGGCGTTCCACGCCGTTTCACATCGTTTCACGCCGTTCCACGCCATTTCACAACGTTTCACAACGTGTCATAACGTTTCACAACGTGTCACGGCGTTTCACAACGTGTCACGGCGTTTCACAGCGTTTCACGGCGTTTCACAACGTTTCACGGCGTTCCACGCCATTTCACAACGTTTCACGGCGTTCCACAACGTTTCACGGCGTGTCACGGCGTTTCACAACGTGTCACGGCGTTTCACCACGTGTCACGGCGTTTCACCACGTGTCACGGCGTTCCACAACGTTTCACAACGTTTCACGGCGTTCCACAACGTTTCACGGCGTTCCACAACGTTTCACGGCGTGTCACGGCGTTTCACGGCGTGTCACGGCGTTTCACAACGTGTCACGGCATTTCACAACGTGTCACGGCATTTCACAACGTGTCACGGCATTTCACAACGTGTCACGGCATTTCACAACGTGTCACGCCATTTCACGGCGTTTCACAACGTGTCACGGCGTTTCACAACGTGTCACGGCGTTTCACAACGTGTCACGGCGTTTCACAACGTGTCACGGCGTTTCACAACGTGTCACGGCGTTTCACGGTGTTTCACGGCGTTTCACAACGTTTCACAACGTTTCACAGCGTTTCACGTCGTTTCACGTCGTTTCACGTCGTTTCACGTCGTTTCACGGCGTTTCACAACGTTTCACAACGTTTCACAACGTGTCACGGCGTTCCACGGCATTTCACGGCGTTCCACGGCATTTCACATCGTTCCACGGCGTTTCACAACGTGTCACGGCGTTTCACAACGTTCCACAGCGTTCCACGCTGTTTCACATCGTTCCACGGCGTTCCACAACGTTTCACGGCGTTCCACGGCATTTCACAACGTGTCACGGCGTTTCACAACGTGTCACGGCGTTTCACAACGTGTCACGGCGTTTCACGGCGTTTCACAACGTTTCACGGCGTTCCACAGCGTTCCACGGCGTTCCATGCCATTTCACATCGTGTCACGGTGTTTCAAAACGTTCCACAGCGTTCCACGCTGTTTCACAACGTTCCATGCCATTTCACATCGTGTCACGGTGTTTCAAAACGTTCCACAGCGTTCCACGCTGTTTCACAACGTTCCACGGCGTTCCACGCCGTTTCACAACGTGTCACGGCGTTCCACGCTGTTTCACAGCGTTCCACGGCGTTCCACAACGTGTCACGGCGTTTCACAACGTGTCACGGCGTTTCACAACGTGTCACGGCGTTTCACAACGTGTCACGGCGTTTCACAACGTGTCACGGCGTTTCACAACGTGTCACGGCGTTTCACAACGTGTCACGGCGTTTCACAACATGTCACGGCATTTCACGCCGTTTCACAACGTGTCACGGCGTTTCACAACGTGTCACGGCGTTTCACAACGTGTCACGGCGTTTCACAACGTGTCACGGCGTTTCACGGTGTTTCACGGCGTTTCACAACGTTTCACAACGTTTCACGGCGTTTCACAACGTTTCACAGCGTTTCACAGCGTTTCACGGCGATTCACAACGTTTCACAACGTGTCACGTCGTTTCACGGCGTTTCACAACGTTTCACAACGTGTCACGGCGTTTCACAACGTGTCACGGCGTTCCACGGCATTTCACGGCGTTCCACGGCATTTCACATCGTTCCACGGCGTTTCACAACGTGTCACGGCGTTTCACAACGTGTCACGGCGTTCCACGGCATTTCACGGCGTTCCACGGCATTTCACATCGTTCCACAGCGTTCCACAACGTTTCACGGCGTTCCACGGCATTTCACATCGTTCCACGGCGTTTCACAACGTGTCACGGCGTTTCACAACGTTCCACAGCGTTCCACGCTGTTTCACATCGTTCCACGGCGTTCCACAAAGTGTCACGGCGTTCCACGGCATTTCACAACGTGTCACGGCGTTTCACAACGTGTCACGGCGTTTCATAACGTGTCACGGCGTTTCACGGCGTTTCACAACGTGTCACGGCGCTTCACAACGTGTCACGGCGTTTCACAACGTGTCACGGCGCTTCACAACGTGTCACGGCGCTTCACAACGTGTCACGGCGTTTCACAACGTTTCACAGCGTTTCACGGCGTTTCACGGCGATTCACGTCGATTCACAACGTTTCACGGCGTTTCACGACGTTTCACAACGTGTCACGGCGTGTCACGGCATTTCACAACGTTTCACAACGTGTCACGGCGTTCCACAGCGTTCCACGCTGTTTCACATTGTTCCACAACGTTTCACAACGTTCCACGCCGTTTCACAGCGTTCCACGCCGTTTCACAGCGTTCCACAGCGTTCCACACCGTTTCACAACGTTCCACGGCGTTTCACAACGTTCCACGGCGTTTCACAACGTGTCACACCGTTTCACAACGTGTCACGCTGTTTCACAACGTTCCACAGCGTTCCACGCTGTTTCACATCGTTCCACGGCGTTCCACATCGTTCCACGGCGTTCCACGCCATTCCACAGCGTTCCACGCTGTTTCACATCGTTCCACGCCGTTTCACGGCGTTCCACGGCGTTTCACAACGTGTCACGGCGTTTCACAGCGTTTCACAGCGTTTCACAACGTGTCACGGCGTTCCACAGCGCTCCACGCCATTTCACATCGTTTCACGGCGTTCCACGCCATTTCACAACGTTTCACGGCGTTCCATGCCATTTCACATCGTGTCACGGTGTTTCAAAACGTTCCACAGCGTTCCACGCTGTTTCACAACGTTCCATGCCATTTCACATCGTGTCACGGTGTTTCAAAACGTTCCACAGCGTTCCACGCCGTTTCACAACGTGTCACGGCGTTTCACAACGTTCCACAGCGTTCCACGCTGTTTCACATCGTTCCACGGCGTTCCACGGCGTTCCACGGCATTTCACAACGTGTCACGGCGTTTCACAACGTGTCACGGCGTTTCACGGCGTTCCACAGCGCTCCACGCCGTTCCACGCCGTTTCACAACATTTCACGGCGTTCCACAGCGCTCCACGCCGTTTCACAACGTTTCACGGCGTTCCACAGCGTTCCACAGCGTTCCACAGCGTTCCACAACGTTTCACGGCGTTCCACGCCATTTCACAACGTTCCACAGCGTTCCACGCCGTTTCACGGCGTTCCACAGCGTTCCACGCCGTTTCACGGCGTTCCACATCGTTCCACAGCGTTCCACGGCGTTCCACGCCGTTTCACATCGTTTCACGGCGTTCCACGCCATTTCACAACGTTTCACAACGTGTCACAACGTTTCACAACGTGTCACAACGTGTCACAACGTGTCACGGCGTTTCACAGTGTTTCACCACGTGTCACGGCGTTTCACAACGTGTCACGGCGTTTAACAGCGTTTCACAGCGTTTCACAGCGTTTCACAACGTGTCACGGCGTTTCACGGCGTTTCACAGCGTTCTACACCGTTTCACAACGTTTCACGGCGTTCCACGCCATTTCACAACGTTTCACGGCGTTCCACAACGTGTCACGGCGTTTCACAACGTGTCACGGCGTTTCACAACGTGTCACGGCGTTTCACAACGTGTTACGGCGTTTCACAACGTTTCACAACGTGTCACGGCGTTTCACAACGTGTCACGGCGTTCCACGGCAGTTCACATCGTTCCACGGCGTTTCACAACGTGTCACGGCGTTTCACAACGTGTCACGGCGTTTCACAACGTTCCACAGCGTTCCACGCTGTTTCACATCGTTCCACGGCGTTCCACGGCGTTCCACGGCATTTCACAACGTGTCACGGCGTTTCACAACGTGTCACGGCGTTTCACGGCGTTCCACAGCGCTCCACGCCGTTTGACAACATTTCACGGCGTTCCACAGCGCTCCACGCCGTTTCACAACGTTTCACGGCGTTCCACAGCGTTCCACAGCGTTCCACAACGTTTCACGGCGTTCCACGCCATTTCACAACGTTCCACAGCGTTCCACGCCGTTTCACGGCGTTCCACAGCGTTCCACGCCGTTTCACGGCGTTCCACATCGTTCCACAGCGTTCCACGGCGTTCCACGCCGTTTCACATCGTTTCACGGCGTTTCACAACGTGTCACAACGTTTCACAACGTGTCACAACGTTTCACAACGTGTCACAACGTTTCACAACGTGTCAAGGCGTTTCACAGTGTTTCACCACGTGTCACGGCGTTTCACAACGTGTCACGGCGTTTCACGGCGTTTCACAGCGTTCTACGCCGTTTCACAACGTTTCACGGCGTTCCACAACGTGTCACGGCGTTTCACAACGTGTCACGGCGTTTCACAACGTGTCACGGCGTTTCACAACGTTTCACAACGTGTCACGGCGTTTCACAATGTGTCACGGCGTTCCACGGCATTTCACGGCGTTCCACGGCGTTTCACAACGTGTCACGGTGTTTCACAACGTGTCACGGTGTTTCAAAACGTTCCACAGCGTTCCACGCTGTTTCACAACGTTCCACAGCGTTCCACAACGTTTCACGGCATTTCACATCGTTCCACGGCGTTCCACAACGTGTCACGGCGTTCCACGGCATTTCACAACGTGTCACGGCGTTTCACAACGTGTCACGGCATTTCATAACGTGTCACGGCGTTTCACGGCGTTTCACAACGTGTCACGGCGCTTCACAAGGTGTCACGGCGTTTCACAACGTGTCACGGCGCTTCACAACGTGTCACGGCGTTTCACAACGTGTCACGGCGTTTCACAACGTTTCACAGCGTTTCACGGCGTTTCACGGGCGATTCACGTCGATTCACAACGTTTCACAGCGTTTCACGACGTTTCACAACGTGTCACGGCGTGTCACGGCGTGTCACGGCGTGTCACGGCGTTTCACAACGTTTCACAACGTTTCACAACGTGTCACGGCGTTCCACAGCGTTCCACGCTGTTTCACATCGTTCCACGGCGTTCCACACCGTTTCACAACGTTCCACGGCGTTTCACAACGTGTCACACCGTTTCACAACGTTTCACAACGTGTCACGCTGTTTCACAACGTTCCACAGCGTTCCACGCTGTTTCACATCGTTCCACGGCGTTCCACATCGTTCCACGGCGTTCCAACGCCATTCCACAGCGTTCCACGCTGTTTCACATCGTTCCACGCCGTTTCACGGCGTTCCACGGCGTTTCACAACGTGTCACACCATTTCACAACGTGTCACGGCGTTTCACAGCGTTTCACAACGTGTCACGGCGTTCCACAGCGTTCCACGCCATTTCACATCGTTTCACGGCGTTCCACGCCATTTCACAACGTTTCACGGCGTTCCACAGCGTTCCACGGCGTTCCATGCCATTTCACATCGTGTCACGGTGTTTCAAAACGTTCCACAGCGTTCCACGCTGTTTCACAACGTTCCATGCCATTTCACATCGTGTCACGGTGTTTCAAAACGTTCCACAGCGTTCCACGCCGTTTCACATCGTTCCACGGCGTTCCACGGCGTTCCACGGCATTTCACAACGTGTCACGGCGTTTCACAACGTGTCACGGCGTTTCACGGCGTTCCACAGCGCTCCACGCCGTTCCACGCCGTTTCACAACGTTTCACGGCGTTCCACAGCGCTCCACGCCGTTTCACAACGTTTCACGGCGTTCCACAGCGTTCCACAACGTTTCACGGCGTTCCACGCCATTTCACAACGTTCCACAGCGTTCCACGCCGTTTCACGGCGTTCCACAGCGTTCCACGCCGTTTCACGGCGTTCCACATCGTTCCACATCGTTCCACAGCGTTCCACGGCGTTCCACGCCGTTTCACATCGTTTCACGGCGTTCCACGCCGTGTCACAACGTTTCACAACGTGTCACGGCGTTTCACAACGTGTCACGGCGTTTCACAACGTGTCACGGCGTTTCACAGAGTTTCACCACGTGTCACGGCGTTTCACAACGTGTCACGGCGTTTCACAGCGTTTCACAACGTGTCACGGCGTTTCACGGCGTTTCACAGCGTTCTACGCCGTTTCACAACGTTTCACGGCGTTCCACGCCATTTCACAACGTTTCACGGCGTTCCACAACGTTTCACGGCGTGTCACGGCATTTCACAACGTGTCACGGCGTTTCACCACGTGTCACACCGTTTCACGGCGTTCCACAACATTTCACGGCGTTCCACAACGTTTCACGGCGTGTCACGGCGTTTCACAACGTGTCACGGCGTTTCACAACGTGTCACGGCGTTTCACAACGTGTCACGGCGTTTCACAACGTGTCACGGCGTTTCACGGTGTTTCACGGCGTTTCACAACGTTTCACAACGTTTCACAGCGTTTCACAGCGTTTCACGGCGATTCACAACGTTTCACAGCGTTTCACGTCGTTTCACGTCGTTTCACGGCGTTTCACAACGTTTCACAACGTGTCACGGCGTTTCACAACGTGTCACGGCGTTCCACGGCATTTCACGGCGTTCCACGGCATTTCACATCGTTCCACGGCGTTTCACAACGTGTCACGGCGTTTCACAACGTGTCACGGCGTTTCACGGTGTTTCACAACGTTTCACAGCGTTTCACAGCGTTTCACGGCGATTCACAACGTTTCACAGCGTTTCACGTCGTTTCACGTCGTTTCACGTCGTTTCACGGCGTTTCACAACGTTTCACAACGTTTCACAACGTGTCACGGCGTTTCACAACGTGTCACGGCGTGTCACGGCGTGTCACGGCGTTTCACAACGTTTCACAACGTGTCACGGCGTTCCACAGCGTTCCACGCTGTTTCACATCGTTCCACGGCGTTCCACAACGTTTTACAACGTTCCACGCCGTTTCATAGCGTTCCACGCCGTTTCACAGCGTTCAACAGCGTTCCACACCGTTTCACAACGTTCCACGGCGTTTCACAACGTGTCACACCGTTTCACAACGTTTCACAACGTGTCACGCTGTTTCACAACGTTCCACAGCGTTCCACGCTGTTTCACATCGTTCCACGGCGTTCCACATCGTTCCACGGCGTTCCACGCCATTCCACAGCGTTCCACGCTGTTTCACATCGTTCCACGCCGTTTCACGGCGTTCCACGGCGTTTCACAACGTGTCACACCATTTCACAACGTGTCACGGCGTTTCACAGCGTTTCACAACGTGTCACGGCGTTCCACAGCGTTCCACGCCATTTCACATCGTTTCACGGCGTTCCACGCCATTTCACAACGTTTCACGGCGTTCCACAGCGTTCCACGGCGTTCCATGCCATTTCACATCGTTTCACGGTGTTTCAAAACGTTCCACAGCGTTCCACGCTGTTTCACAACGTTCCATGCCATTTCACATCGTGTCACGGTGTTTCAAAACGTTCCACAGCGTTCCACGCCGTTTCACAACGTGTCACGGCGTTTCACAACGTTCCACAGCGTTCCACGCTGTTTCACATCGTTCCACGGCGTTCCACGGCATTTCACAACGTGTCACGGCGTTTCACAACGTGTCACGGCGTTTCACGGCGTTCCACAGCGCTCCACGCCGTTCCACGCCGTTTCACAACGTTTCACGGCGTTCCACAGCGCTCCACGCCGTTTCACAACGTTTCACGGCGTTCCACAGCGTTCCACAACGTTTCACGGCGTTCCACGCCATTTCACAACGTTCCACAGCGTTCCACGCCGTTTCACGGCGTTCCACAGCGTTCCACGCCGTTCCACGCCGTTTCACATCGTTTCACGGCGTTCCACGCCGTTTCACAACGTTTCATAACGTGTCACAACGTTTCACAACGTGTCACGGCGTTTCACAACGTGTCACGGCGTTTCACAACGTGTCACGGCGTTTCACAACGTGTCACGGCGTTTCACAGTGTTTCACCACGTGTCACAGCGTTTCACAACGTGTCACGGCGTTTCACAGCGTTTCACAACGTGTCACGGCGTTTCACGGCGTTTCACAGCGTTCTACGCCGTTTCACAACGTTTCACGGCGTTCCACGCCATTTCACAACGTTTCACGGCGTTCCACAACGTTTCACGGCGTGTCACGGCGTTTCACAACGTGTCACGGCGTTTCACAACGTGTCACGGCGTTTCACCACGTGTCACACCGTTTCACGGCGTTCCACAACGTTTCACGGCGTTCCACAACGTTTCACGGCGTGTCACGGCGTTTCACAACGTGTCACGGCGTTTCACAACGTGTCACGGCGTTTCACGGCGTTTCACAACGTGTCACGGCGTTTCACGGTGTTTCACGGCGTTTCACAACGTTTCACAACGTTTCACAGCGTTTCACAGCGTTTCACGCCGATTCACAACGTTTCACAGCGTTTCACGTCGTTTCACGTCGTTTCACGGCGTTTCACAACGTTTCACAGCGTTTCACGTCGTTTCACGTCGTTTCACGGCGTTTCACAACGTTTCACAACGTTTCACAACGTGTCACGGCGTTTCACAACGTGTCACGGCGTTCCACGGCATTTCACGGCGTTCCACGGCGTTCCACGGCATTTCACATCGTTCCACGGCGTTTCACAACGTGTCACGGCGTTTCACAACGTTCCACAGCGTTCCACGCTGTTTCACATCGTTCCACGGCGTTCCACGGCATTTCACAACGTGTCACGGCGTTTCACAACGTGTCACGGCGTTTCACAACGTGTCACGGCGTTTCACGGCGTTTCACAACGTGTCACGGCGTTTCACAACGTGTCACGGCGTTTCACAACGTGTCACGGCATTTCACGGCGTTTCACAACATGTCACTGCGTTTCACAACGTGTCACGGCGTTTCACGGTGTTTCACGGCGTTTCACAACGTTTCACAACGTTTCACGGCGTTTCACAACGTTTCACAGCGTTTCACAGCGTTTCACGGCGATTCACAACGTTTCACAACGTGTCACGTCGTTTCACGTCGTTTCACGGCGTTTCACAACGTTTCACAACGTGTCAGACCGTTTCACAACGTGTCACGGCGTTCCACGGCATTTCACGGCGTTCCACGGCATTTCACATCGTTCCACGGCGTTTCACAACGTGTCACGGCGTTTCACAACGTGTCACGGTGTTTCAAAACGTTCCACAGCGTTCCACGCTGTTTCACAACGTTCCACAGCGTTCCACAACGTTTCACGGCGTTCCACGGCATTTCACATCGTTCCACGGCGTTTCACAACGTGTCACGGCGTTTCACAACGTTCCACAGCGTTCCACGCTGTTTCACATCGTTCCACGGCGTTCCACAACGTGTCACGGCGTTCCACGGCATTTCACAACGTGTCACGGCGTTTCACAACGTGTCACGGCGTTTCATAACGTGTCACGGCGTTTCACGGCGTTTCACAACGTGTCACGGCGCTTCACAACGTGTCACGGCGTTTCACAACGTTTCACAGCGTTTCACGGCGTTTCACGGCGATTCACGTCGATTCACAACGTTTCACAGCGTTTCACGACGTTTCACAACGTGTCACGGCGTTCCACAGCGTTCCACAACGTTTCACATCGTTCCACGGCGTTCCACAACGTTTCACAACGTTCCACGCCGTTTCACAGCGTTCCACGCCGTTTCACAGCGTTTCACAGCGTTCCACGGCGTTTCACAACGTTCCACGGCGTTCCACGCCGTTTCACACCGTTTCACAACGTTCCACGGCGTTTCACAACGTTCCACGGCGTTTCACAACGTGTCACACCGTTTCACAACGTTTCACAACGTGTCACGCTGTTTCACAACGTTCCAAAGCGTTCCACGCTGTTTCACATCGTTCCACGGCGTTCCACATCGTTCCACGGCGTTCCACGCCATTCCACAGCGTTCCACGCTGTTTCACATCGTTCCACGCCGTTTCACGGCGTTCCACGGCGTTTCACAACGTGTCACACCATTTCACAACGTGTCACGGCGTTTCACAGCGTTTCACAACGTGTCACGGCGTTCCACAGCGCTCCACGCCATTTCACATCGTTTCACGGCGTTCCACGCCATTTCACAACGTTTCACGGCGTTCCACAGCGTTCCACGGCGTTCCATGCCATTTCACATCGTGTCACGGTGTTTCAAAACGTTCCACAGCGTTCCACGCTGTTTCACAACGTTCCATGCCATTTCACATCGTGTCACGGTGTTTCAAAACGTTCCACAGCGTTCCACGCTGTTTCACATCGTTCCACGGCGTTCCACGGCATTTCACAACGTGTCACGGCGTTTCACAACGTGTCACGGCGTTTCACAACGTGTCACGGCGTTTCACAACGTGTCACGGCGTTTCACGGCGTTTCACAACGTGTCACGGCGTTTCACAACGTGTCACGGCGTTTCACAACATGTCACTGCGTTTCACAACGTGTCACGGCGTTTCACGGTGTTTCACGGCGTTTCACAACGTTTCACAACGTTTCACGGCGTTTCACAACGTTTCACAGCGTTTCACGTCGTTTCACGGCGTTTCACAACGTTTCACAACGTGTCACGTCGTTTCACGTCGTTTCACGGCGTTTCACAACGTTTCACAACGTGTCACACCGTTTCACAACGTGTCACGGCGTTCCACGGCATTTCACGGCGTTCCACGGCATTTCACATCGTTCCACGGCGTTTCACAACGTGTCACGGCGTTTCACAACGTGTCACGGTGTTTCAAAACGTTCCACAGCGTTCCACGCTGTTTCACAACGTTCCACAGCGTTCCACAACGTTTCACGGCGTTCCACGGCATTTCACATCGTTCCACGGCGTTTCACAACGTGTCACGGCGTTTCACAACGTTCCACAGCGTTCCACGCTGTTTCACATCGTTCCACGGCGTTCCACAACGTGTCACGGCGTTCCACGGCATTTCACAACGTGTCACGGCGTTTCACAACGTGTCACGGCGTTTCATAACGTGTCACGGCGTTTCACGGCGTTTCACAACGTGTCACGGCGCTTCACAACGTGTCACGGCGTTTCACAACGTTTCACAGCGTTTCACGGCGTTTCACAACGTGTCACGGCGTTCCACAGCGTTCCACAACGTTTCACATCGTTCCACGGCGTTCCACAACGTTTCACAACGTTCCACGCCGTTTCACAGCGTTCCACGCCGTTTCACAGCGTTTCACAGCGTTCCACGGCGTTTCACAACGTTCCACGGCGTTCCACGCCGTTTCACACCGTTTCACAACGTTCCACGGCGTTCCACATCGTTCCACGCCGTTCCACAGCGTTCCACGCTGTTTCACATCGTTCCACGCCGTTTCACGGCGTTCCACGGCGTTTCACAACGTGTCACACCATTTCACAACGTGTCACGGCGTTTCACAGCGTTTCACAACGTGTCACGGCGTTCCACAGCGCTCCACGCCATTTCACATCGTTTCACGGCGTTCCACGCCATTTCACAACGTTTCACGGCGTTCCACAGCGTTCCACGGCGTTCCATGCCATTTCACATCGTGTCACGGTGTTTCAAAACGTTCCACAGCGTTCCACGCTGTTTCACAACGTTCCATGCCATTTCACATCGTGTCACGGTGTTTCAAAACGTTCCACAGCGTTCCACGCCGTTTCACAACGTGTCACGGCATTTCACAACGTTCCACAGCGTTCCACGCTGTTTCACATCGTTCCACGGCGTTCCACGGCATTTCACAACGTGTCACGGCGTTTCAGAACGTGTCACGGCGTTTCACGGCGTTCCACAGCGCTCCACGCCGTTCCACGCCGTTTCACAACGTTTCACGGCGTTCCACAGCGCTCCACGCCGTTTCACAACGTTTCACGGCGTTCCACAGCGTTCCACAACGTTTCACGGCGTTCCACAGCGTTCCACAACGTTTCACGGCGTTCCACGCCATTTCACAACGTTCCACAGCGTTCCACGCCGTTTCACGGCGTTCCACAGCGTTCCACGCCGTTTCACGGCGTTCCACATCGTTCCACAGCGTTCCACGGCGTTCCACGCCGTTTCACATCGTTTCACGGCGTTCCACGCCATTTCACAACGTTTCACAACGTATCACAACGTTTCACCACGTGTCACGGCGTTTCACAACGTGTCACGGCGTTTCACAGCGTTTCACAGCGTTTCACAGCGTTTCACAACGTGTCACGGCGTTTCACAACGTGTCACGGCGTTTCACAGCGTTTCACAGCGTGTCACGGCGTTTCACGGCGTTTCACAGCGTTCTACGCCGTTTCACAACGTTTCACGGCGTTCCACGCCATTTCACAACGTTTCACGGCGTTCCACAACGTTTCACAGCGTTTCACAACGTGTCACGGCGTTTCACGGCGTTTCACAGCGTTCTACGCCGTTTCACAACGTTTCACGGCGTTCCACGCCATTTCACAACGTTTCACGGCGTTCCACAACGTTTCACGGCGTGTCACGGCGTTTCACAACGTGTCACGGCGTTTCACCATGTTTCACACCGTTTCACAACGTTTCACAACGTTTCACGGCGTTCCACAACGTTTCACGGCGTTCCACAACATTTCACCGCGTGTCACGGCGTTTCACAACGTGTCACGGCGTTTCACAACGTGTCACGGCGTTTCACAACGTGTCACGGCATTTCACAACGTGTCACGGCATTTCACAACGTGTCACGGCGTTTCACAACGTGTCACGGCATTTCACGGCGTTTCACAACGTGTCACGGCGTTTCACAACGTGTCACGGCGTTTCACAACGTGTCACGGCGTTTCACAACGTTTCACAACGTTTCACAGCGTTTCACAGCGTTTCACAGCGTTTCACGGCGTTTCACAGCGTTTCACAACGTTTCACAACGTTTCACAACGTGTCACGGCGTTTCACAACGTGTCACGGCGTTCCACGGCATTTCACGGCGTTCCACGGCATTTCACATCGTTCCACGGCGTTTCACAACGTGTCACGGCGTTTCACGGCGTTTCACAACGTGTCACGGCGTTTCACAACGTTCCACAGCGTTTCACGGCGTTTCACAACGTGTCACGGCGTTTCACAACGTTCCACAGCGTTCCACGCTGTTTCACATCGTTCCACGGCGTTCCACAACGTTTCACGGCGTTCCACGGCATTTCACAACGTGTCACGGCGTTTCACAACGTGTCACGGCGTTTCACGGCGTTTCACAACGTGTCACGGCGTTTCACAACGTGTCACGGCATTTCACAACGTGTCACGGCGTTTCACAGCGTTTCACCACGTGTCACGGCGTTTCACAACGTGTCACGGCGTTTCACAACGTGTCACGGCGTTTCACAACGTGTCACGGCATTTCACAACATGTCACGGCGTTTCACAACGTGTCACGGCGTTTCACAACGTGTCACGGCGTTTCACAACGTGTCACGGCGTTTCACAACGTGTCACGGCGTTTCACAACGTGTCACGGCGTTTCACAACGTGTCACGGCGTTTCACGGTGTTTCACGGCGTTTCACAACGTTTCACAACGTTTCACGGCGTTTCACAGCGTTTCACAACGTGTCACGTCGTTTCACGGCGTTTCACAACGTTTCACAACGTGTCACGGCGTTTGGCAACGTGTCACGGCGTTCCACGGCATTTCACATCGTTCCACGGCGTTTCACAACGTGTCACGGCGTTTCACAACGTGTCACGGTGTTTCAAAACGTTCCACAGCGTACCACGCTGTTTCACAACGTTCCACAGCGTTCCACAACGTTTCACGGCGTTCCACGGCATTTCACATCGTTCCACGGCGTTTCACAACGTGTCACGGCGTTTCACAACGTTCCACAGCGTTCCACGCTGTTTCACATCGTTCCACGGCATTTCACAACGTGTCACGGCGTTTCACAACGTGTCACGGCGTTTCATAACGTGTCACGGCGTTTCACGGCGTTTCACAACGTGTCACGGCGCTTCACAAGGTGTCACGGCGTTTCACAACGTGTCACGGCATTTCACAACGTGTCACGGCGTTTCACAACGTGTCACGGCATTTCACGGCGTTTCACAACGTGTCACGGCGTTTCACAACGTGTCACGGCGTTTCACAACGTGTCACGGCGTTTCACAACGTTTCACAACGTTTCACAGCGTTTCACGGCGTTTCACGGCGTTTCACAGCGTTTCACAACGTTTCACAACGTGTCACGGCGTTTCACAACGTGTCACGGCGTTCCACGGCATTTCACGGCGTTCCACGGCATTTCACATCGTTCCACGGCGTTTCACAACGTGTCACGGCGTTTCACGGCGTTTCACAACGTGTCACGGCGTTTCACAACGTTCCACAGCGTTCCACGCTGTTTCACATCGTTCCACGGCGTTCCACAACGTTTCACGGCGTTCCACGGCATTTCACAACGTGTCACGGCGTTTCACAACGTGTCACGGCGTTTCACAACGTGTCACGGCGTTTCACGGCGTTTCACAACGTGTCACGGCGTTTCACAACGTGTCACGGCGTTTCACAACGTGTCACGGCATTTCACAACGTGTCACGGCGTTTCACAGCGTTTCACCACGTGTCACGGCGTTTCACAACGTGTCACGGCGTTTCACAACGTGTCACGGCGTTTCACAACGTGTCACGGCATTTCACAACATGTCACGGCGTTTCACAACGTGTCACGGCGTTTCACAACGTGTCACGGCGTTTCACGGCGTTTCACAACGTTTCACGGCGTTTCACAGCGTTTCACAACGTGTCACGTCGTTTCACGGCGTTTCACAACGTTTCACAACGTGTCACGGCGTTTCACAACGTGTCACGGCGTTCCACGGCATTTCACGGCGTTCCACGGCATTTCACATCGTTCCACGGCGTTTCACAACGTGTCACGGCGTTTCACAACGTGTCACGGTGTTTCAAAACGTTCCACAGCGTACCACGCTGTTTCACAACGTTCCACAGCGTTCCACAACGTTTCACGGCGTTCCACGGCATTTCACAACGTGTCACGGCGTTTCACAACGTTCCACAGCGTTCCACGCTGTTTCACATCGTTCCACGGCATTTCACAACGTGTCACGGCGTTTCACAACGTGTCACGGCGTTTCATAACGTGTCACGGCGTTTCACGGCGTTTCACAACGTGTCACGGCGCTTCACAAGGTGTCACGGCGTTTCACAACGTGTCACGGCGTTTCACAACGTGTCACAGCGTTTCACGGCGTTTCACAGCGATTTACGTCGATTCACAACGTTTCACAGCGTTTCACGACGTTTCACAACGTGTCACGGCGTTTCACAACGTTTCACAACGTGTCACGGCGTTTCACAACGTTTCACAACGTGTCACGGCGTTCCACAGCGTTCCACGCTGTTTCACATCGTTCCACGGCGTTCCACAACGTTTCACAACGTTCCACGCCGTTACACAGCGTTCCACGCCGTTTCACAGCGTTCCACAGCGTTCCACACCGTTTCACAACGTTCCACGGCGTTTCACAACGTTCCACGGCGTTTCACAACGTGTCACACCGTTTCACAACGTTTCACAACGTGTCACGCTGTTTCACAACGTTCCACAGCGTTCCACGGCGTTCCACATCGTTCCACGGCGTTCCACGCCATTCCACAGCGTTCCACGCTGTTTCACATCGTTCCACGCCGTTTCACGGCGTTCCACGGCGTTTCACAACGTGTCACACCGTTTCACAACGTGTCACGGCGTTTCACAGCGTTTCACAACGTGTCACGGCGTTCCACAGCGCTCCACGCCGTTTCACATCGTTTCACGGCGTTCCACGCCATTTCACAACGTTTCACGGCGTTCCACAGCGTTCCACGGCGTTCCATGCCATTTCACATCGTGTCACGGTGTTTCAAAACGTTCCACAGCGTTCCACGCTGTTTCACAACGTTCCATGCCATTTCACATCGTGTCACGGTGTTTCAAAACGTTCCACAGCGTTCCACGCTGTTTCACAACGTTCCACGGCGTTCCACGCCGTTTCACAACGTGTCACGGCGTTTCACAACGTTCCACAGCGTTCCACGCTGTTTCACATCGTTCCACGGCGTTCCACAACGTTTCACGGCGTTCCACGGCATTTCACAACGTGTCACGGCGTTTCACGGCGTTTCACAACGTGTCACGGCGTTTCACAACGTGTCACGGCGTTTCACGGCATTTCACAACGTGTCACGGCGTTTCACATCGTGTCACGGCATTTCACAACGTGTCACGGCGTTTCACGGCGTTTCACAACGTGTCACGGCGTTTCACAACGTGTCACGGCGATTCACAACGTTTCACAACGTGTCACGTCGTTTCACGTCGTTTCACGGCGTTTCACAACGTTTCACAACGTGTCACGGCGTTCCACGGCATTTCACGGCGTTCCACGGCATTTCACATCGTTCCACGGCGTTTCACAACGTGTCACGGCGTTTCACAACGTGTCAAGGTGTTTCAAAACGTTCCACAGCGTTCCACGCTGTTTCAAAACGTTCCACAGCGTTCCACGCTGTTTCACAACGTTCCACAGCGTTCCACAACGTTTCACGGCGTTCCACGGCATTTCACATCGTTCCACGGCGTTTCACAACGTGTCACGGCGTTTCACAACGTTCCACAGCGTTCCACGCTGTTTCACATCGTTCCACGGCGTTCCACAACGTGTCACGGCGTTCCACGGCATTTCACAACGTGTCACGGCGTTTCACAACGTGTCACGGCGTTTCATAACGTGTCACGGCGTTTCACGGCGTTTCACAACGTGTCACGGCGCTTCACAACGTGTCACGGCGTTTCACAACGTTTCACAGCGTTTCACGGCGTTTCACGGCGATTCACGTCGATTCACAACGTTTCACAGCGTTTCACGACGTTTCACAACGTGTCACGGCGTTCCACAGCGTTCCACAACGTTTCACATCGTTCCACGGCCTTCCACAACGTTTCACAACGTTCCACGCCGTTTCACAGCGTTCCACGCCGTTTCACAGCGTTTCACAGCGTTCCACGGCGTTTCACAACGTTCCACGGCGTTCCACGCCGTTTCACACCGTTTCACAACGTTCCACGGCGTTTCACAACGTTCCACGGCGTTTCACAACGTGTCACACCGTTTCACAACGTTTCACAACGTGTCACGCTGTTTCACAACGTTCCAAAGCGTTCCACGCTGTTTCACATCGTTCCACGGCGTTCCACATCGTTCCACGGCGTTCCACGCCATTCCACAGCGTTCCACGCTGTTTCACATCGTTCCACGCCGTTTCACGGCGTTCCACGGCGTTTCACAACGTGTCACGGCGTTTCACAGCGTTTCACAGCGTTTCACAACGTGTCACGGCGTTCCACAGCGCTCCACGCCATTTCACATCGTTTCACGGCGTTCCACGCCATTTCACAACGTTTCACGGCGTTCCACGCCGTTTCACAACGTTTCACAACGTGTCACGCTGTTTCACAACGTTCCAAAGCGTTCCACGCTGTTTCACATCGTTCCACGGCGTTCCACATCGTTCCACGGCGTTCCACGCCATTCCACAGCGTTCCACGCTGTTTCACATCGTTCCACGCCGTTTCACGGCGTTCCACGGCGTTTCACAACGTGTCACGGCGTTTCACAGCGTTTCACAACGTGTCACGGCGTTCCACGCCATTTCACATCGTTTCACGGCGTTCCACGCCATTTCACATCGTTTCACGGCGTTCCACGCCATTTCACAACGTTTCACGGCGTTCCACAGCGTTCCACGGCGTTCCATGCCATTTCACATCGTGTCACGGTGTTTCAAAACGTTCCACAGCGTTCCACGCTGTTTCACAACGTTCCATGCCATTTCACATCGTGTCACGGTGTTTCAAAACGTTCCACAGCGTTCCACGCCGTTTCACAACGTGTCACGGCATTTCACAACGTTCCACAGCGTTCCACGCTGTTTCACATCGTTCCACGGCGTTCCACGGCATTTCACAACGTGTCACGGCGTTTCAGAACGTGTGACGGCGTTTCACGGCGTTCCACAGCGCTCCACGCCGTTTCACAACGTTTCACGGCGTTCCACAGCGCTCCACAGCGTTTCACAACGTTTCACGGCGTTCCACAGCGTTCCACAACGTTTCACGGCGTTCCACGCCATTTCACAACGTTCCACGGCGTTCCACGCCGTTTCACGGCGTTCCACAGCGTTCCACGCCGTTTCACGGCGTTCCACATCGTTCCACAGCGTTCCACGGCGTTCCACGCCGTTTCACATCGTTTCACGGCGTTCCACGCCATTTCACAACGTTTCACAACGTATCACAACGTTTCACAACGTGTCACGGCGTTTCACAACGTGTCACGGCGTTTCACAGTGTTTCACCACGTGTCACGGCGTTTCACAACGTGTCACGGCGTTTCACAGCGTTTCACAGCGTTTCACAGCGTTTCACAACGTGTCACGGCGTTTCACAACGTGTCACGGCGTTTCACAGCGTTTCACAGCGTGTCACGGCGTTTCACGGCGTTTCACAGCGTTCTACGCCGTTTCACAACGTTTCACGGCGTTCCACGCCATTTCACAACGTTTCACGGCGTTCCACAACGTTTCACAGCGTTTCACAACGTGTCACGGCGTTTCACGGCGTTTCACAGCGTTCTACGCCGTTTCACAACGTTTCACGGCGTTCCACGCCATTTCACAACGTTTCACGGCGTTCCACAACGTTTCACGGCGTGTCACGGCGTTTCACAACGTGTCACGGCGTTTCACCACGTGTCACACCGTTTCACAACGTTTCACAACGTTTCACGGCGTTCCACAACGTTTCACGGCGTTCCACAACATTTCACGGCGTGTCACGGCGTTTCACAACGTGTCACGGCGTTTCACAACGTGTCACGGCGTTTCACAACGTGTCACGGCGTTTCACAACGTGTCACGGCGTTTCACAACGTGTCACGGCGTTTCACAACGTGTCACGGCGTTTCACAACGTGTCACGGCGTTTCACAACGTGTCACGGCGTTTCACAACGTTTCACAACGTTTCACAGCGTTTCACAGCGTTTCACGGCGTTTCACAGCGTTTCACAACGTTTCACAACGTTTCACAACGTGTCACGGCGTTTCACAACGTGTCACGGCGTTCCACGGCATTTCACGGCGTTCCACGGCATTTCACATCGTTCCACGGCGTTTCACAACGTGTCACGGCGTTTCACGGCGTTTCACAACGTGTCACGGCGTTTCACAACGTTCCACAGCGTTCCACGCTGTTTCACATCGTTCCACGGCGTTCCACAACGTTTCACGGCGTTCCACGGCATTTCACAACGTGTCACGGCGTTTCACAACGTGTCACGGCGTTTCACAACGTGTCACGGCGTTTCACGGCGTTTCACAACGTGTCACGGCGTTTCACAACGTGTCACGGCATTTCACAACGTGTCACGGCGTTTCACAGCGTTTCACCACGTGTCACGGCGTTTCACAACGTGTCACGGCGTTTCACAACGTGTCACGGCGTTTCACAACGTGTCACGGCATTTCACAACGTGTCACGGCATTTCACAACGTGTCACGGCGTTTCACGGCGTTTCACGGCGTTTCACAACGTGTCACGGCGTTTCACAACGTGTCACGGCGTTTCACAACGTGTCATGGCGTTTCACGGTGTTTCACGGCGTTTCACAACGTTTCACAACGTTTCACGGCGTTTCACAGCGTTTCACAACGTGTCACGTCGTTTCACGGCGTTTCACAACGTTTCACAACGTGTCACGGCGTTTCACAACGTGTCACGGCGTTCCACGGCATTTCACGGCGTTCCACGGCATTTCACATCGTTCCACGGCGTTTCACAACGTGTCACGGCGTTTCACAACGTGTCACGGTGTTTCAAAACGTTCCACAGCGTACCACGCTGTTTCACAACGTTCCACAGCGTTCCACAACGTTTCACGGCGTTCCACGGCATTTCACATCGTTCCACGGCGTTTCACAACGTGTCACGGCGTTTCACAACGTTCCACAGCGTTCCACGCTGTTTCACATCGTTCCACGGCGTTCCACAACGTGTCACGGCGTTCCACGGCATTTCACAACGTGTCACGGCGTTTCACAACGTGTCACGGCGTTTCACAACGTGTCACGGCGTTTCATAACGTGTCACGGCGTTTCACGGCGTTTCACAACGTGTCACGGCGTTTCACAACGTGTCACGGCGTTTCACAACGTGTCACAGCGTTTCACGGCGTTTCACGGCGATTTACGTCGATTCACAACGTTTCACAGCGTTTCACGACGTTTCACAACGTGTCACGGCGTTTCACAACGTTTCACAACGTGTCACGGCGTTCCACAGCGTTCCACGCTGTTTCACATCGTTCCACGGCGTTCCACAACGTTTCACAACGTTCCACGCCGTTTCACAGCGTTCCACGCCGTTTCACAGCGTTCCACAGCGTTCCACACCGTTTCACAACGTTCCACGGCGTTTCACAACGTTCCACGGCGTTTCACAACGTGTCACACCGTTTCACAACGTTTCACAACGTGTCACGCTGTTTCACAACGTTCCACAGCGTTCCACGGCGTTCCACATCGTTCCACGGCGTTCCACGCCATTCCACAGCGTTCCACGCTGTTTCACATCGTTCCACGCCGTTTCACGGCGTTCCACGGCGTTTCACAACGTGTCACACCGTTTCACAACGTGTCACGGCGTTTCACAGCGTTTCACAACGTGTCACGGCGTTCCACGCCGTTTCACATCGTTTCACGGCGTTCCACGCCATTTCACAACGTTTCACGGCGTTCCACAGCGTTCCACGGCGTTCCATGCCATTTCACATCGTGTCACGGTGTTTCAAAACGTTCCACAGCGTTCCACGCTGTTTCACAACGTTCCATGCCATTTCACATCGTGTCACGGTGTTTCAAAACGTTCCACAGCGTTCCACGCTGTTTCACAACGTTCCACGGCGTTCCACGCCGTTTCACAACGTGTCACGGCGTTTCACAACGTTCCACAGCGTTCCACGCTGTTTCACATCGTTCCACGGCGTTCCACAACGTTTCACGGCGTTCCACGGCATTTCACAACGTGTCACGGCGTTTCACGGCGTTTCACAACGTGTCACGGCGTTTCACAACGTGTCACGGCGTTTCACGGCATTTCACAACGTGTCACGGCGTTTCACATCGTGTCACGGCATTTCACAACGTGTCACGGCGTGTCACGGCGTTTCACGGCGTTTCACAACGTGTCACGGCGTTTCACAACGTGTCACGGTGTTTCAAAACGTTCCACAGCGTTCCACGCTGTTTCACAACGTTCCACAGCGTTCCACAACGTTTCACGGCGTTCCACGGCATTTCACATCGTTCCACGGCGTTTCACAACGTGTCACGGCGTTTCACAACGTTCCACAGCGTTCCACGCTGTTTCACATCGTTCCACGGCGTTCCACAACGTGTCACGGCGTTCCACGGCATTTCACAACGTGTCACGGCGTTTCACAACGTGTCACGGCGTTTCACAACGTGTCACGGCGTTTCACAACGTGTCACGGCGTTTCATAACGTGTCACGGCGTTTCACAACGTGTCACGGCGCTTCACAACGTGTCACGGCGTTTCACAACGTGTCACGGCGTTTCACAACGTTTCACAGCGTTTCACGGCATTTCACATCGTTCCACGGCGTTTCACAACGTGTCACGGTGTTTCAAAACGTTCCACAGCGTACCACGCTGTTTCACAACGTTCCACAGCGTTCCACAACGTTTCACGGCGTTCCACGGCATTTCACATCGTTCCACGGCGTTTCACAACGTGTCACGGCGTTTCACAACGTTCCACAGCGTTCCACGCTGTTTCACATCGTTCCACGGCGTTCCACAACGTGTCACGGCGTTCCACGGCATTTCACAACGTGTCACGGCGTTTCATAACGTGTCACGGCGTTTCACGGCGTTTCACAACGTGTCACGGCGCTTCACAAGGTGTCACGGCGTTTCACAACGTGTCACGGCGTTTCACAACGTGTCACAGCGTTTCACGGCGTTTCACGGCGATTTACGTCGATTCACAACGTTTCACAGCGTTTCACGACGTTTCACAACGTGTCACGGCGTTTCACAACGTTTCACAACGTGTCACGGCGTTTCACAACGTTTCACAACGTGTCACGGCGTTCCACAGCGTTCCACGCTGTTTCACATCGTTCCACGGCGTTCCACAACGTTTCACAACGTTCCACGCCGTTTCACAGCGTTCCACGCCGTTTCACAGCGTTCCACAGCGTTCCACACCGTTTCACAACGTTCCACGGCGTTTCACAACGTTCCACGGCGTTTCACAACGTGTCACACCGTTTCACAACGTTTCACAACGTGTCACGCTGTTTCACAACGTTCCACAGCGTTCCACGGCGTTCCACATCGTTCCACGGCGTTCCACGCCATTCCACATCGTTCCACGCCGTTTCACGGCGTTCCACGGCGTTTCACAACGTGTCACACCGTTTCACAACGTGTCACGGCGTTTCACAGCGTTTCACAACGTGTCACGGCGTTCCACAGCGCTCCACGCCGTTTCACATCGTTTCACGGCGTTCCACGCCATTTCACAACGTTTCACGGCGTTCCACAGCGTTCCACGGCGTTCCATGCCATTTCACATCGTGTCACGGTGTTTCAAAACGTTCCACAGCGTTCCACGCTGTTTCACAACGTTCCATGCCATTTCACATCGTGTCACGGTGTTTCAAAACGTTCCACAGCGTTCCACGCCGTTTCACAACGTGTCACGGCGTTTCACAACGTTCCACGGCGTTTCACAACGTGTCACACCGTTTCACAACGTTTCACAACGTGTCACGCTGTTTCACAACGTTTCACAACGTGTCACACCGTTTCACAACGTTTCACAACGTGTCACGCTGTTTCACAACGTTCCACAGCGTTCCACGCTGTTTCACATCGTTCCACGGCGTTCCACATCGTTCCACGCCATTCCACAGCGTTCCACGCCGTTTCACATCGTTCCACGCCGTTTCACGGCGTTCCACGGCGTTTCACAACGTGTCACACCGTTTCACAACGTTTCACGGCGTTCCACAGCGTTCCACAACGTTTCACGGCGTTCCACGCCGTTTCACAACGTGTCACACCGTTTCACAACGTTTCACAACGCTTCACGGCGTGTCACAACGTTTCACGGCGTGTCACGGCGTTTAACAACGTGTCACGGCGTTTCACAACGTGTCACGGCATTTCACAACGTGTCACGGCGTTTCACAACGTGTCACGGCGTTTCACAACGTGTCACGGCGTTTCACAACGTGTCACGGCGTTTCACGGCGTTTCACAACGTGTCACGGCGTTTCACAACGTGTCACGGCGCTTCACAACGTGTCACGGCGTTTCACAACGTGTCACAGCGTTTCACAACGTTTCACAGCGTTTCACGGCGTTTCACAGCGTTTCTCGGCGTTTCACGGCGATTCACGGCGATTCACAACGTTTCACAGCGTTTCACAACGTTTCACAGCGTTTCACGGCGTTTCACGGCGTTTCACGGCGATTCACGGCGATTCACAACGTTTCACAGCGTTTCACGACGTTTCACAACGTGTCACGGCGTTTCACAACGTTTCACAACGTGTCACGGCGTTCCACGCTGTTTCACATCGTTCCACGGCGTTCCACAACGTTTCACGGCGTTTCACAACGTTCCACAGCGTTCCACGCTGTTTCACATCGTTCCACGGCGTTCCACAACGTGTCACGGCGTTCCACGGCATTTCACAACGTGTCACGGCGTTTCACAACGTGTCACGGCGTGTCACGGCGTTTCACAACGTTTCACAACGTGTCACGGCGTTCCACAGCGTTCCACGCTGTTTCACATCGTTCCACGGCGTTCCACAACGTTTCACAACGTTCCACGCCGTTTCACAGCGTTCCACGCCGTTTCACGGCGTTCCACGGCGTTTCACAACGTGTCACACCGTTTCACAACGTTTCACGGCGTTCCACAGCGTTCCACAACGTTTCACGGCGTTCCACAGCGTTCCACGCCGTTTCACAACGTGTCACACCGTTTCACAACGTTTCACAACGTTTCACGGCGTTCCACAACGTTTCACGGCGTTTCACAACGTGTCACGGCGTTTCACAACGTGTCACGGCATTTCACAACGTGTCACGGCATTTCACAACGTGTCACGGCGTTTCACAACGTGTCACGGCATTTCACGGCGTTTCACAACGTGTCACGGCGTTTCACAACGTGTCACGGCGTTTCACGGTTTTTCACGGCGTTTCACAACGTTTCACAACGTTTCACAGCGTTTCACAGCGTTTCACGGCGATTCACAACGTTTCACAGCGTTTCACGTCGTTTCACGTCGTTTCACGGCGTTTCACAACGTTTCACAACGTTTCACAACGTGTCACGGCGTTTCACAACGTGTCACGGCGTTCCACGGCATTTCACGGCGTTCCACGGCATTTCACATCGTTCCACGGCGTTTCACAACGTGTCACGGCGTTTCACAACGTGTCACGGTGTTTCAAAACGTTCCACAGCGTTCCACGCTGTTTCACAACGTTCCACAGCGTTCCACGCCGTTTCACAACGTGTCACGGCGTTCCACGGCATTTCACATCGTTACACGGCGTTTCACAACGTGTCACGGCGTTTTACAACGTTCCACAGCGTTCCACGCTGTTTCACATCGTTCCACGGCGTTCCACAACGTGTCACGGCGTTCCACGGCATTTCACAACGTGTCACGGCGTTTCACAACGTGTCACGGCGTTCCACGGCATTTCACATCGTTCCACGGCGTTTCACAACGTGTCACGGCGTTTCACAACGTTCCACAGCGTTCCACGGCATTTCACAACGTGTCACGGCGTTTCACAACGTGTCACGGCGCTTCACAACGTGTCACGGCGTTTCACAACGTTTCACAGCGTTTCACGGCGGTTCACAACGTTTCACAGCGTTTCACGGCGATTCACGGCGATTCACAACGTTTCACAGCGTTTCACGACGTTTCACAACTTGTCACGGCGTTTCACAGCGTTTCACAACGTGTCACATCGTTCCACGGCGTTCCACAACGTTTCACAACGTTCCACGCCGTTTCACAGCGTTCCACGCCGTGTCACAGCGTTCCACAGCGTTCCACACCGTTTCACAACATTCCACGGCGTTTCACAACGTTCCACGGCGTTCCACGGCGTTTCACAACGTTCCACGGCGTTTCACAACGTGTCACACCGTTTCACAACGTTTCACAACGTGTCACGCTGTTTCACAACGTTCCACAGCGTTCCACGCTGTTTCACATCGTTCCACGGCGTTCCACATCGTTCCACGGCGTTCCACGCCATTCCACAGCGTTCCACGCTGTTTCACATCGTTCCACACCGTTTCACGGCGTTCCACGGCGTTTCACAACGTGTCACACCGTTTCACAACGTTTCACGGCGTTCCACAGCGTTCCACAACGTTTCACGGCGTTCCACAACGTTTCACGGCGTTCCACAACGTTTCACGGCGTGTCACGGCGTTTCACAACGTGTCACGGCGTTTCACAACGTGTCACGGCATTTCACAACGTGTCACGGCGTTTCACAACGTGTCACGGCATTTCACGGCGTTTCACAACGTGTCACGGCGTTTCACAACGTGTCACGGCATTTCACAACGTGTCACGGCATTTCACAACGTGTCACGGCGTTTCACAACGTGTCACGGCATTTCACGGCGTTTCACAACGTGTCACGGCGTTTCACAACGTGTCACGGCGTTTCACAACGTGTCACGGCGTTTCACCACGTGTCACGGCGTTTCACAACGTGTCACGGCGTTTCACAACGTGTCACGGCATTTCACAACGTGTCACGGCGTTTCACAACGTTTCACAGCGTTTCACAGCGTTTCACGGCGATTCACAACGTTTCACAGCGTTTCACAACGTGTCACGGCGTTCCACGGCATTTCACGGCGTTCCACGGCATTTCACATCGTTCCACGGCGTTTCACAACGTGTCACGGCGTTTCACAACGTGTCACAGTGTTTCAAAACGTTCCACAGCGTTCCACGCTGTTTCACATCGTTCCACGCCGTTTCACGGCGTTCCACGGCGTTTCACAACGTGTCACACCGTTTCACAACGTTTCACGGCGTTCCACAGCGTTCCACAACGTTTCACGGCGTTCCACAGCGTTCCACGCCGTTTCACAACGTGTCACACCGTTTCACAACGTTTCACGGCGTTCCACAGCGTTTCACAACGTTTCACGGCGTTCCACAACGTTTCACGGCGTTCCACAACGTTTCACGGCGTTCCACAACGTTTCACGGCGTTCCACAACGTTTCACGGCGTGTCACGGCGTTTCACAACGTGTCACGGCGTTTAACAACGTGTCACGGCGTTTCACAACGTGTCACGGCATTTCACAACGTGTCCCGGCGTTTCACAACGTGTCACGGCATTTCACGGCGTTTCACAACGTGTCACGGCGTTTCACAACGTGTCACGGCATTTCACAACGTGTCACGGCATTTCACAACGTGTCACGGCATTTCACGGCGTTTCACAACGTGTCACGGCATTTCACGGCGTTTCACAACGTGTCACGGCGTTTCACAACGTGTCACGGCATTTCACAACGTGTCACGGCATTTCACGGCGTTTCACAACATGTCACGGCATTTCACAACGTGTCACGGCGTTTCACAACGTGTCACGGCGTTTCACAACGTTTCACAGCGTTTCACAGCGTTTCACGGCGATTCACAACGTTTCACAGCGTTTCACAACGTGTCACGGCGTTTCACAACGTGTCACGGCGTTCCACGGCATTTCACGGCGTTCCACGGCATTTCACATCGTTCCACGGCGTTTCACAACGTGTCACGGCGTTTCACAACGTGTCACGGTGTTTCAAAACGTTCCACAGCGTTCCACGCTGTTTCAGAACATTCCACAGCGTTCCACGCCGTTTCACAACGTTTCACGGCGTTCCACGGCATTTCACAACGTGTCACGGCGTTTCACAACGTTCCACAGCGTTCCACGCTGTTTCACATCGTGTCACGGCGTTTCACAACGTTCCACAGCGTTCCACGCTGTTTCACATCGTTCCACGGCGTTCCACAACGTGTCACGGCGTTCCACGGCATTTCACAACGTGTCACGGCGTTTCACGGCATTTCACAACGTGTCACGGCGTTTCACAACGAGTCACGGCGTTTCACAACGTGTCACGGCGTTTCACAACGTGTCACGGCGTTTCACAACGTGTCACGGCGTTTCACAACGTTTCACAGCGTTTCACGGCGATTCACGGCGATTCACAACGTTTCACAGCGTTTCACGACGTTTCACAACGTGTCACGGCGTATCACGGCGTTTCACAACGTGTCACGGCGTTCCACAGCGTTCCACGCTGTTTCACATCGTTCCACGGCGTTCCACAACGTTTCACAACGTTCCACGCCGTTTCACAGCGTTCCACGCCGTTTCACAGCGTTCCACGGCGTTCCACGGCGTTTCACAACGTTCCACGGCGTTTCACAGCGTTCCACGCCGTTTCACAGCGTTCCACAGCGTTCCACACCGTGTCACAACGTTCCACGGCGTTTCACAACGTTCCACGGCGTTTCACAACGTGTCACACCGTTTCACAACGTTTCACAACGTGTCACGCTGTTTCACAACGTTCCACAGCGTTCCACGCTGTTTCACATCGTTCCACGGCGTTCCACGCCATTCCACAGCGTTCCACGCTGTTTCACATCATTCCACGCCATTTCACGGCGTTCGACGGCGTTTCACAACGTGTCACACCGTTTCACAACGTTTCACGGCGTTCCACAGCGTTCCACAACGTTTCACGGCGTTCCACAGCGTTCCACGCCGTTTCACAACGTGTCACACCGTTTCACAACGTTTCACAACGTTTCACGGCGTTCCACAACGTTTCACGGCGTTTCACGCCGTTTCACAACGTTTCACGGCGTTCCACAGCGTTCCACGCCGTTTCACGGCGTTCCACAACGTTTCACGGCGTTCCACGCCGTTTCACAACGTTTCACGGCGTTCCACAGCGCTCCACGCCGTTTCACAATTATTCACGGCGTTCCACGCCGTTTCACAACTTTTCACGGCGTTCCACAGCGTTCCACGGCGTTCCACAGCGTTCCACGCCGTTTCACAACGTTTCACGGCGTTCCACGCCGTTTCACAACATGTCACGGCATTTCACAACGTGTCACGGCGTTTCACAACGTGTCACGGCATTTCACGGCGTTTCACAACGTGTCACGGCGTTTCACAACGTTTCACAGCGTTTCACAGCGTTTCACGGCGTTCCACGGCATTTCACATCGTTCCACGGCGTTTCACAACGTGTCACGGCGTTTCACAACGTGTCACGGCGTTCCACGGCATTTCACGGCGTTCCACGGCATTTCACATCGTTCCACGGCGTTTCACAACGTGTCACGGCGTTTCACAACGTGTCACGGTGTTTCAAAACGTTCCACAGCGTTCCACGCTGTTTCACAACATTCCACAGCGTTCCACGCCGTTTCACAACGTTTCACGGCGTTCCACGGCGTTTCACAACGTGTCACGGCGTTTCACAACGTTCCACAGCGTTCCACGCTGTTTCACATCGTTCCACGGCGTTCCACAACGTGTCACGGCGTTCCACGGCATTTCACAACGTGTCACGGCGTTTCACGGCATTTCACAACGTGTCACGGCGTTTCACAACGAGTCACGGCGTTTCACAACGTGTCACGGCGTTTCACAACGTGTCACGGCGTTTCACAACGTGTCACGGCATTTCACAACGTTTCACAGCGTTTCACGGCGATTCACGGCGATTCACAACGTTTCACAGCGTTTCACGACGTTTCACAACGTGTCACGGCGTATCACGGCGTTTCACAACGTGTCACGGCGTTCCACAGCGTTCCACGCTGTTTCACATCGTTCCACGGCGTTCCACAACGTTTCACAACGTTCCACGCCGTTTCACAGCGTTCCACGCCGTTTCACAGCGTTCCACGGCGTTCCACGGCGTTTCACAACGTTCCACGGCGTTTCACAGCGTTCCACGCCGTTTCACAGCGTTCCACAGCGTTCCACACCGTGTCACAACGTTCCACGGCGTTTCACAACGTGTCACACCGTTTCACAACGTTTCACAACGTGTCACGCTGTTTCACAACGTTCCACAGCGTTCCACGCTGTTTCACATCGTTCCACGGCGTTCCACGCCATTCCACAGCGTTCCACGCTGTTTCACATCATTCCACGCCATTTCACGGCGTTCCACGGCGTTTCACAACGTTTCACGGCGTTCCACAGCGTTCCACAACGTTTCACGGCGTTCCACAGCGTTCCACGCCGTTTCACAACGTGTCACACCGTTTCACAACGTTTCACAACGTTTCACGGCGTTCCACAACGTTTCACGGCGTTTCACGCCGTTTCACAACGTTTCACGGCGTTCCACAGCGTTCCACGCCGTTTCACGGCGTTCCACAACGTTTCACGGCGTTCCACGCCGTTTCACAACGTGTCACACCGTTTCACAACGTTTCACAACGTTTCACGGCGTTCCACAACGTTTCACGGCGTTTCACGCCGTTTCACAACGTTTCACGGCGTTCCACAGCGTTCCACGCCGTTTCACGGCGTTCCACAACGTTTCACGGCGTTCCACGCCGTTTCACAACGTTTCACGGCGTTCCACAGCGCTCCACGCCGTTTCACAATTATTCACGGCGTTCCACGCCGTTTCACAACTTTTCACGGCGTTCCACAGCGTTCCACGGCGTTCCACAGCGTTCCACGCCGTTTCACAACGTTTCACGGCGTTCCACGCCGTTTCACAACATGTCACGGCATTTCACAACGTGTCACGGCGTTTCACAACGTGTCACGGCATTTCACGGCGTTTCACAACGTGTCACGGCGTTTCACAACGTTTCACAGCGTTTCACAGCGTTTCACGGCGTTCCACGGCATTTCACATCGTTCCACGGCGTTTCACAACGTGTCACGGCGTTTCACAACGTGTCACGGCGTTCCACGGCATTTCACGGCGTTCCACGGCATTTCACATCGTTCCACGGCGTTTCACAACGTGTCACGGCGTTTCACAACGTGTCACGGTGTTTCAAAACGTTCCACAGCGTTCCACGCTGTTTCACAACATTCCACAGCGTTCCACGCCGTTTCACAACGTTTCACGGCGTTCCACGGCGTTTCACAACGTGTCACGGCGTTTCACAACGTTCCACAGCGTTCCACGCTGTTTCACATCGTTCCACGGCGTTCCACAACGTGTCACGGCGTTCCACGGCATTTCACAACGTGTCACGGCGTTTCACGGCATTTCACAACGTGTCACGGCGTTTCACAACGAGTCACGGCGTTTCACAACGTGTCACGGCGTTTCACAACGTGTCACGGCGTTTCACAACGTGTCACGGCATTTCACAACGTTTCACAGCGTTTCACGGCGATTCACGGCGATTCACAACGTTTCACAGCGTTTCACGACGTTTCACAACGTGTCACGGCGTATCACGGCGTTTCACAACGTGTCACGGCGTTCCACAGCGTTCCACGCTGTTTCACATCGTTCCACGGCGTTCCACAACGTTTCACAACGTTCCACGCCGTTTCACAGCGTTCCACGCCGTTTCACAGCGTTCCACGGCGTTCCACGGCGTTTCACAACGTTCCACGGCGTTTCACAGCGTTCCACGCCGTTTCACAGCGTTCCACAGCGTTCCACACCGTGTCACAACGTTCCACGGCGTTTCACAACGTGTCACACCGTTTCACAACGTTTCACAACGTGTCACGCTGTTTCACAACGTTCCACAGCGTTCCACGCTGTTTCACATCGTTCCACGGCGTTCCACGCCATTCCACAGCGTTCCACGCTGTTTCACATCATTCCACGCCATTTCACGGCGTTCCACGGCGTTTCACAACGTTTCACGGCGTTCCACAGCGTTCCACAACGTTTCACGGCGTTCCACAGCGTTCCACGCCGTTTCACAACGTGTCACACCGTTTCACAACGTTTCACAACGTTTCACGGCGTTCCACAACGTTTCACGGCGTTTCACGCCGTTTCACAACGTTTCACGGCGTTCCACAGCGTTCCACGCCGTTTCACGGCGTTCCACAACGTTTCACGGCGTTCCACGCCGTTTCACAACGTTTCACGGCGTTCCACAGCGCTCCACGCCGTTTCACAATTATTCACGGCGTTCCACGCCGTTTCACAACGTTTCACGGCGTTCCACAGCGTTCCACGGCGTTCCACAGCGTTCCACGCCGTTTCACAACGTTTCACGGCGTTCCACGCCGTTTCACAACGTTTCACGGCGTTCCACAGCGCTCCACGCCGTTTCACAACTATTCACGGCGTTCCACGCCGTTTCACAACGTTTCACGGCGTTCCACGCCATTTCACAACGTTTCACGGCGTTCCACAATGTTCCACGCCGTTTCACAACGTTTCACGGCGTTTCACAACGTTTCACGGCGTTCCACGCCGTTTCACAACGTTTCACGGCGTTCCACGCCATTTCACAACGTTTCACGGCGTTCCACAGCGTTCCACGCCGTTTCACAACGTTCCACAGCGTTCCACGCCATTTCACAACGTTTCACGGCGTTCCACAGCGTTCCACGGCGTTCCATGCCATTTCACATCGTGTCACGGTGTTTCAAAACGTTCCACAGCATTCCACGCTATTTCACAACGTTCCACAGCGTTACACGCCGTTTCACAACGTTCCACAGCGTTCCACGCTGTTTCACATCGTTCCACGGCGTTCCACGGCGTTCCACGGCGTTCCACAACGTTTCACGGCGTTCCACGGCATTTCACAACGTGTCACGGCGTTTCACAACGTGTCACGGCGTTTCACAACGTGTCACGGCGTTCCACGGCGTTTCACAACGTGTCACGGCGTTTCACAACGTGTCACGGCGTTTCACAGCGTTTCACAACGTGTCACGGCGTTTCACGGCGTTTCACCACGTGTCACGACTTTTCACCACGTGTCACAACATGTCACGGCGTTTCACAACGTGTCACGACGTTTCACAACGTGTCACGACGTTTCATGGCGTTTCACAACGTGTCACGACGTTTCACAACGTGTCACGACGTTTCACGGCGTTTCACGGCGTTTCACAACGTGTCACGGCGTTTCACAACGTGTCACGACGTTTCACAACGTGTCACGACGTTTCACAACGTGTCACGACGTTTCATGGCGTTTCACGGCGTTTCACGGCGTTTCACCACGTGTCACAACGTGTCACGGCGTTTCACAACATGTCACGGCGTTTCACAACGTGTCACGGCGTTTCACGGCGTTTCACAACGTGTCACGGCGTTTCACAACATGTCACGGCGTTTCACAACGTGTCACGGCGTTTCACAACGTGTCACGGCGTTTCACAACGTGTCACGGCGTTTCACAACGTGTCACGGCGTTTCACAACGTGTCACGGCGTTTCACAACGTGTCACGGCGTTTCACAACATGTCACGGCGTTTCACGGCGTTTCACAACGTGTCACGGCGTTTCACAACGTGTCCCGGCGTTTCACAACGTGTCACGGCGTTTCACGGCGTTTCACAACGTGTCACGGCGTTTCACAACGTGTCACGGCGTTTCACAACGTGTCACGGCGTTTCACAACGTGTCACGGCGTTTCACTGCGTTTCACAACGTGTCACGGCGTTTCACAACATGTCACGGCGTTTCACGGCGTTTCACAACGTGTCACGGCGTTTCACAACGTGTCACGGCGTTTCACAACGTGTCACGGCGTTTCACGGCGTTTCACAACGTGTCACGGCGTTTCACAACGTGTCACGGCGTTTCACAACGTGTCACAGCGTTTCACAGCGTTTCACAACGTGTCACAACGTGTCACGGCGTTTCACAGCGTTTCACAACGTGTCACAACGTGTCACGGCGTTTCACAACGTGTCACGGCGTTTCACAACGTGTCACGGCGTTTCACAGCGTTTCACCACGTGTCACGGCGTTTCACAACGTGTCACGGCGTTTCACAACGTGTCACGGCGTTTCACAGCGTTTCACCACGTGTCACGGCGTTTCACAGCGTTTCACAACGTGTCACGGCGTTTCACAGCGTTTCACAACGTGTCACGGCGTTTCACAGCGTTTCACAACGTGTCACGGCGTTTCACAGCGTTTCACAACGTGTCACGGCGTTTCACAGCGTTTCACAACGTGTCACGGCGTTCCACAGCGTTTCACAACGTGTCACGGCGTTTCACGGCGTTTCACAGCGTTTCACAACGTGTCACAACGTGTCACGGCGTTTCACAGCGTTTCACAACGTGTCACGGCATTTCACAACGTGTCACGCCGTTTCACAACGTTTCACGGCGTTCCACAGCGTTCCACGGCGTTCCATGCCATTTCACATCGTGTCACAGTGTTTCAAAACGTTCCACAGCGTTCCACGCTATTTCACAACGTTCCACAGCGTTACACGCCGTTTCACAACGTTTCACGGCGTTCCACGGCATTTCACATCGTTCCACGGCGTTTCACAACGTGTCACGGCGTTTCACATCGTTCCACGGCGTTCCACGGCGTTCCACGGCGTTCCACAACGTTTCACGGCGTTCCACGGCATTTCACAACGTGTCACGGCGTTTCACAACGTGTCACGGCGTTCCACGGCGTTTCACAACGTGTCACGGCGTTCCACGGCGTTTCACAACGTGTCACGGCGTTTCACAACGTGTCACGGCGTTTCACAGCGTTTCACAACGTGTCACGGCGTTTCACAGCGTTTCACAACGTGTCACGGCGTTTCACAACGTGTCACGGCGTTTCACGGCGTTTCACCACGTGTCACGGCGTTTCACAACGTGTCACGGCGTTTCACAACGTGTCACGGCGTGTCACGGCGTTTCACAACGTGTCACGACGTTTCACGGCGTTTCACAACGTGTCACGGCGTTTCACAACGTGTCACAACGTGTCACGGCGTTTCACAACGTGTCACAACGTGTCACGGCGTTTCACCACGTGTCACGACGTTTCACCACGTGTCACGGCGTTTCACGGCGTTTCACAACGTGTCACGGCGTTTCACCACGTGTCACGACGTTTCACAACGTGTCACGGCGTTTCACAACGTGTCACGATATTTCACAACGTGTCACGACGTTTCACGTGTCACGGCGTTTCACGGCGTTTCACCACGTGTCACGACTTTTCACCACGTGTCACAACATGTCACGGCGTTTCACAACGTGTCACGACGTTTCACAACGTGTCACGACGTTTCATGGCGTTTCACAACGTGTCACGACGTTTCACAACGTGTCACGACGTTTCACGGCGTTTCACGGCGTTTCACGGCGTTTCACGGCGTTTCACAACGTGTCACGACGTTTCACGGCGTTTCACGGCGTTTCACAACGTGTCACGACGTTTCACAACGTGTCACGACGTTTCACAACGTGTCACGACGTTTCACGACGTTTCACAACGTGTCACGACGTTTCACGACGTTTCACAACGTGTCACGACGTTTCACAACGTGTCACGACGTTTCATGGCGTTTCACAACGTGTCACGGCGTTTCACAACGTGTCACGGCGTTTCACGGCGTTTCACAACGTGTCACGACGTTTCATGGCGTTTCACAACGTGTCACGGCGTTTCACAACATGTCACGGCGTTTCACAACGTGTCACGGCGTTTCACAACGTGTCACGGCGTTTCACAACGTGTCACGGCGTTTCACGGCGTTTCACAACGTGTCACGGCGTTTCACAACGTGTCACGGCGTTTCACAACGTGTCACGGCGTTTCACAACGTGTCACGGCGTTTCACAGCGTTTCACAACGTGTCACAACGTGTCACGGCGTTTCACAACGTGTCACGGCGTTTCACGGCGTTTCACAGCGTTTCACGGCGTTTCACAACGTGTCACGGCGTTTCACAACCTGTCACGGCGTTTCACAACGTTTCACAGCGTTTCACAACGTGTCACAACGTGTCACGGCGTTTCACAGCGTTTCACAACGTGTCACAACGTGTCACGGCGTTTCACAACGTGTCACGGCGTTTCACAACGTGTCACGGCGTTTCACAACGTGTCACGGCGTTTCACAGCGTTTCACCCCGTGTCACGGCGTTTCACAACGTGTCACGGCGTTTCACGGCGTTTCACAACGTGTCACGGCGTTTCACAACGTGTCACGGCGTTTCACAGCGTTTCACCACGTGTCACAGCGTTTCACAACGTGTCACGGCGTTTCACAGCGTTTCACAACGTGTCACGGCGTTTCACAACGTGTCACGGCGTTTCACAACGTGTCACGGCGTTTCACGGCGTTTCACAGCGTTTCACAACGTGTCACAACGTGTCACGGCGTTTCACAGCGTTTCACAACGTGTCACGGCGTTTCACAACGTGTCACGGCGTTTCACGGCGTTTCACAGCGTTTCACCACGTGTCACGGCGTTTCACAACGTGTCACGGCGTTTCACAACGTGTCACGGCGTTTCACATCGTGTCACAACGTGTCACGGCGTTTCACAGCGTTTCACAACGTGTCACGGCATTTCACAACGTGTCACGGCGTTTCACAACGTGTCACGGCGTTTCACAACGTGTCACGGCGTTTTACAACGTGTCACGGCGTTTCACGGCGTTTCACCACGTGTCACGGCGTTTCACAACGTGTCACGGCGTTTCTCAGCGTTTCACGGCGTTTCACAACGTGTCACGGCGTTTCACAACGTGTCACGGCGTTTCACATCGTGTCACGGCGTTTCACATCGTGTCACGGCGTTTCACAGCGTTTCACAGCGTTTCACAACGTGTCACGGCGTTTCACAACGTGTCACGGCGTTTCACAACGTGTCACGGCGTTTCACAACGTGTCACGGCGTTTCACAACGTGTCACGGCGTTTCACAGCGTTTCACAGCGTTTCACAACGTGTCACGGCGTTTCACAACGTGTCACGGCGTTTCACAGCGTTTCACAGCGTTTCACAGCGTTTCACAACGTGTCACGGCGTTTCACAACGTGTCACGGCGTTTCACAGCGTTTCACAGCGTTTCACAACGTGTCACGGCGTTTCACAACGTGTCACGGCGTTTCACAACGTGTCACGGTGTTTCACAACGTTTCACAACGTGTCACGGCGTTTCACAACGTGTCACAACGTGTCACGGCGTTTCACAACGTGTCACGGCGTTTCACAGCGTTTCACAACGTGTCACGGTGTTTCACGGCGTTTCACAACGTGTCACGGCGTTTCACAACGTGTCACGGCGTTTCACAACGTGTCACGGCGTTTCACAACGTGTCACGGCGTTTCACAACGTGTCACAGCGTTTCACGGCGCCTGCGGCGGTCGGCAGGTATGAAATACCTTCTAGAGATGACTGAAGCGGGCTGCAATGCGAGTGGTTAGGCTGTTGACCACGTCCAACCCTACATTCAGCAGAAGTTTTGTCTCCCAACACTTTCCTTCCTGTTTGAGTCTGAACAAACAAACTGCGTATGTTCCAGATTCCACTGCAAGGCCGGGACACATGCAAAGAGACGCCCGGGTGTCCCTGCATGAATAACGACTGGAGACAGATTAGTGTGATGAACCGTAAGCATGTTTCATCCTCATATTAGTTCATGAGCCTTAAAGTGTTTATTTACTTCTATTTTCTCTGTTTTTACTGGATTTATTTGTTTTCACTGAGTTGTAAACAGGTCTGCTCACAAAGAGGAGAAAAAACTGATTTTCTATTTACTTTTTTATCTGAATATAAAACAGGAAATATTTTGGCTTAGAAAAGACAAATAAAGGTTAGATTTTCCTGAAACTAAACCTGAAGCATCTGAGCTGAGAGCCTGGAATCCGTCTCTCCGGGATCACAACAAATTCTGTTAAGCAATCGTTGGATTCGCTTCATTTAATGACTAGAGCAAGTTGAGAGCTGAACTCCGGCGTTGTTTCAGGGTCTGAGCCAAAACTCTGGACTCATTCCCCTCAGCTGGCTGGACCAGGTTCAGATCCACCACCAGCAGGCAGGTTCACCTCTTTTTTCATCCTGTCATGCTTCTTTTCTGCTTCTACCTGATCCGGATCGGTGGAAATCTGCCGTTTCCTTCAGTAAGCAGACTCCCGTCTCGCCTCTAATGGACTCCTTATCAGTTTCCTGTGAAACCTGAAACTCTGAGTGAGCAGAAGTCTCTCCCACCCATCATGTGGGGGCTGGAAAACATTTCTCAGTAAATTCCAACAAGGTTACATCGATGCTGGAGGCGGCAGCAGAGTCTGTGCAGCAGAAACCTCATCACGGCTTTTCTACACCTTCAGGAAAACAAACGGACACAAAGTCCTGAATCAGAGGCCGGTTTCACAAACACACTTCGGATTTACCACGACGCTGGAACGGCTCGGACTTCTATACCCATTCCTGGGACGTAGTAACGATGCACCCTGTGTGGACATGTGACCTGATTTACCAGGTTGTGTTGGGGTGACCCCCCCCCCCAACCCTAACCCGGTGACATAGACGTTTACATGTAGAGCAGGTTTTGCTTTCTGAGGCTAAATTACAGGAAAGATTCAGCAGCAGAACCAGAACACGGAGGTCGGCCGCTGTTGCCATGACGATGCAGGATTCACTCTGGAGTTCAGGAAAATTTCCTTCTCAGCTGCAACGTTCATCTAAGTTCAGCTTCCAAGAGATTTTCTGAGTTAAAGCTGCTTGTTGGTCTCATCAGGAGCCAAACGTCTGACATGCTGCGTCCCAACTCACCTCTTTGGGCATTTCTCTGGGGAAGAAGAAGTACGGCAGTGCAGCGAGGAAGAGGAGGCAGGAGGCCACCAGGAAGCCGAGCCACCAGGCTCCGACCCAGCGCAGGTCTTTGGAGTCCAAGTCGATCTCGTCTGGAAACAAAGATTTATCACCTGAGTTTGTTTGTCGGAATAAAACCTGCAGAAAGTCTCCTGGAAACGTTGTGGCGGCTTTGTTGGCTAGTTTCCCAGCAGGACTCCAACTCCAGTCTGCAGGTCTTACTGTTTCCCTGCTGCAACACACTTGATTCAAATAAAAGGTTCTCCAACAACTTCTTGTCATCTTCTGCACCTGCCTGTGTTGGAGCAGGGAAACACTGAAACCTGCAGGATTGTGGCTCTGGAGGACCGCAGTTGGAGACCTCAGAGTGACCCCTTCCAGCTTTAACTGTCTCTGAGTTGTTTGTTTGAGCAGGAAATCACCTTCATCCCTCCGCCGGACACCGTCCACACAGACAGGACGTCCTCCACACACAGTCCAGCTGTCAATGTTCATCCTCACCTTTGGACAGCTTGTCAAAGTCCACGTAGAAGTCCATCATCAAGGACCCCGTGACAAACCCGAAGGCCGGGCCGATGGCGGTGACAGCGAGCAGGATACCTGGAAGAAAGCCAGAGCAGGAACATCAGCAGATGAACGCTGTGAGAAGGAATTAAACTTGGATAAAACCAAGAGAAAATGTCATTTTTAGCCTCTTTTAGTTCATTTGAATATTTTTTCTCAATTAAATATCAAAAAACGATACTTTGAACTGTTAATAATCTGAGATTCACAAATTTCTTCTTATGTTGAAAAAACTCCCCTAAAACCAAAATCCTGAATAATTTAATCTGGAATCAGACGCTTCCTGTTTCCCTGCACTGCATAGCGGCGTGGTGGTTAGCATCACTAGCTCACAGCGGGAAGATTGCTGCTCCAAACCTGGCTGGAACCTTTCTGTGGGAGGTTTCATGCATCCATGCTGATTAGTATCTCAGCAGGAGTGAATATAGTCCATGTGATGGACTGGAGACCAGTCGGAGGTTTCCCCTGCCTCTGGCTGAGCAGCTGCTGGGATAAACTCCAGCAAACCGAACGGATTGGTACTTTCAGCAGTTTCATTATTAATACTTCATATGTGGACCGAGTATCAGACTGACATTTAAAATGACATAAATATCTGACCCTTTAGGTCAATCCTCAGGTTCCACTGCCTTCCAGGTCTTAGACATGTTCCTGCTCCAACACACCTGACTCACGTTGATAAACCTCCCTATCAGGTTCTTTGCAAGCCTGTTAGAGAACCATTTATTCCATTTCTGTTTGTAAAGCAGGGCTAAAACATGCAGGGCAGTGGGTCCTGGTGGCCTGGGTCGACACGAAGCAATGATCCCAGAGCTCATCATGATTTTCACAACTTCAACTTAATTTTCTCAAAAACTTGATGGACATAAAACGTTTGAACGGGAAGACATTAAAGACAGGTGCAGCATGTACATGCATAAGAATTACATATCCGTTCAGAAAGTAATCAAATAAATACACAAATGAAAGCAAATAACAGCCACAGTGCTTCTATCACTGCAATATGTTCACTTCTATACAGACGATACTCAACTATACTCATCTAAGAAGACAGAAGAATCTAGAGTCACATAAACAAGCACATTTGAAAGATGTGAAGTTCTGAATAATTTCAGGGAAAATTGGATTTCTCTGTCCTGAAAACCTCAAAAATAGAGCAAATCCAACCATATATTGGGGCTCGTAAATATTACCTTTCATCAATGTCATGGCTACAAATGGGACATTCTGTCAACATGAACTTTAACTGTAAAATACCAATTAATGATAAAACCACCACAATGGACTTTTATGTTCAGGCCATCTTTCTGTCATTTATTTTAGAAAACTCCAATTAAACCCAAACCTTCAGATAATCTGAGAAAGATGTTGGAATCTGGTCTGGTCTGATATATAATGTTGTTTTAGATCTGATTGGCTGCAGGAAAACCTCTGATGATGCACTGATCTTATCTCTTTCCTCTGGTTTTCAACCAGCGCTGCATTCTGCTGATTACCAGTGTGTAAACTTAGAACTATTGTAGCAGAATGCCACTGGTTCCCATCCTAAGTGGTTCAAACTCTTCAGTTTTGTGCCAAACATTTTTGGTATGGGGTTCTAGCAAAGTGGACGGTTAATTTATTCTAAAAAAGACAAGCTAATTTAGTGTTTAAACCTCCAAAGTTTACATACAGATATATGTCTTGATGCTTGACTTCAGAATTGGGATGGAATTCTGCAACATTCAATAAAAGGCCCCAGGTGTAAAATGATGATGTGAAGGGTTATGCTATGTGTCCCTATAGCCTTGTTTCCACAAACGGGTGTGAATCAGGCGGGGGCGAACCGGGACACAATCTTTTGCATTTCCACATGCAAAAACTGGGAAGAGTTCCATCATATCCCACCCAACCTACCCACCCTCCAACCCAGCACGCTATCCAGTCTGAAAGGTGGGGCTTGACACACTGTAATCCTTTGATTGGCTGAAAAAAACCTTACTTCCTGTGTGACCTGGCATAAAAACAAAGCCAGATTGCCTCCTTGTTTAGCACAACAGATCTTTTAATCTAAGGTTTGTTCTGATTGGCTGCAGCTGAAGCATCTGCTGCTTGCATGCAGTTGTTGATGTTTCTGCCCGTTCTCTCAGACGCATGTCAGGATTTACCCCAGAAACAGGTTGACTTGTTAGCTTATCAGGTTTAGCTACAGAGGCACCACAACACACTGCAGCTTTTACTGTTTCTGTGTTCCGACCAAACATGATAAAATTCCAGTATCTCTGGAGCAGAGGTCAGCCCCACGTTCTTATCTAGCTCTGAAACAGACAGAAGAAGCTGGGTCAAAGTGCACAAACTGCAATAAGTCCACCAGTTAAACCAGCCAATCAGGTGGAGGTTGGTTCCAGTTAAACTGTCTCACTTTCCTCAGATCCTGGTTGGGTTCGGTCTATAAAACCAGTCTGGTTAGGATCAGCTGATCAATAAAAAGTTCAAATAAATGATTTCTTCTTCTGACCATCATAAGACACATCAGGGGTCTCCAACTCCAGCTACCATCCTGCAGGTTCTAGGGTTTTCCTGCTACAACACACTTGATTCAAATGAAAAGGTTCTCCAACAACTTGTTGCCATCTTCTGCACCTGCCTGTTAATGAGCCATTGGGGTCAGGTGTGTCGCAGCAGGGAAACACTGAAACCTGCAGGATGGCAGTTCATGAGGACCGGAGCTGGAGACCCCTGCTCTACATGAACAAACTGTCTTGAACTGGCCTTTACTTCAAAAGTACTTTCTGTCCGATTGGAGACCAGAACTCATCTGTTTGGTTGCTCAGGTCGGTTCCAAAGCACCATCAGCTCTTTACTGGTTCAGAAGAAGAAGGCGTTGTTGAGACCAGCCACACCAGAAACAGTGAGATGTCCAGTTTCAGGGTGAAGGCAGCAGAGGTACAACATGATCCAAAGGTTTATTTCCTGAAGTTTTACTTTTACTGCCGCCAGTCATTTGTGGCCAGTATGCTGCAGAAAGGTGTATCCAACACAGGTTGTAGCTGTGAGAACGTGCCAGCTTCCAGAATATTACCTGCTTTTTTGATAGATTGCAGATGTTCATAATCAATGGATGTTTAGAATCTATAAAGCAGACCGCCACTTTGCTGAAAACAATTCAGGCTCTACGAACTGTGAAGGTCTCCCTGCGCTGTGGTCTACTTCAGAAACTCAGAAAACAGCATTTTGTGGACTGAAAAAGGGAAAAACTCTGTGGTAATAAGATTCTTATAAACCAGTTCATAACTGGATTCATTCTGGAGCCAACTGATAATGGACTCCAGAATGAGCCCTTTGTCTTCTGGAGTTCATCAAGGCTCCATTTTGGACCCCTTACTGCTCATCATGTCAAGGCTCCCACTGGCTCAGCCCAGATCATGGGAACAAACCAATCATTGGTTCGTCATTATGCTGATGACACTCAGCTCTATGTGACTGTCCCACCAGGCGACTTTGGTCCGACAAAGCTTTAGTTTGTGTCTCGGATATTTCGGAACTTATTTCATATGAATAAAAGATAAATCAGAAACGATTCTGTTGCGAACCAAATATGAACATCTACAGCATAGAGTCCAGTTTTAGTCAACAATGCTAAAACCAACAGAATAATACCAAATATATTTCACTGTCAGTTTGTGGCATTTCTGGTCTGCCTGTTTTTTTAATGTAAAAATATGCATCGAGGTAGATCTTTTTAACTCCAGTCAGCATCAGACGTGATGTTTCCATGGAAACGTGATGTTTAAGCCTCAGCTGTTATCTGAGGCTAAAATGATAGATAAAGCAGCTTAAAGAGCAACCAGAAGTTTGTAGAAATAACACACAGATCAGAAGTGACCAAATCTTTTCTCATCTGCACATCATTCTCTCGCATCTGAAACACACACACACACACACACACACACACACACACACACACACACACAAAAAATAAATAATGGTGGATTTACCATCTAGACCAGGGGTGCCCAAGTCCGGTTCTGGAGATCTACCATCCTGCTGATTTTAGGTGCAACCCTTCTCCAACACAAATAAGTGTCTTGTTAGCAGCCTCTGCAGAGCGGAACGACATGCAGAAGAGGAATTCAGCTGTTTGACTTAGCTGTGCTCGATAGGGGTTGCATCTAAAGGCTGCAGGATGGTCGATCTCGAAAACTGGACTTGGGCACCCCTGGTCTAGAGTCTCTGAATAAACACTACATGTTGCGTCTGGATTGTAAACCTCCTGGACGGATAGAAACGCTGGAAAACCTCCGTAGACCAGCTGGAGGGTCACATGACCATCACCGTTTACCTCAGAGGTTTTAGGGATAAAGCAAATCAGCAAATCATATAAAAGCACGTGGGTTATCTACGAAATGGGCTATTATGATCATTTCTGCACCATCTGTGTTGAGATATTTTCCATTAGAAACTCCAGACTGATAGAAACCATTTCACCTGGCCAGCAGGTTGGAAGTGTACGAATTAAAACTTGGTTTCCACCACTTACCGAGGTAGAGCGGCGAGTTCTTCTCACTAGCGTAGTCATCGATGTATGAGATGCCAAAGGGCTGGATGGGAACGGCTCCGATACCCAGCAGAAGCTGACCCAGAAGCAGCATGGGGTAGACCATCTGCTGACTGGGGCTTTCCAGCTGCTGGCAGTTCCTGCTGGACAAGGAGGAGGGGGGCCTGCTGGGCTGGCAGAGGCTCGAGCTGTTGTCACTGGATTCTGCTGGAAAACAGAAAAAGTTCATCTTCAACCAGGAAGAAGTACAGGTGTGACACAAACTACAGAGTGTGTGCGTAGCCTCACTGTTGCTGATGTCGGTGTAGATGTACCGTCCACTCACGAAGTGCGGCATGGCCATCATCAGCGAGGCCAGGCAGGCCAGCAGCGCTCCGCCTCCGATGAACCGCGGCCGGTGGACTCGACTCCCAAAGAAACTCACAAAGATGATGAGGACGGTGTTCCCAACCTGGACGAGGACCAACACAACATGGGTGGTTACGCCGCATGGGTCCTAGCCGTGCCACGCTGAAATGCTTCCTCCTTTAAAGGAAGTCGCTGCAGAGCTTCTGGACTTTTCTGGGCTGCAAACTTTGGGTTGTTTGTTGGAATTTAATCTTCATGCCAGGAATGTCTGGAAGAACTAAAATAAATGATTCTACTTCTACTCGGTTTGAAAAATGTGATATTGGTGAATTTTTTAAAGAGACATCATGAATTTCATGGTAAAATTAAATGTAAATTTAATTTTGACATTTCTTCCTCAGTAAGAACCAAACGTCTTTAGGGGGGGCTTGTCGGCGCTTCAGGAGAGTCCAGCGACCCTCAGCTCCCCCAAGTCGAACTATGATACTAATGCATAAAGTCACTTTTAAAGTTTTTTTTAAAACATTTTTTATGTATTTATTTATTCATTCATTCATCATCCGAACCGCTCAGTCCAATGGAGGGTGGCGGGGAAGCTGGAGCCTATCCCAGCAGTGTTTGGGCGAAGGCAGGGTACACCCTGGACAGCTCGCCAGTCCATCAGTTTATTTATTTAATCATAAAAAAACACCTGCAGTCACTTCCTGTGTGATGACGCCTAACGCCTCTAGGGGGCGCAGGAGACAGTCATTACAGGCTGGGATTCTCTGAGGAGAAACAGGAAGCCGTTGAAGATAATCTCATTCTGAAGCATCACTGTGCAAACAGACAGGAAAAACTGGGAAGAAGCTTTTAAACCGGGTCCAAACGAGAAGAAAACATCTGGAACCTGGTGCCGCTCGCATTCCTGCATGAAACATTTACAGCTTTTTTGTTTGAACATTTTGGGAAGTGTGTAATTATTGTGACTTCTCGGTGTAGATATTTGGATTTTCCAGGATTGATCTGGCACAAGCAGGTCAATCCAAGGTTAGGGAAGACCATAGGAGCAGATGGCGATGCCTCTTCTCTGGACCATCATGTACATGTGATCCAGTGATGCTCAGAGAACATGGAGGCGGTTCACTGCTGTAGTTTTGTTTTACTAAATACAGCAGAGATGTGTGGAAACATTCAGCCTCGTCGCTTCCCTGTAGAAGGAAAACAGAAACCAAACTGACCTCGTTGAAGGCGGCCAGGAGCCCAGACTTCTGGCTGGTCAGCCCATAACGTCTCTCAATGGTGGAGATGGAGCTCTTCATGTAACCCGACACCAAGAGCTGCGACAGCTGCAGCAAACTGTGGCAAAGCACGAAGATCTGTGGAGACGGAGGAAGTAGAGGCCGTCAGAACGGCAAGCGCTCTCCGTAGGGAGGCTCGGGGGAACGGCAGGACACCAAGCAGCAACATCTGTTCCTGAAGTCGCAGATAAACCCCACAAACCAGAAACTAAAGCCAGAGTCAGAGAGACCATCCCCCACAGCAGGACCAGGTCTGGACTCTGACTAGACCACACTGAGACCTGGTCCCCCTCCAGCCGGTCTGGTTCCTGGAGTCAGGATGAGGTCTGGACTCTGATGGACCACACTGAGACCTGGTCCCCCTCCAGCCGGTCTGGTTCCTGGAGTCAGGATGAGGTCTGGATTCTGATGGACCACACTGAGACCTGGTCCCCCTCCAGCCGGTCTGGTTCCTGGAGTCAGGATGAGGTCTGGACTCTGATGGACCACACTGAGACCTGGTCCCCCTCCAGCCGGTCTGGTTCCTGAAGTCAGGATGAGGTCTGGATTCTGATGGACCACACTGAGACCTGGTCCCCCTCCAGCCAGTCTGGTTCCTGGAGTCAGGATGAGGTCTGGACTCTGATGGACCACACTGAGACCTGGTCCCCCTCCAGCCGGTCTGGTTCCTGGAGTCAGGATGAGGTCTGGACTCTGATGGACCACACTGAGACCTGGTCCCCCTCCAGCCGGTCTGGTTCCTGAAGTCAGGATGAGGTCTGGATTCTGATGGACCACACTGAGACCTGGTCCCCCTCCAGCCGGTCTGGTTCCTGGAGTCAGGATGAGGTCTGGACTCTGATGGACCACACTGAGACCTGGTCCCCCTCCAGCCGGTCTGGTTCCTGGAGTCAGGATGAGGTCTGGATTCTGATGGACCACACTGAGACCTGGTCCCCCTCCAGCCGGTCTGGTTCCTGGAGTCAGGATGAGGTCTGGACTCTGATGGACCACACTGAGACCTGGTCCCCCCTCCAGCCGGTCTGGTTCCTGGAGTCAGGATGAGGTCTGGATTCTGATGGACCACACTGAGACCTGGTCCCCCTCCAGCCGGTCTGGTTCCTGGAGTCAGGATGAGGTCTGGATTCTGATGGACCACACTGAGACCTGGTCCCCCTCCAGCCGGTCTGGTTCCTGGAGTCAGGATGAGGTCTGGACTCTGATGGACCACACTGAGACCTGGTCCCCCTCCAGCCGGTCTGGTTCCTGGAGTCAGGATGAGGTCTGGATTCTGATGGACCACACTGAGACCTGGTCCCCCTCCAGCCGGTCTGGTTCCTGGAGTCAGGATGAGGTCTGGATTCTGATGGACCACACTGAGACCTGGTCCCCCTCCAGCCGGTCTGGTTCCTGGAGTCAGGATGAGGTCTGGACTCTGATGGACCACACTGAGACCTGGTCCCCCTCCAGCCAGTCTGGTTCCTGGAGTCAGGATGAGGTCTGGACTCTGATGGACCACACTGAGACCTGGTCCCCCTCCAGCCGGTCTGGTTCCTGGAGTCAGGATGAGGTCTGGACTCTGATGGACCACACTGAGACCTGGTCCCCCTCCAGCCGGTCTGGTTCCTGGAGTCAGGATGAGGTCTGGACTCTGATGGACCACACTGAGACCTGGTCCCCCTCCAGCCGGTCTGGTTCCTGGAGTCAGGATGAGGTCTGGACTCTGATGGACCACACTGAGACCTGGTCCCCCTCCAGCCGGTCTGGTTCCTGAAGTCAGGATGAGGTCTGGATTCTGATGGACCACACTGAGACCTGGTCCCCCTCCAGCCGGTCTGGTTCCTGGAGTCAGGATGAGGTCTGGACTCTGATGGACCACACTGAGACCTGGTCCCCCTCCAGCCGGTCTGGTTCCTGGAGTCAGGATGAGGTCTGGATTCTGATGGACCACACTGAGACCTGGTCCCCCTCCAGCCGGTCTGGTTCCTGGAGTCAGGATGAGGTCTGGATTCTGATGGACCACACTGAGACCTGGTCCCCCTCCAGCCGGTCTGGTTCCTGGAGTCAGGATGAGGTCTGGATTCTGATGGACCACACTGAGACCTGGTCCCCCTCCAGCCGGTCTGGTTCCTGGAGTCAGGATGAGGTCTGGACTCTGATGGACCACACTGAGACCTGGTCCCCCTCCAGCCGGTCTGGTTCCTGGAGTCAGGATGAGGTCTGGACTCTGATGGACCACACTGAGACCTGGTCCCCCTCCAGCCGGTCTGGTTCCTGGAGTCAGGATGAGGTCTGGATTCTGATGGACCACACTGAGACCTGGTCCCCCTCCAGCCGGTCTGGTTCCTGGAGTCAGGATGAGGTCTGGACTCTGATGGACCACACTGAGACCTGGTCCCCCTCCAGCCGGTCTGGTTCCTGGAGTCAGGATGAGGTCTGGATTCTGATGGACCACACTGAGACCTGGTCCCCCTCCAGCCGGTCTGGTTCCTGGAGTCAGGATGAGGTCTGGATTCTGATGGACCACACTGAGACCTGGTCCCCCTCCAGCCGGTCTGGTTCCTGGAGTCAGGATGAGGTCTGGATTCTGATGGACCACACTGAGACCTGGTCCCCCTCCAGCCAGTCTGGTTCCTGGAGTCAGGATGAGGTCTGGACTCAGACTAGACCACACTGAGACCTGGTCCCCCTCCAGCCAGTCTGGTTCCTGGAGTCAGGATGAGGTCTGGATTCTGACTAGACCACACTGAGACCTGGTCCCCCTCCAGCCGGTCTGGTTCCTGGAGTCAGGATGAGGTCTGGATTCTGATGGACCACACTGAGACCTGGTCCCCTTCCAGTCGGTCTGGTTCCTGGAGTCAGGATGAGGTCTGGATTCTGATGGACCACACTGAGACCTGGTCCCCCTCCAGCCGGTCTGGTTCCTGGAGTCAGGATGAGGTCTGGACTCTGATGGACCACACTGAGACCTGGTCCCCCTCCAGCCGGTCTGGTTCCTGGAGTCAGGATGAGGTCTGGACTCTGATGGACCACACTGAGACCTGGTCCCCCTCCAGCCGGTCTGGTTCCTGGAGTCAGGATGAGGTCTGGATTCTGATGGACCACACTGAGACCTGGTCCCCCTCCAGCCGGTCTGGTTCCTGGAGTCAGGATGAGGTCTGGATTCTGATGGACCACACTGAGACCTGGTCCCCCTCCAGCCGGTCTGGTTCCTGGAGTCAGGATGAGGTCTGGACTCTGATGGACCACACTGAGACCTGGTCCCCCTCCAGCCGGTCTGGTTCCTGGAGTCAGGATGAGGTCTGGACTCTGATGGACCACACTGAGACCTGGTCCCCCTCCAGCCGGTCTGGTTCCTGGAGTCAGGATGAGGTCTGGATTCTGATGGACCACACTGAGACCTGGTCCCCCTCCAGCCGGTCTGGTTCCTGAAGTCAGGATGAGGTCTGGATTCTGATGGACCACACTGAGACCTGGTCCCCCTCCAGCCGGTCTGGTTCCTGGAGTCAGGATGAGGTCTGGATTCTGATGGACCACACTGAGACCTGGTCCCCCTCCAGCCGGTCTGGTTCCTGGAGTCAGGATGAGGTCTGGACTCTGATGGACCACACTGAGACCTGGTCCCCCTCCAGCCGGTCTGGTTCCTGGAGTCAGGATGAGGTCTGGATTCTGATGGACCACACTGAGACCTGGTCCCCCTCCAGCCGGTCTGGTTCCTGGAGTCAGGATGAGGTCTGGATTCTGATGGACCACACTGAGACCTGGTCCCCCTCCAGCCAGTCTGGTTCCTGGAGTCAGGATGAGGTCTGGATTCTGATGGACCACACTGAGACCTGGTCCCCCTCCAGCCGGTCTGGTTCCTGGAGTCAGGATGAGGTCTGGATTCTGATGGACCACACTGAGACCTGGTCCCCCTCCAGCCGGTCTGGTTCCTGGAGTCAGGATGAGGTCTGGATTCTGATGGACCACACTGAGACCTGGTCCCCCTCCAGCCGGTCTGGTTCCTGGAGTCAGGATGAGGTCTGGATTCTGATGGACCACACTGAGACCTGGTCCCCCTCCAGCCGGTCTGGTTCCTGGAGTCAGGATGAGGTCTGGATTCTGATGGACCACACTGAGACCTGGTCCCCCTCCAGCCGGTCTGGTTCCTGGAGTCAGGATGAGGTCTGGATTCTGATGGACCACACTGAGACCTGGTCCCCCTCCAGCCGGTCTGGTTCCTGGAGTCAGGATGAGGTCTGGATTCTGATGGACCACACTGAGACCTGGTCCCCCTCCAGCCGGTCTGGTTCCTGGAGTCAGGATGAGGTCTGGACTCTGATGGACCACACTGAGACCTGGTCCCCCTCCAGCCGGTCTGGTTCCTGGAGTCAGGATGAGGTCTGGAGTCTGATGGACCACACTGAGACCTGGTCCCCCTCCAGCCGGTCTGGTTCCTGGAGTCAGGATGAGGTCTGGACTCTGATGGACCACACTGAGACCTGGTCCCCCTCCAGCCGGTCTGGTTCCTGGAGTCAGGATGAGGTCTGGACTCTGATGGACCACACTGAGACCTGGTCCCCCTCCAGCCGGTCTGGTTCTGGCGGGCTTCATGCATCAGAAGATTTGTTTTGCTTCCATCTCCAGACGAGTTTTCAGTGAGTTTGTGTTGAAAATGCTTCAGAAAGGAACAAAGTGATGAAGAAGCTGCTTCATCACTGCGTGGCAGAATATTTCCACATGCGATGTGCAGAGAACATTTCCAGGAAGCGTTCAGGATGTCAACGTTCTCCACAAGCCAGATGTGTGACAAAGCAGGAGAAGCCTGGAGCTCCAGGTTCCTGCTGCAGCTGGAGGGATGTTTTCTCTCAGAACAGCTCAAGAGACAAACACAAACATTTCTGCTCATCACTGATTTTATCTCTTATTTTACTGTCGGAAGGATTTCATCTCTTCACACCTTGATGCTTCTGAAGGGGCTCCGGCACCGGGCGTCCCGCCGAGGCCCTGCCGAGGTAGTGGTCCTCTTGACGTTGGTGCCCCCCATCTCTCAACTCCCCCTCCCCACACACGGCGACTGAAGACCAGGACCTGCAAACACGAGGATCCGTCCTCCTGCAGCGTCTCGTCTTTCCACAACCTGCTGGTGGAGGGACAGAACAGAAAGAAGAAAAGCACTTAGTAGAGATGATGCACACACACACACACACACACACACACACACAAACACACACACACACACACACACACACACACACACACACACACACACACACACACAGTTGTACTCACACACTAATGTTTCACAACATTCTTCCTGAACCACAGCTGTGGAGGTCCTGATGAAACTGATCAGCTGATCGCTGCTTGGTCGGCCAGAAAACCTTTCCTGCACCTGGTTTACGTCCTGGTCTAATGTGGTACAAGTCTCCTGGTTTTCCACCAGGACCTGGTCTAATGTGGTACAAGTCTCCTGGTTTTCCACCAGGACCTGGTCTAATGTGGTGCAAGTCTCCTGGTTTTCCACCAGGACCTGGTCTAATGTGGTGCAAGTCTCCTGGTTTTCCACCAGGACCTGGTCTAATGTGGTGCAAGTCTTCCCGTTTTCCACCAGGACCTGGTCTAATGTGGTACAAGTCTTCCCGTTTTCCACCAGGACCTGGTCTAATGTGGTACAAGTCTTCTCGTTTTCCACCAGGACCTGGTCTAATGTGGTGCAAGTCTCCTGGTTTTCCACCAGGACCTGGTCTAATGTGGTGCAAGTCTCCTGGTTTTCCACCAGGACCTGGTCTAATGTGGTGCAAGTCTCCTGGTTTTCCACCAGGACCTGGTCTAATGTGGTGCAAGTCTTCCCGTTTTCCACCAGGACCTGGTCTAATGTGGTACAAGTCTTCCCGTTTTCCACCAGGACCTGGTCTAATGTGGTACAAGTCTTCCCGTTTTCCACCAGGACCTGGTCTAATGTGGTACAAGTCTTCCCGTTTTCCACCAGGACCTGGTCTAATGTGGTGCAAGTCTCCTGGTTTTCCACCAGGACCTGGTCTAATGTGGTGCAAGTCTCCTGGTTTTCCACCAGGACCTGGTCTAATGTGGTGCAAGTCTCCTGGTTGTCCGCCAGGACCTGGTCTAATGTGGTGCAAGTCTCCTGGTTTTCCACCAGGACCTGGTCTAATGTGGTACAAGTCTCCTGGTTTTCCACCAGGACCTGGTCTAATGTGGTGCAAGTCTCCTGGTTTTCCACCAGGACCTGGTCTAATGTGGTACAAGTCTCCTGGTTTTCCACCAGGACCTGGTCTAATGTGGTGCAAGTCTCCTGGTTTTCCACCAGGACCTGGTCTAATGTGGTACAAGTCTTCCCGTTTTCCACCAGGACCTGGTCTAATGTGGTACAAGTCTTCCCGTTTTCCACCAGGACCTGGTCTAATGTGGTGCAAGTCTTCCCGTTTTCCACCAGGACCTGGTCTAATGTGGTACAAGTCTTCCCGTTTTCCACCAGGACCTGGTCTAATGTGGTACAAGTCTTCTCGTTTTCCACCAGGACCTGGTCTAATGTGGTACAAGTCTTCCCGTTTTCCACCAGGACCTGGTCTAATGTGGTACAAGTCTTCCCGTTTTCCACCAGGACCTGGTCTAATGTGGTACAAGTCTCCTGGTTTTCCACCAGGACCTGGTCTAATGTGGTACAAGTCTTCCCGTTTTCCACCAGGACCTGGTCTAATGTGGTACAAGTCTCCTGGTTTTCCACCAGGACCTGGTCTATGTGGTGCAAGTCTTCTCGTTTTCCACCAGGACCTGGTCTAATGTGGTACAAGTCTTCCCGTTTTCCACCAGGACCTGGTCTAATGTGGTACAAGTCTTCCCGTTTTCCACCAGGACCTGGTCTAATGTGGTACAAGTCTCCTGGTTTTCCACCAGGACCTGGTCTAATGTGGTGCAAGTCTTCCCGTTTTCCACCAGGACCTGGTCTAATGTGGTACAAGTCTTCTCGTTTTCCACCAGGACCTGGTCTAATGTGGTGCAAGTCTCCTGGTTTTCCACCAGGACCTGGTCTAATGTGGTACAAGTCTTCTCGTTTTCCACCAGGACCTGGTCTAATGTGGTGCAAGTCTTCCCGTTTTCCACCAGGACCTGGTCTAATGTGGTACAAGTCTTCCCGTTTTCCACCAGGACCTGGTCTAATGTGGTACAAGTCTTCCCGTTTTCCACCAGGACCTGTTCTAATGTGGTACAAGTCTTCTCGTTTTCCACCAGGACCTGGTCTAATGTGGTACAAGTCTTCCCGTTTTCCACCAGGACCTGGTCTAATGTGGTACAAGTCTTCCCGTTTTCCACCAGGACCTGGTCTAATGTGGTACAAGTCTTCCCGTTTTCCACCAGGACCTGGTCTAATGTGGTACAAGTCTTCTCGTTTTCCACCAGGACCTGGTCTAATGTGGTACAAGTCTTCCCGTTTTCCACCAGGACCTGGTCTAATGTGGTACAAGTCTTCCCGTTTTCCACCAGGACCTGGTCTAATGTGGTACAAGTCTTCCCGTTTTCCACCAGGACCTGGTCTAATGTGGTACAAGTCTTCCCGTTTTCCACCAGGACCTGGTCTAATGTGGTACAAGTCTTCCCGTTTTCCACCAGGACCTGGTCTAATGTGGTACAAGTCTTCCCGTTTTCCACCAGGACCTGGTCTAATGTGGTACAAGTCTTCTCGTTTTCCACCAGGACCTGGTCTAATGTGGTGCAAGTCTTCCCGTTTTCCACCAGGACCTGGTCTAATGTGGTACAAGTCTTCCCGTTTTCCACCAGGACCTGGTCTAATGTGGTACAAGTCTTCTCGTTTTCCACCAGGACCTGGTCTAATGTGGTACAAGTCTCCTGGTTTTCCACCAGGACCTGGTCTAATGTGGTACAAGTCTCCTGGTTTTCCACCAGGACCTGGTCTAATGTGGTACAAGTCTCCTGGTTTTCCACCAGGACCTGGTCTAATGTGGTGCAAGTCTCCTGGTTTTCCACCAGGACCTGGTCTAATGTGGTACAAGTCTCCTGGTTTTCCACCAGGACCTGGTCTAATGTGGTGCAAGTCTCCTGGTTTTCCACCAGGACCTGGTCTAATGTGGTGCAAGTCTTCCCGTTTTCCACCAGGACCTGGTCCAATGTGGTACAAGTCTTCCCGTTTTCCACCAGGACCTGGTCTAATGTGGTACAAGTCTTCCCGTTTTCCACCAGGACCTGGTCTAATGTGGTACAAGTCTTCCCGTTTTCCACCAGGACCTGGTCTAATGTGGTACAAGTCTTCTCGTTTTCCACCAGGACCTGGTCTAATGTGGTACAAGTCTCCTGGTTTTCCACCAGGACCTGGTCTAATGTGGTGCAAGTCTCCTGGTTTTCCACCAGGACCTGGTCTAATGTGGTACAAGTCTCCTGGTTTTCCACCAGGACCTGGTCTAATGTGGTGCAAGTCTCCTGGTTTTCCACCAGGACCTGGTCTAATGTGGTACAAGTCTTCTCGTTTTCCACCAGGACCTGGTCTAATGTGGTGCAAGTCTTCCGAAAAAGTAGCGGGATCGTCTTTAAACCGCCTATCAGAAGCCGACTTCACTAGCATCAGAGAACTCCCAACAGCATGATGTCATTATTCACGTTTAAAAGATGGGGAGTCATTTCCAACCACATAGTCACACTTTCACAACATCCCCCCCCCCCCCCCCCCCCCCCCCCACCCCCTCCACCCCCGCCCCCCTGATGTGCTAAAACACATGCATGCAAACGTTTATCACCAGTGGACAGTGTGTCAGAAAATAAGTAGTTTCACAAACATCCCCATACATCCCGGCAATGAAACGAACATACACTAGTCGGACCCATACAGGGTCTCATACAGGGTCTCATACAGGGTCTCATACAGGGTCCCATACAGGGTCTCATACAGGGTCTCATACAGGGTTGCATTCGGGGTCTCATACAGGGTCTCATACAGGGTCTCATACAGGGTCCCATACAGGGTCCCATACAGGGTCTCATACAGGGTTGCATTCGGGGTCTCATACAGGGTCTCATACAGGGTCCCATACAGGGTCTCATACAGGGTTGCATTCGGGGTCTCATACAGGGTCTCATACAGGGTCCCATACAGGGTCTCATACAGGGTTGCATTCGGGGTCTCATACAGGGTCCCATACAGGGTCCCATACAGGGTTGCATTCGGGGTCTCATACAGGGTCTCATACAGGGTCCCATACAGGGTCTCATACAGGGTTGCATTCGGGGTCTCATACAGGGTCCCATACAGGGTTGCATTCGGGGTCTCATACAGGGTCTCATACAGGGTCCCATACAGGGTCTCATACAGGGTTGCATTCGGGGTCTCATACAGGGTCCCATACAGGGTTGCATTCGGGGTCTCATACAGGGTCCCATACAGGGTTGCATTCGGGGTCTCATACAGGGTCTCATACAGGGTCCCATACAGGGTCTCATACAGGGTTGCATTCGGGGTCTCATACAGGGTCTCATACAGGGTCCCATACAGGGTCTCATACAGGGTCTCATACAGGGTTGCATTCGGGGTCTCATACAGGGTCCCATACAGGGTCTCATACAGGGTTGCATTCGGGGTCTCATACAGGGTCTCATACAGGGTCCCATACAGGGTCTCATACAGGGTTGCATTCGGGGTCTCATACAGGGTCTCATACAGGGTCTCATACAGGGTTGCATTCGGGGTCTCATACAGGGTTGCATTCGGGGTCTCATACAGGGTCCCATACAGGGTTGCATTCGGGGTCTCATACAGGGTCTCATACAGGGTCCCATACAGGGTCTCATACAGGGTTGCATTCGGGGTCTCATACAGGGTCTCATACAGGGTCCCATACAGGGTCTCATACAGGGTTGCATTCGGGGTCTCATACAGGGTCTCATACAGGGTCCCATACAGGGTCTCATACAGGGTTGCATTCGGGGTCTCATACAGGGTCCCATACAGGGTTGCATTCGGGGTCTCATACAGGGACCCATACAGGGTCGCATACAGGGTCCCATACAGGGTCCCATGTAGGGTCCCATATGGGGTCCGGCATAGAACTGACCTGCAGCTGGATGGTTGGAAAGAGTTTCCTTCAGAATAAAGCTACTTCATTAATTCCTGCTCAAAACAACATGTGTGCAGAAATAGGTCATACGTGCCACATCAGCATATAACCCCCCCCCCACACACACACACACAGACACACAGACACACTCTCACACACACACACACACACTCTCACACACACACACTCTCTCTCTATCTCTCACTCACACACACACACACACACACACACACACACACACACACACACACACACACACACACACACACACACCAACCTTGTAATTATGTGAATTAGAGGGGTGTAACTGTTTCAGCCAAGTGCACAATGCTAACTTTAACTCTAAATCCTGGTTCTGGACAGGATCCATCCCTCCATCAGACCCACTGAGGTCCTGGTTCTGGATCTGCAGGACGAGGTCCAGGTTCTGACCGGACCTGGCTGAGACCCGGGTCCTGCGGTCAGGACGAGGTCCAGGTTCTGACCGGACCTGGCTGAGACCCGGGTCCTGCGGTCAGGACGAGGTCCAGGTTCTGACCGGACCTGGCTGAGACCCGGGTCCTGCGGTCAGGACGAGGTCAGGACATCATGGCACCACAGCAGGCTGATAACAAACGCTGGAATGTTGACGGGTTCAGACCTGCAGCAGGAATGCTTTTGCAGGACCGGATTTGGCTCCGCTTGCATTCCTTATGCTCCACTTTGAACCCGCCTTGAGGATTCTGAATCCCTGCATTTACACTCAGACTTCAGCTCAGTCTGGTTTTCACCGCGTTGCCCGGCGGATCCCGACAGAGCAACGGAGGAAGTGAAAGAAAAGACAGAAAAAAACTTTGTACTCACAGCAGCAGCTCTGCTCAGATGCTTCCTGGACAGCGTCTTTCCTCAAATGATTCTCCTTCTGTGGAGAAGCTCAGCCCAGAATGGGAGGGGGGACGTCTCATTGGTTAAATAGACGTAAGTAAAGAAAGGAAAAAAAGAAAAACCACAACAGTTTCTTATCAACACTCAGTTTAATGTGAAATAAACACACAAGTAATTTTTATGGGATGAACAGGGGCAGCTTTCCCGCCTTGCTTTCCAAATTCCACCGTGTGACACCAAATAACTCGCAGCCATGAGGACTTTTACACATGTGGAGCAGATTCAGAAGTCCTGAGATGACTCTTGTACTGGTGACAGAATTTTCTCTCTTGCTGCTCCTTCATGATGGAACAGCCTTCCCTACCAGAGCTGCCCAATCTGTCTCCGATTTTAAGTTTCTTTTTAAATCCCCGATTTGCTCTGGCTTTTCATCCAACCTGACCATGTCCTTTGTGTATTTAAAGTTTTACTTTTACTCTTTAGTTTTTCGTTTTTAATTCCAGGTTTGAACTGTTGTTTTATTGTTCTGCTGCTATAACAAATGGGCCAACTGAATAAACTTGAACTTGTACTGGTGGGAGCACAGCCGACTGCTGTCAGGCTTTCCCTCCATATGGAAAATTTCTTTCCACTGCAACGGACACAATGTTGACAATCAAGGAAATGAAGTCCAAAGGACAAGTAGCCATCACTGTATGACCCTAAAACAGCTCCAGTGATTGTGGGTTCAAGTCCCAGCTAGGGTGTGCAGTGGGAGAGTGCTGGGCTCATGAGCCAGAGCTTGATGGACCGAAACCATCCTCGGCTACAGTCCTTCTTCTTTAAACTCATTGGCTGGAGAGCAGAAATGTTTGTGTTTGTCTCTTGAGCTGTTCTGAGAGAAAACATCCCTCCAGCTGCAGCAGGAACCTGGAGCTCCAGGCTTCTCCTGCTTTGTCACACATCTGGCTTGTGGAGAACGTTGACATCCTGAACGCTTCCTGGAAATGTTCTCTGCACATCGCATGTGGAAATATTCTGCCACGCAGTGATGAAGCAGCTTCTTCATCACTTTGTTCCTTTCTGAAGCATTTTCAACACAAACTCACTGAAAACTCGTCTGGAGATGGAAGCAAAACAAATCTTCTGATGCATTTTTTGAGCTTTTTAAATGATCAGCTGATCCTAACCAGACTGGTTTTATAGACCGAACCCAACCAGGATCTGAGGAAAGTGAGACAGTTTAACTGGAACCAACCTCCACCTGATTGGCTGGTTTAACTGGTGGACTTATTGCAGTTTGTGCACTTTGACCCAGCTTCTTCTGTCTGTTTCAGAGCTAGATAAGAACGTGGGGCTGACCTCTGCTCCAGAGATACTGGAATTTTATCATGTTTGGTCGGAACACAGAAACAGTAAAAGCTGCAGTGTGTTGTGGTGCTTCTGTAGCTAAACCTGATAAGCTAACAAGTCAACCTGTTTCTGGGGTAAATCCTGACATGCGTCCGAGAGAACGGGCAGAAACATCAACAACTGCATGCAAGCAGCAGATGCTTCAGCTGCAGCCAATCAGAACAAACCTTAGATTAAAAAACTTCACCTGATGCAATTTAACTAAACCTTTAACCGCGTTCACCTTTAACATTTCAGTTCAGGACCCAAATGCAGGACAGGAGGCAGGAATGCACAATCAAGATGTAGTTAATCTGAAAACAAGGAGAACATGTTGACCAGACGACTAACATGCAGCAAACACAAGCAATGAACCAGCAATGGGAACAGGAGCCAAGGGGTTTTAATAAAGGGAAACCAAACAAGACACAAATGTAATTAATTTACTAATGTGTCCAAGTGAATCTAATGAACAGGAACAAAGGCTAAATATGAAACAAGACACAAAGGAAGTAAACAAGGAAGACTACAAACTAAAACAGGAAACCAGAAAAAAAGATACAAACAAAGGTGATGGCAGAAATGGAACGTTAATGAGATCAAATCGTTTGGAACTATTGTTCCAACTAGAAACAGCTATTATTGAAATAACAGCAACCGTGAATGCCCATTTATTAAAATATGTGGAATGATTTACATGAAATTGCATAAGTGTCAGAATTTTGAAAAATTGAAGCACAGTTTATCAAACAATATCTTTCAATGTTGAACCCATGAACGTCTGTATTGAAGTGCTCTCAGTTACTCACTACACCACCACTGCTCTCACTCACACTTGGCAGAACCTGTGTACTGGTGCACAAAATGGACCAATCGCTGAGCTACACCCCATGCCAAAATTTGGCAGAATCATAATAATAACTAGAAATTATGCTCTTCTTGCAGAAATCATTTAAACACTACACCATAAGAGCTCTCAGCTGCACACTGGTAGAAGCGTTAAAGTTTTTTATCCATTGGAATCGAAATGTTTTTTTTGGAAGATCCCTCAGTGTGTAATCAGTCTTCATCAGTATTTAAGATTTAAATGGGTGAAGTAGTACAAATGATTTATTGGTTTGCTTTTCTCAGCGTGAGCATTAGGAGAAGAAGTACAAGCATCTGACAATATATCAATATCCAGCAGCTGGGTTTGAAAGAATGACCTTCGCAATGGAAAGCAATTCATTTTACCACTTCGCCCACACAATGTGACCCCTCCCACACACCATGACCCCGCCCACACAAAGGCAAGAGGCAGACCAGGATAACCCCCGAGACCTGGGCAGCCAGCAGCCAACCCCAAGCACAGACCCCAACCGCCCTGCTCCGAAGCCAGCACACACCCAGGAGGTGGCAGAGAGGGACTTCGCGGGCCCGGACAGGCAAAGCCCGGCCCCCCCCCAGGCACTGGCCACCCACCCAGGGCAGACAGAACGTTCCATTTAATTGATTTCTGTCACAATCAGCCCTGCTTCTTTCCACTTTGCTGCTAAACCACACCCTTCATCAGTTAACTGTCCTCACCTGCCACTGCCACCTGTAAAGCCGGTATATATGCAGCCTCCACCACTCACTCTTTGCCAGATTGTCATCGTATTCATTAATGACCTTCCAGCACTTAATCCTGAACTGCCTGCCTGTTTCCAACCTGATCTGCCCTGACTACTGCCTTCTGCTTTGCCCTTGAAATCTGCAACTCTCAGTCTTCTGAATACCTGTCCTGGAGGACCAGCACTTATGAGTCAGTGGCTTCGTTCTCTTACACCCATTTTAGCTTCCTGTCTGCTCAGTTGGCCTGGAGGATATCATGCTGCCAGGCATGCTGGAGGCCTGAGTTCAACTCCAATGGGAAATGTGCCATTGAGAGTACTTCAAATGAATTCTGTAAAACTGCCAAAAAACTGGACTTCTTGTGCTGTTTTCAGGAACTGTTTATACAACAAAGTCTCAGGTGCTGCTTTTGGGTTCATTCCCTGCCCCTACAGATTTCAAATGATTAACCTCAGTAAAATGGAACATTTTGCTGTGTCCTGATGTGTTTGGTCTGTTGTAACTTCTTTTGTTAGTTTCTAGAGATGAAAGTCTGGACTTCAACATAATTTCTGTGTATTTCTGGATGGGAGAATATAATTAGGGTCAAGTTTCTTTAAAAATTCCTGAAACCATCAATGTCCACTATTAAAAAGGGTTATGGGTCCAATTACGTGAGGTTGACCTGGTGCCTCATCCAATTCCATTTGTCTCCCTGTCAGAAAACAACAAAATTGAAGTGAGGAGGAGAAATACTGGTTAAACGTTTGCATTTTATAGTTAATATTAAAATTAATCTTTCTGTGTGAATGGAATAAAAAATCTGCCTTTTTGTGCTCACATGTCAAATTAATTCATTCTAAACAGTGGGCTTGATTCAACAATAAACTCAAATGTGTGATGACTAAAATTAATAATTACTTTTTAAATTAAGTTTCTGATGCTGAATATAGTTACTGTACATACCATAAACAGAATGCTGTCTGGAACCAGCACTGCACTGGGTTTCCTAAGACTGATGAAGACATCAAGATGTTTGGTCCGCAGGTGTCTCCACGTTGTAGTAGTAGTAGAACAAATGTTGCATGCAATGCATTTAACCTATTTCCCTGCAAGGAGCTGTAATCCCAGACAGCTAACCTGGGACGCTTTGTACTTCCTTCCATTCATGCACATCTCTGCTGCTAATCAGAAAGACACACAATATAATTTTGAATATCAGTAATTTAATCTGATGAAAATGTAGTCTATTTGTGAATGTAGTAAACATTTTCACTTTCTTTTATGTATTTAGTTGTTCCATTTTGGACACAAGGTTGAAAAGATCACTGAGTTTTGTGTTTCATTAAGTTCTGACCTATGGTTCTGATTAAAGCGGCGCGGAACAACCGTGCCATTTCAAAACGATTGGTGATGTAATGCAACGCGATATGGAACAGTCACATGACTTCCACGTGTCGATTCAGATCATGGAACGTTGTTTCGCATCGTGCGTTCCGCAGTATTTTTCAGTAATCGGGATGCGGCCTTGAATCTGGAAGATCATCCATTTGGAAGTGAATGAACAAAGCAAGAATCAAGTGATCTGTTTGTTAGAGTGAGAGGTTGGACCTTTACAGAGACATCAGTCGCGCTAACAGGCTGACATAAAGACCAGGCTCTGCAGGGTCCTCTGAAGTCTTGAATTTACAAATCTGCATTTAAGACTTTAAAAAGTCTTTAAAAATTGACAGTTTTGGTCTTAGACTGGTGGACGATAGTGAAGTAATTTCCTCCCGTTTCAGTTTCCTGACAGTAGGAAAGTTGCAGGAGAAATGTTTGAACCCAGTACACACATGAAAACTTCATTAAAACCTGAAAGATGCTACCTGACAGTGACATGAGGACTGGATTTGGTGAGTGAAATGGGAAAAGGCAGCTTCTGGACAAAGGGTCGCTCTTGGCCGGGTTGACCCGGGTGGAGAAGCCATTCAAAGCTCATGTCTGGGCTGTCGGGTATGGATACCCAGCAGCATGGGATGCTGTGACACGTTCATCAGTAGCAGCAACTTAAGTCGACATCTGGCTTTTCCACAGCTGAAGGGTCGTAGACGCTAAGCGCTGTTGTGTTTTTGTCTTTGGGTTTTTGTGATGAAGCTCTTGAAGTGAAGCAAACACTTGCATTCTACATGCACAGCCAGGTGGGTGTGAGAGTCAAAGGCTGTTCTCAGTGGTCTTAAAAAGGTCTTAAATTTAACTTGTGAAGACTTGTAGGAACCTGGAAAGACTCCTGTAAGGAATCAGTTTACTTCAGCAGTGTGTTGTCCTGATTCATTCATCGGCTGTCGTTCACCTGCAGCCTCGAAAATCCTTTTAACCATGAAGAACATTTCCTAAGACAACAGCATGAAGTCATGGAGCCACTGGGCACTTTCGCCACGCTGTTATCAACATAAATACCACCTTTGTGTGAAGAACAAGCTAAGGGTTGGCATGAAGGAGGTAAATATACCTTCTTTTAATTCCGTGAGGCTCTTTGGATTTGTTGTGAAACCGTCTGCAGCAGCTGACAGAGCGTAAACATCACGGCTGATCTGCTACTGGATGCGAAAACCAAGACGTTGGGAAAGCTGCAACCACTTCCTGGAACCAGGCTGAGCCAGAATCTGATCCACATAGGATTGCCTGTAGGCTCTGTGGAGTGTTCTCCCTGAACGTCGGTAAACTTCCCAGCCTTGTACCTTCTCTTTAGTTGGCCTGTGGGGGGTGACTTGACCCTGAATGGGCAGGTGGAACGGACACACACAATGACGTTAGTGAGTAAAACTTTTATCGTGTCGCTTATTCAGTTTCAAGCAGACCAAATACAGGAAGAAAACTACAAAAATAAAGTCCCTTCCTGCATGTGGCGTAGCGTTGCATTGTGGGTAAATCCATAGCGATGGCGTTAAGGGTCCTCTGCCTCGTCTGGTGTTCATACTGCCTCCATTGTTGCAGTGGATTTCTGCAGTATACTTGCATAAGACACAATAAAAACCCAAAACAGCCATAGTCTGGTCTCCATGTTTAACTGGCAGGTGGAGGAAACAGAGTTTTCTTCTTCACGCCGGTCTGGTCCTCTCTTCTGCTAAATACTAGTGCAGCGCCACCTATGGTGGGAATGGGGAGATATTATTCCGCATAACCACAATTTATAAACACTTACTTGTATTTGAAGCACGTCGTTATGGACAGTTATCAAAAAGTTTTTAATATCATTATCATAATTGTGAGAACATGCTATGAAACATGGGGACAAATCCCCCTAAAAGCAGAAAAAGCTCTTAAGTCAGACTGTTGTAGCGTGGGTGGGTGTGAAATCTCACGTCTGGACACTTCGGTCCAGATGTGAGATTTACAATAACAGAAGAAAGTTGTAATAGTTTGTGTGAAACAAATAAACTTTGAGCAGTTTTTGACTTACAGTGTTGGCCAAATGTTGGTGTGTCTGCAGAAACTCAGCCACATCATGACCAGATGGGCCCACAATGAAATGACCAGAATCTGTGTCCAGGAAGGTCTTAGGGTCTAGCATTTATGGGGACAAATTTTACTTTAAATAGCATTAAAGTAATCCTGGTTTCAGCAGGGGTTACACAGCATTGTAGGAGGGACATGAGGAGGTTCAAGGAAAATAGGTTTGCATCCACTGTTGTAACAGATCCATAGGGCACCTGGACTGGGTTGGACCTTCAGGACCTTCATTTCTGATTTCATACATTCAATGTAGTGGAAACAAATTTTGCTACATATTGACATGAAATCTCACACAGTTCCACCACATCACCATGAGAATCTCCCGTTCCACCTCATCATGATGAGAATCTCCCGTTCCACCTCATCACCATGAGAATCTCCCGTTCCACCTCATCATCATGAGAATCTCCCGTTCCATCACATCACCATGAGAATCTCCCGTTCCACCTCATCATGATGAGAATCTCCCGTTCCACCTCATCACCATGAGAATCTCCCGTTCCACCTCATCACCATGAGAATCTCCCGTTCCACCTCATCACCATGAGAATCTCCCGTTCCACCTCATCATGATGAGAATCTCCCGTTCCACCTCATCACCATGAGAATCTCCCGTTCCACCTCATCATGATGAGAATCTCCCGTTCCACCTCATCACCATGAGAATTTCCCGTTCCACCTCATCATGATGAGAATCTCCCGTTCCACCTCATCACCATGAGAATCTCCCGTTCCACCTCATCATGATGAGAATCTCCCGTTCCACCTCATCACCATGAGAATCTCCGGTTCCACCTCATCACCATGAGAATCTCCCGTTCCACCTCATCACCATGAGAATCTCCCATTCCACCTCATCATGATGAGAATCTCCCGTTCCACCACATCGTCATGAGAATCTCCCGTTCCACCTCATCATGATGAGAATCTCCCGTTCCACCTCACCATGATGAGAATCTCCCGTTCCACCTCATCACCATGAGAATCTCCCGTTCCACCTCATCATGATGAGAATCTCCCGTTCCACCTCATCATGATGAGAATCTCCCGTTCTACCTCATCATGATGAGAATCTCCCGTTCCACCTCATCACCATGAGAATCTCCCGTTCCACCTCATCACCATGAGAATCTCCCATTCCACCTCATCATGATGAGAATTTCCCGTTCCACCTCACCATGATGAGAATCTCCCGTTCCACCTCATCACCATGAGAATCTCCCGTTCCACCTCATCATGATGAGAATCTCCCGTTCCACCTCATCATGATGAGAATCTCCCGTTCTACCTCATCATGATGAGAATCTCCCGTTCCACCTCATCACCATGAGAATCTCCCGTTCCACCTCATCACCATGAGAATCTCCCGTTCCTCCTCATCACCATGAGAATCTCCCGTTCCACCTCATCACCATGAGAATCTGCCGTTCCACATCATCATGAAAATCTCCCGTTCCACTTCATCATGATGAGAAACTCCGGTTCCACCTCACCATGATGAGAATCTCCCGTTCCACCTCATCACCATGAGAATCTCCCATTCCACCTCATCATGATGGGAATCTCCCGTTCCACCTCACCATGATGAGAATCTCCCCTTCCACCTCATCACCATGAGAATATCCCGTTCCACCTCATCATGATGAGAATCTCCCGTTCCACCTCATCACCATGAGAATCTGCCATTCCACCTCATCATGAGAATCTCCCGTTCCACTTCATCATGATGAGAATCTCCCGTTCCACCTCACCATGATGAGAATCTCCCGTTCCACCTCATCATGATGAGAATCTCCCATTACACCTCATCACCATGAGAATCTCCCATTCCACCTCATCACCATGAGAATCTCCCCTTCCACCTCATCACCATGAGAATCTCCCGTTCCACCTCATCACCATGAGAATCTCCCGTTCCACCTCATCACCATGAGAATCTCCCGTTCCACTTCATCATGATGAGAATCTCCCGTTCCACCTCATCACCATGAGAATCTCCCGTTCCACCTCATCACCATGAGAATCTCCCGTTCCACCTCATCACCATGAGAATCTCCCGTTCCACCTCATCATGATGAGAATCTCCCGTTCCACCTTACCATGATGAGAATCTCCCGTTCCACCTCACCATGATGAGAATCTCCCGTTCCACCTCATCATGATGAGAATCTCCCGTTCCACCTCATCACCATGAGAATCTGCCGTTCATCCTCATCATGAGAATCTCCCGTTCCACTTCATCATGATGAGAATCTCCCGTTCCACCTCACCATGATGAGAATCTCCCGTTCCACCTCATCACCATGAGAATCTCCCATTCCACCTCATCATGATGAGAATTTCCCGTTCCACATCGTCAGGAGAATCTCCCGTTCCACCTCATCACCATGATGAGAATCTCCCGTTCCACCTCACCATGATGAGAATCTCCCGTTCCACCTCATCACCATGAGAATCTGCCGTTCCAGCTCATCACCATGAGAATCTCCCATTCCACTTCATCATGATGAGAATTTCCCGTTCCACCTCATCACCATGAGAATCTGCCGTTCCACCTCATCATGATGAGAATCTGCCGTTCCACCTCATCATGAGAATCTCCCATTCCACTTCATCATGATGAGAATCTCCCGTTCCACATCACCATGATGAGAATCTCCCGTTCCACCTCATCACCATGAGAATCTCCCATTCCACCTCATCACCATGAGAATCTCCCGTTCCAACTCATCACCATGAGAATCTTCCCTTCCACCTCATCACCATGAGAATCTCCCGTTCCACGTCATCACCATGAGAATCTCCCATTCCACCTCATCATGATGAGAATCTCCCGTTCCACCTCATCACCATGATGAGAATCTCCCGTTCCACCTCACCATGAGGAGAATCTCCCGTTCCACCTCATCACCATGAGAATCTGCCGTTCCACCTCATCACCATGAGAATCTCCCGTTCCACTTCATCATGATGAGAATTTCCCATTCCACCTCATCACCATGAGAATCTGCTGTTCCACCTCATCATGAGAATTTCCCGTTCCATTTCATCATGATGAGAATCTCCCGTTCCACCTCATCACCATGAGAATCTCCCGTTCCACCTCATCATGATGAGAATCTCCCGTTCCACCTCACCATGATGAGAATCTCCCGTTCCACCTCATCACCATGAGAATCTCCTGTTCCACCTCATCACCATTAGAATCTCCCGTTCCACCTCACCATGATGAGAATCTCCCCTTCCACCTCATCACCATGAGAATCTCCCGTTCCACGTCATCACCATGAGAATCTCCCATTCCACCTCATCATGATGAGAATCTCCCGTTCCACCTCACCATGATGAGAATCTCCCGTTCCACCTCATCACCATGAGAATCTGCCGTTCCAGCTCATCACCATGAGAATCTCCCATTCCACTTCATCATGATGAGAATTTCCCGTTCCACCTCATCACCATGAGAATCTGCCGTTCCACCTCATCATGAGAATCTCCCGTTCCATTTCATCATGATGAGAATCTCCCGTTCCACCTCATCACCATGAGAATTTCCCGTTCCACCTCATCATGATGAGAATCTGCCGTTCCACCTCATCATGAGAATCTCCAATTCCACCTCATCATGATGAGAATCTCTCGTTCCACCTCACCATGATTAGAATCTCCCGTACCACCTCATCACCATGAGAATCTTCCGTTCCACCTCATCATGATGAGAATCTCCCGTTCCACCTCACCATGATGAGAATCTCCCGTTCCACCTCATCACCATGAGAATCTTCCGTTCCACCTCATCACCATGAGAATCTCCCGTTCCACTTCATCATGATGAGAATCTCCCGTTCCACCTCATCACCATGAGAATCTGCCGTTCCACCTCATCATGAGAATCTCCCGTTCCATTTCATCATGATGAGAATCTCCCGTTCCACTTCATCATGATGAGAATCTCCCGTTCCACCTCATCACCATGAGAATCTGCCGTTCCACATCATCATGAGAATCTCCCGTTCCATTTCATCATGATGAGAATCTCCCGTTGCACCTCACCATGATGAGAATCTCCCCTTCCACCTCATCACCATGAGAATCTCCCGTTCCACGTCATCACCATGAGAATCTCCCATTCCACCTCATCATGATGAGAATCTCCCGTTCCACCTCACCATGATGAGAATCTCCCGTTCCACCTCATCACCATGAGAATCTGCCGTTCCAGCTCATCACCATGAGAATCTCCCATTCCACTTCATCATGATGAGAATTTCCCGTTCCACCTCATCACCATGAGAATCTGCCGTTCCACCTCATCATGAGAATCTCCCGTTCCATTTCATCATGATGAGAATCTCCCGTTCCACCTCATCACCATGAGAATTTCCCGTTCCACCTCATCATGATGAGAATCTGCCGTTCCACCTCATCATGAGAATCTCCAATTCCACCTCATCATGATGAGAATCTCTCGTTCCACCTCACCATGATTAGAATCTCCCGTACCACCTCATCACCATGAGAATCTTCCGTTCCACCTCATCATGATGAGAATCTCCCGTTCCACCTCACCATGATGAGAATCTCCCGTTCCACCTCATCACCATGAGAATCTTCCGTTCCACCTCATCACCATGAGAATCTCCCGTTCCACTTCATCATGATGAGAATCTCCCGTTCCACCTCATCACCATGAGAATCTGCCGTTCCACCTCATCATGAGAATCTCCCGTTCCATTTCATCATGATGAGAATCTCCCGTTCCACTTCATCATGATGAGAATCTCCCGTTCCACCTCATCACCATGAGAATCTGCCGTTCCACATCATCATGAGAATCTCCCGTTCCATTTCATCATGATGAGAATCTCCCGTTGCACCTCACCATGATGAGAATCTCCCGTTCCACCTCATCACCATGAGAGTCTCCCATTCCACCTCATCATGATGAGAATCTCCCGTTCCACCTCACCATGATGAGAATCTCCCGTTCCACCTCATCACCATGAGAATCTCCCGTTCCACTTCATCATGATGAGAATTTCCCATTCCACCTCATCACCATGAGAATCTGCTGTTCCACCTCATCATGAGAATTTCCCGTTCCATTTCATCATGATGAGAATCTCCCGTTCCACCTCATCACCATGAGAATCTCCCGTTCCACCTCATCATGATGAGAATCTCCCGTTCCACCTCACCATGATGAGAATCTCCCGTTCCACCTCATCACCATGAGAATCTCCTGTTCCACCTCATCACCATTAGAATCTCCCGTTCCACCTCACCATGATGAGAATCTCCCCTTCCACCTCATCACCATGAGAATCTCCCGTTCCACGTCATCACCATGAGAATCTCCCATTCCACCTCATCATGATGAGAATCTCCCGTTCCACCTCATCACCATGATGAGAATCTCCCGTTCCACCTCACCATGATGAGAATCTCCCGTTCCACCTCATCACCATGAGAATCTGCCGTTCCAGCTCATCACCATGAGAATCTCCCATTCCACTTCATCATGATGAGAATTTCCCGTTCCACCTCATCACCATGAGAATCTGCCGTTCCACCTCATCATGAGAATCTCCCGTTCCATTTCATCATGATGAGAATCTCCCGTTCCACCTCATCACCATGAGAATTTCCCGTTCCACCTCATCATGATGAGAATCTGCCGTTCCACCTCATCATGAGAATCTCCAATTCCACCTCATCATGATGAGAATCTCTCGTTCCACCTCACCATGATGAGAATCTCCCGTACCACCTCATCACCATGAGAATCTTCCTTTCCACCTCATCATGATGAGAATCTCCCGTTCCACCTCACCATGATGAGAATCTCCCGTTCCACCTCATCACCATGAGAATCTTCCGTTCCACCTCATCACCATGAGAATCTCCCGTTCCACTTCATCATGATGAGAATCTCCCGTTCCACCTCATCACCATGAGAATCTGCCGTTCCACCTCATCATGAGAATCTCCCGTTCCATTTCATCATGATGAGAATCTCCCGTTCCACTTCATCATGATGAGAATCTCCCGTTCCACCTCATCACCATGAGAATCTGCCGTTCCACCTCATCATGAGAATCTCCCGTTCCATTTCATCATGATGAGAATCTCCCGTTGCACCTCACCATGATGAGAATCTCCCGTTCCACCTCATCACCATGAGAGTCTCCCATTCCACCTCATCATGATGAGAATCTCCCGTTACACCTCACCATGATGAGAATCTCCCGTTCCACCTCATCACCATGAGAATCTCCCGTTCCACCTCATCATGATAAGAATCTGCCATTCCACCTCATCATGAGAATCTCCCATTCCACCTCATCATGATGAGAATCTCTCGTTCCACCTCACCATGATGAGAATCTCCCGTTCCACCTCATCACCATGAGAATCTTCCGTTCCACCTCATCATGATGAGAATCTTCCATTCCACCTCATCATGATGAGAATCTCCCGTTCCACCTCACCATGATGAGAATCTCCCGTTCCACCTCATCACCATGAGAATCTTCCGTTCCACCTCATCATGATGAGATTCTCCCGTTCCACCTCATCACCATGACAATCTCCCGTTCCACCTCATCACCATGAGAATCTCCCGTTCCACCTCATCATGATGAGAATCTCCCGTTCCACCTCATCATAATGAGAATCTCCCGTTCCACCTCATCACCATGAGAATCTCCCCTTCCACCTCATCACCATGAGAATCTCCCGTTCCACCTCATCATGATGAGAATCTCCGGTTCCCCCTCACCATGATGAGAATCTCCCGTTCCACCTCAGCACCATGAGAATCTCCTGTTCCATCTCATCACCATTAGAATTTCCCGTTCCACCTCACCATGATGAGAATCTCCCCTTCCACCTCATCACCATGAGAATCTCCCGTTCCACGTCATAACCATGAGAATCTCCCATTCCACCTCATCATGATGAGAATCTCCCGTTCCACCTCATCACCATGATGAGAATCTCCCGTTCCACCTCACCATGATGAGAATCTCCCGTTCCACCTCATCACCATGAGAATCTGCCGTTCCAGCTCATCACCATGAGAATCTCCCATTCCACTTCATCATGATGAGAATTTCCCGTTCCACCTCATAACCATGAGAATCTGCCGTTCCACCTCATCATGAGAATCTCCCGTTCCATTTCATCATGATGAGAATCTCCCGTTCCACCTCATCACCATGAGAATTTCCCGTTCCACCTCATCATGATGACAATCTGCCGTTCCACCTCATCATGAAAATCTCCAATTCCACCTCATCATGATGAGAATCTCTCGTTCCACCTCACCATGATGAGAATCTCCCGTTCCACCTCATCACCATGAGAATCTTCCGTTCCACCTCATCATGATGAGAATCTCCCGTTCCACCTCACCATGATGAGAATCTCCCGTTCCACCTCATCACCATGAGAATCTTCGGTTCCACCTCATCACCATGAGAATCTCCCCTTCCACCTCATCACCATGAGAATCTCCCATTCCACCTCATCATGATGAGAATTTCCCGTTTCACCTCATCATGATGAGAATCTCCCATTCCACCTCATCACCATGAGAATCTCCCGTTCCACCTCACCATGATGAGAATCTCCCGTTCCACCTCATCACCATGAGAATATCCCGTTTCACCTCATCACCATGAGAATTTCCCATTCCACTTCATCATGATGAGAATCTCCCGTTCCACCTCACCATGATGAAAATCTCCCGTTCCACCTCATCACCATGAGAATCTCCCATTCCACCTCATCACCATGAGAATCTCCCGTTCCAACTCATCACCATGAGAATCTCCCGTTCCACCTCACCATGATGAGAATCTCCCGTTCCACCTCATCACCATGAGAATCTCCCGTTCCACCTCATCACCATGAGAATCTCCCGTTCCACAGCATCACCATGAGAATCTCCCATTCCACCTCATCATGATGAGAATCTCCCGTTCCACCTCATCACCATGATGAGAATCTCCCGTTCCACTTCATCATGATGAGAATCTCCCGTTCCACCTCATCACCATGAGAATCTGCCTTCCACCTCATCATGAGAATCCCCCGTTCCATTTCATCATGATGAGAATCTCCCGTTCCACCTCATCACCATGAGAATCTCCCGCTCCACCTCCTCATGATGAGAATCTCCCGTTCCACCTCATCATGATGAGAATCTCCCATTCCACCTCATCACCATGAGAATCTCCCGTTCCACCTCATCACCATGAGAATCTCCAATTCCACCTCATCACCATGAGAATCTCCCGTTCCACCTCATCATGATGAGAATCTTCCATTCCACCTCATCATGATGAGAATCTGCCGTTCCACCTCACCATGATGAGAATCTCCCGTTCCACCTCATCACCATGAGAATCTTCCGTTCCACCTCATCATGATGAGATTCTCCCGTTCCACCTCATCACCATGACAATCTTCCGTTCCACCTCATCACCATGAGATTCTCCCGTTCCACCTCATCATGATGAGAATCTCCCGTTCCACCTCATCATAATGAGAATCTCCCGTTCCACCTCATCACCATGAGAATCTCCCGTTCCACCACATCGTGATGAGAATCTCCCGTTCCACCTCATCATGATGAGAATCTCCCGTTCCACCTCATCACCATGAGAATCTCCCGTTCCACCTCATCACCATGAGAATCTCCCATTCCACCTCATCACCATGAGAATCTCCCATTCCACCTCATCACCATGAGAATCTCCCGTTCCACCTCATCACCATGAGAATCTCCCATTCCACCTCATCACCATGAGAATCTCCCGTTCCACCTCATCACCATGAGAATCTCCCGTTCCACCTCATCATGATGAGAATCTCCCGTTCCACCTCACCATGATGAGAATCTCCCGTTCCACCTCATCACCATGAGAATCTGCCGTTCCACCTCATCATGAGAATCTCCCGTTCCACTTCATCATGATGAGAATCTTCCGTTCCACCTCACCATGATGAGAATCTCCCGTTCCACCTCATCACCATGAGAATCTCCCATTCCACCTCATCATGATGAGAATCTGCCGTTCCACCACATCGTCATGAGAATCTCCCGTTCCACCTCATCATGATGAGAATCTCCCGTTCCACCTCACCATGATGAGAATCTCCCGTTCCACCTCATCACCATGAGAATCTCCCGTTCCACTTCATCACGATGAGAATCTCCCGTTCCACCTCATCACCATGAGAATCTCCCGTTCCACCTCATCACCATGAGAATCTCCCATTCCACCTCATCACCATGAGAGTCTCCCATTCCACCTCATCACCATGAGAATCTCCCATTCCACCTCATCATGATGAGAATCTCCCGTTCCACCTCACCATGATGAGAATCTCCCGTTCCACCTCATCACCATGAGAATCTGCCGTTCCACCTCATCATGAGAATCTCCCGTTCCACTTCATCATGATGAGAATCTCCCGTTCCACCTCACCATGATGAGAATCTCCCGTTCCACCTCATCACCATGAGAATCTCCCATTCCACCTCATCATGATGAGAATCTGCCGTTCCACCACATCGTCATGAGAATCTCCCGTTCCACCTCATCATGATGAGAATCTCCCGTTCCACCTCACCATGATGAGAATCTCCCGTTCCACCTCATCACCATGAGAATCTCCCGTTCCACCTCATCATGATGAGAATCTCCCGTTCCACCTCATCATGATGAGAATCTCCCGTTCTACCTCATCATGATGAGAATCTCCCGTTCCACCTCATCACCATGAGAATCTCCCGTTCCACCTCATCACCATGAGAATCTCCCATTCCACCTCATCATGATGAGAATTTCCCGTTCCACTGATGAGAATCTCCCGTTCCACCTCATCACCATGAGAATCTCCCGTTCCACATCATCATGAAAATCTCCCGTTCCACTTCATCATGATGAGAATCTCCGGTTCCACCTCACCATGATGAGAATCTCCCGTTCCACCTCATCACCATGAGAATCTCCCATTCCACCTCATGATGATGGGAATCTCCCGTTCCACCTCATCACCATGAGAATATCCCGTTCCACCTCATCACCATGAGAATCTCCCATTCCACATCATCATGAGAATCTCCCGTTCCACCTCACCATGATGAGAATCTCCCGTTCCACCTCATCACCATGAGAATCTCCCGTTCCACCTCATCATGATGAGAATCTCCCGTTCCACCTCATCATGATGAGAATCTCCCGTTCTACCTCATCATGATGAGAATCTCCCGTTCCACCACATCGTGATGAGAATCTCCCGTTCCACCTCACCATGATGAGAATCTCCCGTTTCACCTCATCACCATGAGAATCTGCCGTTCCACCTCATCATGAAAATGTCCCGTTCCACTTCATCATGATGAGAATCTCCCGTTCCACCTCACCATGATGAGATTTTCCCGTTCCACCTCATCACCATGAGAATCTCCCATTCCACCTCATCATGATGAGAATCTCCCGTTCCACCTCACCCTGATGAGAATCTCCCGTTCCACCTCATCACCATGAGAATCTCCCATTCCACCTCATCATGATGAGAATCTCCCGTTCCACCTCATCACCATGAGAATCTCCCATTCCACTTCATCATGATGAGAATTTCCCGTTCCACCTCATCATGATGAGAATCTCCCGTTCCACCTCATCACCATGAGAATCTCCCGTTCCACCTCATCACCATGAGAATCTGCCGTTCCACATCATCATGAAAATCTCCCGTTCCACTTCATCATCATGAGAATCTCCGGTTCCACCTCACCATGATGAGAATCTCCTTTTCCACCTCATCACCATGAGAATCTCCCATTCCACCTCATCATGATGGGAATCTCCCGTTCCACCTCACCATGATGAGAATCTCCCCTTCCACCTCATCACCATGAGAATATCCCGTTCCACCTCATCACCATCAGAATCTCCCATTCCACATCATCATGAGAATCTCCCGTTCCACCTCACCATGATGAGAATCTCCCGTTCCACCTCATCACCATGAGAATCTCCCGTTCCACCTCATCATGATGAGAATCTCCCGTTCCACCTCATCATGATGAGAATCTCCCGTTCCACCTCATCACCATGAGAATCTCCCGTTCCACCTCATCATGATGAGAATCTGCCGTTCCACCTCATCATGAAAATGTCCCGTTCCACTTCATCATGATGAGAATCTCCCGTTCCACCTCACCATGATGAGATTTTCCCGTTCCACCTCATCACCATGAGAATCTCCCATTCCACCTCATCATGATGAGAATCTCCCGTTCCACCTCACCATGATGAGAATCTCCTGTTCCACCTCATCACCATGAGAATCTCCCATTCCACCTCATCATGATGAGAATCTCCCGTTCCACCTCATCACCATGAGAATCTCCCATTCCACTTCATCATGATGAGAATTTCCCGTTCCACCTCATCATGATGAGAATCTCCCGTTCCACCTCATCACCATGAGAATCTCCCGTTCCACCTCATCACCATGAGAATCTGCCGTTCCACATCATCATGAAAATCTCCCGTTCCACTTCATCATGATGAGAATCTCCGGTTCCACCTCACCATGATGAGAATCTCCCGTTCCACCTCATCACCATGAGAATCTCCCATTCCACCTCATCATGATGGGAATCTCCCGTTCCACCTCACCATGATGAGAATCTCCCCTTCCACCTCATCACCATGAGAATATCCCGTTCCACCTCATCACCATCAGAATCTCCCATTCCACATCATCATGAGAATCTCCCGTTCCACGTCACCATGATGAGAATCTCCCGTTCCACCTCATCACCATGAGAATCTCCCGTTCCACCTCATCATGATGAGAATCTCCCGTTCCACCTCATCATGATGAGAATCTCCAGTTCTACCTCATCATGATGAGAATCTCCCGTTCCACCTCATCACCATGAGAATCTCCCGTTCCACCTCATCATGATGAGAATCTGCCGTTCCACCTCATCATGAGAATCTCCCATTCCACCTCATCATGATGAGAATCTCTCGTTCCACCTCACCATGATGAGAATCTCCCGTTCCACCTCATCACCATGAGAATCTTCCGTTCCACCTCATCACCATGAGAATATCCCACTCCACCTCATCATCATGAGAATCTCCCGTTCCACCTACTCACCATGAGAATCTCCCGTTCCACCTCAACACCATGAGAATCTCCCATTCCACCTCATCATGATGAGAATCTCCCGTTCCACCTCATCACCATGAGAATCTCCCATTCCACCTCATCATGATGAGAATCTCCCGTTCCTCCTCATCACCATGAGAATCTGCCGTTCCACCTCATCATGAGAATCTCCCGTTCCACTTCATCATGATGAGAATCTCCCATTCCATCTCACCATGATGAGAATCTCCCGTTCCACCTCATCACCATGAGAATCTCCCATTCCACCTCATCATCATGAGAATCTCCCGTTCCACTTCATCATGATGAGAATCTCCCATTCCACCTATCCATGATGAGAATCTCTCGTTCCACCTCATGACCATGAGAATCTCCCGTTCAACCTCATCATGATGAGAATCTGCCGTTCCACCTCATCATGAGAATCTCCCATTCCACCTCATCATGATGAGAATCTCCCGTTCCACCTCACCATGATGAGAATCTCCCGTTCCACCTCATCACAATGAGAATCTCCCGTTACACCTCATCACCATGAGAATCTGCCGTTCCACCTCACCATGATGAGAATCTCCCGTTCCACCTAATCACCATGAGAATCACCCATTCCACCTCATGATGAGAATCTCCCGTTCCACCTCACCATGATGAGAATCTCCCGTTCCACCTCATCACCATGACAATCTCCATTTCCACCTCATCACCATGAGAATCTCCCGTTCCACCTCATCACCATGAGAATCTCCCGTTCCACCACATCGTGATGAGAATCTCCCGTTCCACCTCATCATGATGAGAATCTCCCGTTCCACCTCATCATGATGAGAATCTCCCGTTCCAGCTCATCACCATGAGAATCTCCCATTCCACCTCATCACCATGAGAATCTCCCGTTCCACCACATCGTGATGAGAATCTCCCGTTCCACCTCACCATGATGAGAATCTCCCGTTCCACCTCATCACCATGAGAATCTGCCTTTCCACCTCATCATGAAAATGTCCCGTTCCACTTCATCATGATGAGAATCTCCCGTTCCACCTCACCATGATGAGATTTTCCCGTTCCACCTCATCACCATGAGAATCTCCCATTCCACCTCATCATGATGAGAATCTCCCGTTCCACCTCACCATGATGAGAATCTCCCGTTCCACCTCATCATAATGACAATCTCCCGTTCCACCTAATCACCATGAGAATCTCCCCTTCCACCTCATCACCATGAGAATCTCCCATTCCACCTCATCACCATGAGAATCTCCCGTTCCACCACATCGTGATGAGAATCTCCCGTTCCACCTCACCATGATGAGAATCTCCCGTTCCACCTCATCACCATGAGAATCTGCCGTTCCACCTCATCATGAAAATGTCCCGTTCCACTTCATCATGATGAGAATCTCCCGTTCCACCTCATCACCATGAGAATCTCCCGTTCCACCTCATCACCATGAGAATCTCCCGTTCCACCTCATCACCATGAGAATCTCCAATTCCACCTCATCACCATGAGAATCTCCCGTTCCACCTCATCACCATGAGAATCTCCCATTCCACCTCATCACCATGAGAATCTCCCGTTCCACCTCATCACCATGAGAATCTGCCGTTCCACATCATCACGAGAATCTCCCATTCCACTTCATCATGATGAGAATCTCCCGTTCCACCTCACCATGATGAGAATCTCCCGTTCCACCTCATCACCATGAGAATCTCCTGTTCCACCTCATCACCATTAGAATCTCCCGTTCCACCTCACCATGATGAGAATCTCCCCTTCCACCTCATCACCATGAGAATCTCCCGTTCCACGTCATCACCATGAGAATCTCCCATTCCACCTCACCATGATGAGAATCTCCCATTCCACCTCACCATGATGAGAATCTCCCGTTCCACCTCATCACCATGAGAATCTGCCGTTCCACCTCATCACCATGAGAATCTCCCGTTCCACTTCATCATGATGAGAATTTCCCGTTCCACGTCATCACCATGAGAATCTCCCGTTCCACCTCATCATGAGAATCTCCCGTTCCATTTTATCATGATGAGAATCTCCCGTTCCACCTCATCACCATGAGAATCTCCCGTTCCACCTCATCATGATGAGAATCTGCCGATCCACCTCATCATGAGAATCTCCCATTCCACCTCATCATGATAAGAATCTCTCGTTCCACCTCACCATGATGAGAATCTCCCGTTCCACCTCATCACCATGAGAATCTTCCGTTCCACCTCATCATGATGAGAATCTCCCGTTCCACCTCACCATGATGAGAATCTCCCGTTCCACCTCATCACCATGAGAATCTCCCGTTCCACCTCATCACCATGAGAATCTCCCGTTCCACTTTATCATGATGAGAATCTCCCGTTCCACCTCATCACCATGAGAATCTGCCGTTCCACCTCATCATGAGAATCTCCCGTTCCATTTCATCATGATGAGAATCTCCCGTTCTACCTCACCATGATGAGAATCTCCAGTTCCACCTCATCACCATGAGAATCTCCCATTCCACCTCATCATGATGAGAATCTCCCATTCCACCTCATCATGATGAGAATCTCCCGTTCCACCTCATCACCATGAGAATCTCCCATTCCACCTCATCATGATGAGAATCTCCCGTTCCACCTCACCATGATGAGAATCTCCCGTTCCACCTCATCACCATGAGAATCTCCCGTTCCACCTCATCATGATAAGAATCTGCCATTCCACCTCATCATGAGAATCTCCCATTCCACCTCATCATGATGAGAATCTCTCGTTCCACCTCACCATGATGAGAATCTCCCGTTCCACCTCATCACCATGAGAATATTCCGTTCCACCTCATCACCATGAGAATCTCCCGTTCCACCTCATCATGATGAGAATCTCCCGTTCCACCTCATCATAATGACAATCTCCCGTTCCACCTAATCACCATGAGAATCTCCCGTTCCACCTCATCACCATGAGAATCTCCCATTCCACCTCATCATGATGAGAATTTCCCGTTCCACCTCATCATGATGAGAATCTCCCATTCCACCTCATCACCATGAGAATCTCCCGTTCCACCTCACCATGATGAGAATCTCCCGTTCCACCTCATCACCATGAGAATCTCCCGTTCCACCTCACCATGATGAGAATCTCCCGTTCCACCTCATCACCATGAGAATCTCCCGTTCCACCTCATCACCATGAGAATCTCCCATTCCACTTCATCATGATGAGAATCTCCCGTTCCACCTCACCATGATGAGAATCTCCCGTTCCACCTCATCACCATGAGAATCTCCCATTCCACCTCATCACCATGAGAATCTCCCGTTCCAACTCATCACCATGAGAATATTCCCTTCCACCTCATCACCATGAGAATCTCCCGTTCCACGTCATCACCATGAGAATCTCCCATTCCACCTCATCATGATGAGAATCTCCCGTTCCACCTCATCACCATGATGAGAATCTCCCGTTCCACCTCACCATGATGAGAATCTCCCGTTCCACCTCATCACCATGAGAATCTGCCGTTCCACCTCATCACCATGAGAATCTCCCATTCCACTTCATCATGATGAGAATTTCCCATTCCACCTCATCATGATGAGAATCTCCCGTTCCACCTCATCACCATGAGAATCTCCCGTTCCACCTCATCACCATGAGAATCTGCCGTTCCACATCATCATGAAAATCTCCCGTTCCACTTCATCATCATGAGAATCTCCGGTTCCACCTCACCATGATGAGAATCTCCTTTTCCACCTCATCACCATGAGAATCTCCCGTTCCACCTCACCATGATGACAATCTCCCCTTCCACCTCATCACCATGAGAATATCCCGTTCCACCTCATCACCATCAGAATCTCCCATTCCACATCATCATGAGAATCTCCCGTTCCACCTCACCATGATGAGAATCTCCCGTTCCACCTCATCACCATGAGAATCTCCCGTTCCACCTCATTATGAAAATGTCCCGTTCCACTTCATCATGATGAGAATCTCCCGTTCCACCTCACCATGATGAGATTTTCCCGTTCCACCTCATCACCATGAGAATCTCCCATTCCACCTCATCATGATGAGAATCTCCCGTTCCACCTCACCATGATGAGAATCTCCTGTTCCACCTCATCACCATGAGAATCTCCCATTCCACCTCATCATGATGAGAATCTCCCGTTCCACCTCATCACCATGAGAATCTCCCATTCCACTTCATCATGATGAGAATTTCCCGTTCCACCTCATCATGATGAGAATCTCCCGTTCCACCTCATCACCATGAGAATCTCCCGTTCCACCTCATCACCATGAGAATCTGCCGTTCCACATCATCATGAAAATCTCCCGTTCCACTTCATCATGATGAGAATCTCATTTTCCACCTCAAAATGATGAGAATCTCCCGTTCCACCTCATCACCATGAGAATCTCCCATTCCACCTCATCATGATGGGAATCTCCCGTTCCACCTCACCATGATGAGAATCTCCCCTTCCACCTCATCACCATGAGAATATCCCGTTCCACCTCATCACCATCAGAATCTCCCATTCCACATCATCATGAGAATCTCCCGTTCCACGTCACCATGATGAGAATCTCCCGTTCCACCTCATCACCATGAGAATCTCCCGTTCCACCTCATCATGATGAGAATCTCCCGTTCCACCTCATCATGATGAGAATCTCCAGTTCTACCTCATCATGATGAGAATCTCCCGTTCCACCTCATCACCATGAGAATCTCCCGTTCCACCTCATCATGATGAGAATCTGCCGTTCCACCTCATCATGAGAATCTCCCATTCCACCTCATCATGATGAGAATCTCCCGTTCCACCTCACCATGATGAGAATCTCCCGTTCCACCTCATCACCATGAGAATCTTCCGTTCCACCTCATCACCATGAGAATCTCCCATTCCACCTCATCATCATGAGAATCTCCCGTTCCACCTCATCACCATGAGAATCTCCCGTTCCACCTCAACACCATGAGAATCTCCCATTCCTCCTCATCATGATGAGAATCTCCCGTTCCACCTCATCACCATGAGAATCTCCCATTCCACCTCATCATGATGAGAATCTCCCGTTCCACCTCATCACCATGAGAATCTTCCGTTCCACCTCATCATGAGAATCTCCCGTTCCACTTCATCATGATGAGAATCTCCCATTCCATCTCACCATGATGAGAATCTCCCGTTCCACCTCATCACCATGAGAATCTCCCATTCCACCTCATCATCATGACAATCTCCCGTTCCACTTCATCATGATGAGAATCTCCCATTCCACCTATCCATGATGAGAATCTCTCGTTCCACCTCATGACCATGAGTATCTCCCGTTCAACCTCATCATGATGAGAATCTGCCGTTCCACCTCATCATGAGAATCTCCCATTCCACCTCATCATGATGAGAATCTCCAGTTCCACCTCACCATGATGAGAATCTCCCGTTCCACCTCATCACAATGAGAATCTCCCGTTACACCTCATCACCATGAGAATCTGCCGTTCCACCTCACCATGATGAGAATCTCCCGTTCCACCTCATCACCATGAGAATCACCCATTCCACCTCATGATGAGAATCTCCCGTTCCACCTCACCATGATGAGAATCTCCCGTTCCACCTCATCACCATGACAATCTCCATTTCCACCTCATCACCATGAGAATCTCCCGTTCCACCTCATCATGATGAGAACCTCCCGTTCCACCTCATCATAATGAGAATCTCCCATTCCACCTCATCACCATGAAAATCTCCCCTTCCACCTCATCACCATGTGAATCTCCCATTCCACCTCATCATGATGAGAATTTCCCGTTCCACCTCATCATGACGAGAATCTCCCATTCCACCTCATCACCATGAGAATCTGCCGTTCCACCTCACCATGATGAGAATCTCCTGTTCCACCTCATCACCATGAGAATCTCCCGTTCCACCTCATCACCATGAGAATCTTCCGTTCCACCACATCGTGATGAGAATCTCACTTTCCACCTCATCATGATGAGAATCTCCCGTTCCACCCCATCACCATGAGAATCTCCCGTTCCACCACATCGTGATGAGAATCTCCCGTTCCACCTCATCATGATGAGAATCTCCCGTTCCACCTCATCATGATGAGAATCTCCCGTTCCAGCTCATCACCATGAGAATCTCCCATTCCACCTCATCACCATGAGAATCTCCCGTTCCACCACATCGTGATGAGAATCTCCCGTTCCACCTCACCATGATGAGAATCTCCCGTTCCACCTCATCACCATGAGAATCTGCCGTTCCACCTCATCATGAAAATGTCCCGTTCCACTTCATCATGATGAGAATCTCCCGTTCCACCTCACCATGAGAATATTCCCTTCCACCTCATCACCATGAGAATCTCCCGTTCCACGTCATCACCATGAGAATCTCCCATTCCACCTCATCATGATGAGAATCTCCCGTTCCACCTCATCACCATGATGAGAATCTCCCGTTCCACCTCACCATGATGAGAATCTCCCGTTCCACCTCATCACCATCAGAATCTCCCATTCCACATCATCATGAGAATCTCCCGTTCCACCTCACCATGATGAGAATCTCCCGTTCCACCTCATCACCATGAGAATCTCCCGTTCCACCTCATCATGATGAGAATCTCCCGTTCCACCTCATCATGATGAGAATCTCCCGTTCCACCTCATCATGATGAGAATCTCCCGTTCCACCTCATCACCATGAGAATCTCCCGTTCCACCTCATCATGATGAGAATCTGCCGTTCCACCTCATCATGAAAATGTCCCGTTCCACTTCATCATGATGAGAATCTCCCGTTCCACCTCACCATGATGAGATTTTCCCGTTCCACCTCATCACCATGAGAATCTCCCATTCCACCTCATCATGATGAGAATCTCCCGTTCCACCTCACCATGATGAGAATCTCCTGTTCCACCTCATCACCATGAGAATCTCCCATTCCACCTCATCATGATGAGAATCTCCCGTTCCACCTCATCACCATGAGAATCTCCCATTCCACTTCATCATGATGAGAATTTCCCGTTCCACCTCATCATGATGAGAATCTCCCGTTCCACCTCATCACCATGAGAATCTCCCGTTCCACCTCATCACCATGAGAATCTGCCGTTCCACATCATCATGAAAATCTCCCGTTCCACTTCATCATGATGAGAATCTCCGGTTCCACCTCACCATGATGAGAATCTCCCGTTCCACCTCATCACCATGAGAATCTCCCATTCCACCTCATCATGATGGGAATCTCCCGTTCCACCTCACCATGATGAGAATCTCCCCTTCCACCTCATCACCATGAGAATATCCCGTTCCACCTCATCACCATCAGAATCTCCCATTCCACATCATCATGAGAATCTCCCGTTCCACGTCACCATGATGAGAATCTCCCGTTCCACCTCATCACCATGAGAATCTCCCGTTCCACCTCATCATGATGAGAATCTCCCGTTCCACCTCATCATGATGAGAATCTCCAGTTCTACCTCATCATGATGAGAATCTCCCGTTCCACCTCATCACCATGAGAATCTCCCGTTCCACCTCATCATGATGAGAATCTGCCGTTCCACCTCATCATGAGAATCTCCCATTCCACCTCATCATGATGAGAATCTCCCGTTCCATCTCACCATGATGAGAATCTCCCGTTCCACCTCATCACCATGAGAATCTTCCGTTCCACCTCATCACCATGAGAATCTCCCATTCCACCTCATCATCATGAGAATCTCCCGTTCCACCTCATCACCATGAGAATCTCCCGTTCCACCTCAACAGCATGAGAATCTCCCATTCCTCCTCATCATGATGAGAATCTCCTGTTCCACCTCATCACCATGAGAATCTCCCATTCCACCTCATCATGATGAGAATCTCCCGTTCCACCTCATCACCATGAGAATCTGCCGTTCCACCTCATCATGAGAATCTCCCGTTCCACTTCATCATGATAAGAATCTCCCATTCCATCTCACCATGATGAGAATCTCCCGTTCCACCTCATCACCATGAGAATCTCCCATTCCACCTCATCATCATGAGAATCTCCCGTTCCACTTCATCATGATGAGAATCTCCCATTCCACCTATCCATGATGAGAATCTCTCGTTCCACCTCATGACCATGAGTATCTCCCGTTCAACCTCATCATGATGAGAATCTGCCGTTCCACCTCATCATGAGAATCTCCCATTCCACCTCATCATGATGAGAATCTCCCGTTCCACCTCACCATGATGAGAATCTCCCGTTCCACCTCATCACAATGAGAATCTCCCGTTACACCTCATCACCATGAGAATCTGCCGTTCCACCTCACCATGATGAGAATCTCCCGTTCCACCTCATCACCATGAGAATCTCCCGTTACACCTCATCACCATGAGAATCTGCCGTTCCACCTCACCATGATGAGAATCTCCCGTTCCACCTCATCACCATGAGAATCACCCATTCCACCTCATGATGAGAATCTCCCGTTCCACCTCACCATGATGAGAATCTCCCGTTCCACCTCATCACCATGACAATCTCCATTTCCACCTCATCACCATGAGAATCTCCCGTTCCACCTCATCATGATGAGAACCTCCCGTTCCACCTCATCATAATGAGAATCTCCCATTCCACCTCATCACCATGAGAATCTCCCCTTCCACCTCATCACCATGAGAATCTCCCATTCCACCTCATCATGATGAGAATTTCCCGTTCCACATCATCATGACGAGAATCTCCCATTCCACCTCATCACCATGAGAATCTGCCGTTCCACCTCACCATGATGAGAATCTCCTGTTCCACCTCATCACCATGAGAATCTCCCGTTCCACCTCATCACCATGAGAATCTTCCGTTCCACCACATCGTGATGAGAATCTCACTTTCCACCTCATCATGATGAGAATCTCCCGTTCCACCCCATCACCATGAGAATCTCCCGTTCCACCACATCGTGATGAGAATCTCCCGTTCCACCTCATCATGATGAGAATCTCCCGTTCCACCTCATCACCATGAGAATCTGCCGTTCCACCTCATCATGAAAATGTCCCGTTCCACTTCATCATGATGAGAATCTCCCGTTCCACCTCACCATGATGAGATTTTCCCGTTCCACCTCATCACCATGAGAATCTCCCATTCCACCTCATCATGATGAGAATCTCCCGTTCCACCTCACCATGATGAGAATCTCCCGTTCCACCTCATCATAATGACAATCTCCCGTTCCACCTAATCACCATGAGAATCTCCCCTTCCACCTCATCACCATGAGAATCTCCCATTCCACCTCATCACCATGAGAATCTCCCGTTCCACCACATCGTGATGAGAATCTCCCGTTCCACCTCACCATGATGAGAATCTCCCGTTCCACCTCATCACCATGAGAATCTGCCGTTCCACCTCATCATGAAAATGTCCCGTTCCACTTCATCATGATGAGAATCTCCCGTTCCACCTCATCACCATGAGAATCTCCCGTTCCACCTCATCACCATGAGAATCTCCCGTTCCACCTCATCACCATGAGAATCTCCAATTCCACCTCATCACCATGAGAATCTCCCGTTCCACCTCATCACCATGAGAATCTCCCATTCCACCTCATCACCATGAGAATCTCCCGTTCCACCTCATCACCATGAGAATCTGCCGTTCCACATCATCACGAGAATCTCCCATTCCACTTCATCATGATGAGAATCTCCCGTTCCACCTCACCATGATGAGAATCTCCCGTTCCACCTCATCACCATGAGAATCTCCTGTTCCACCTCATCACCATTAGAATCTCCCGTTCCACCTCACCATGATGAGAATCTCCCCTTCCACCTCATCACCATGAGAATCTCCCGTTCCACGTCATCACCATGAGAATCTCCCATTCCACCTCACCATGATGAGAATCTCCCGTTCCACCTCACCATGATGAGAATCTCCCGTTCCACCTCATCACCATGAGAATCTGCCGTTCCACCTCATCACCATGAGAATCTCCAGTTCCACTTCATCATGATGAGAATTTCCCGTTCCACGTCATCACCATGAGAATCTGCCGTTCCACCTCATCATGAGAATCTCCCGTTCCATTTTATCATGATGAGAATCTCCCCTTCCACCTCATCACCATGAGAATCTCCCGTTCCACCTCATCATGATGAGAATCTGCCGTTCCACCTCATCATGAGAATCTCCCATTCCACCTCATCATGATAAGAATCTCTCGTTCCACCTCACCATGATGAGAATCTCCCGTTCCACCTCATCACCATGAGAATCTTCCGTTCCACCTCATCATGATGAGAATCTCCCGTTCCACCTCACCATGATGAGAATCTCCCGTTCCACCTCATCACCATGAGAATCTTCCGTTCCACCTCATCACCATGAGAATCTCCCGTTCCACTTTATCATGATGAGAATCTCCCGTTCCACCTCATCACCATGAGAATCTCCCGTTCCACCTCATCTTGAGAATCTCCCGTTCCATTTCATCATGATGAGAATCTCCCGTTCTACCTCACCATGATGAGAATCTCCCGTTCCACCTCATCACCATGAGAATCTCCCATTCCACCTCATCATGATGAGAATCTCCCGTTCCACCTCACCATGATGAGAATCTCCCGTTCCACCTCATCACCATGAGAATCTCCCGTTCCACCTCATCATGATAAGAATCTGCCATTCCACCTCATCATGAGAATCTCCCATTCCACCTCATCATGATGAGAATCTCTCGTTCCACCTCACCATGATGAGAATCTCCCGTTCCACCTCATCACCATGAGAATATTCCGTTCCACCTCATCACCATGAGAATCTCCCGTTCCACCTCATCATGATGAGAATCTCCCGTTCCACCTCATCATAATGACAATCTCCCGTTCCACCTAATCACCATGAGAATCTCCTGTTCCACCTCATCACCATGAGAATCTCCCATTCCACCTCATCATGATGAGAATTTCCCGTTCCACCTCATCATGATGAGAATCTCCCATTCCACCTCATCACCATGAGAATCTCCCGTTCCACCTCACCATGATGAGAATCTCCCGTTCCACCTCATCACCATGAGAATCTCCCGTTCCACCTCATCATGATGAGAATCTGCCGTTCCACCTCATCACCATGAGAATCTCCCGTTCCACCTCATCACCATGAGAATCTCCCATTCCACCTCATCACCATGAGAATCTCCCGTTCCACCTCATCACCATGAGAATCTCCCATTCCACCTCATCACCATGAGAATCTCCCGTTCCACCTCATCACCATGAGAATCTGCCGTTCCACATCATCACGAGAATCTCCCATTCCACTTCATCATGATGAGAATCTCCCGTTCCACCTCACCATGATGAGAATCTCCCGTTCCACCTCATCACCATGAGAATCTCCTGTTCCACCTCATCACCATTAGAATCTCCCGTTCCACCTCACCATGATGAGAATCTCCCCTTCCACCTCATCACCATGAGAATCTCCCGTTCCACGTCATCACCATGAGAATCTCCCATTCCACCTCACCATGATGAGAATCTCCCGTTCCACCTCACCATGATGAGAATCTCCCGTTCCACCTCATCACCATGAGAATCTGCCGTTCCACCTCATCACCATGAGAATCTCCCGTTCCACTTCATCATGATGAGAATTTCCCGTTCCACGTCATCACCATGAGAATCTGCCGTTCCACCTCATCATGAGAATCTCCCGTTCCATTTTATCATGATGAGAATCTCCCGTTCCACCTCATCACCATGAGAATCTCCCGTTCCACCTCATCATGATGAGAATCTGCCGTTCCACCTCATCATGAGAATCTCCCATTCCACCTCATCATGATAAGAATCTATCGTTCCACCTCACCATGATGAGAATCTCCCGTTCCACCTCATCACCATGAGAATCTTCCGTTCCACCTCATCATGATGAGAATCTCCCGTTCCACCTCACCATGATGAGAATCTCCCGTTCCACCTCATCACCATGAGAATCTTCCGTTCCACCTCATCACCATGAGAATCTCCCATTCCACCTCATCATGAGAATCTCCCGTTCCATTTCATCATGATGAGAATCTCCCGTTCTACCTCACCATGATGAGAATCTCCCGGTCCACCTCATCACCATGAGAATCTCCCATTCCACCTCATCATGATGAGAATCTCCCGTTCCACCTCACCATGATGAGAATCTCCCGTTCCACCTCATCACCATGAGAATCTCCCGTTCCACCTCATCATGATAAGAATCTGCCATTCCACCTCATCATGAGAATCTCCCATTCCACCTCATCATGATGAGAATCTCTCGTTCCACCTCACCATGATGAGAATCTCCCGTTCCACCTCATCACCATGAGAATATTCCGTTCCACCTCATCACCATGAGAATCTCCCGTTCCACCTCATCATAATGACAATCTCCCGTTCCACCTAATCACCATGAGAATCTCCCGTTCCACCTCATAACCATGAGAATCTCCCATTCCACCTCATCATGATGAGAATTTCCCGTTCCACCTCATCATGATGAGAATCTCCCATTCCACCTCATCACCATGAGAATCTGCCGTTCCACCTCACCATGATGAGAATCTCCCGTTCCACCTCATCACCATGAGAATCTCCCGTTCCACCTCATCATGATGAGAATCTGCCGTTCCACCTCATCACCATGAGAATCTCCCGTTCCACCTCATCACCATGAGAATCTCCCATTCCACTTCATCATGATGAGAATCTCCCGTTCCACCTCACCATGATGAGAATCTCCCGTTCCACCTCATCACCATGAGAATCTCCCATTCCACCTCATCACCATGAGAATCTCCCGTTCCAACTCATCACCATGAGAATATTCCCTTCCACCTCATCACCATGAGAATCTCCCGTTCCACGTCATCACCATGAGAATCTCCCATTCCACCTCATCATGATGAGAATCTCCCGTTCCACCTCATCACCATGATGAGATTCTCCCGTTCCACCTCACCATGATGAGAATCTCCCGTTCCACCTCATCACCATGAGAATCTGCCGTTCCACCTCATCACCATGAGAATCTCCCGTTCCACCTCATCATGAGAATCTCCCATTCCACCTCATCATGATGAGAATCTCTCGTTCCACCTCACCATGATGAGAATCTCCCGTTCCACCTCATCACCATGAGAATCTTCTGTTCCACTTCATCATGATGAGAATCTCCCGTTCCACCTCACCATGATGAGAATCTCCCGTTCCACCTCATCACCATGAGAATCTTCCGTTCCACCTCATCATGATGAGAATCTTCCATTCCACCTCATCATGATGAGAATCTCCCGTTCCACCTCATCACCATGAGAATCTTCCGTTCCACCTCATCACCATGAGAATCTCCCGTTCCACTTCATCATGATGAGAATCTCCCGTTCCACCTCATCACCATGAGAATCAGCCGTTCCACCTCATCATGAGAATCTCCCGTTCCATTTTATCATGTTGAGAATCTCCCGTTCTACCTCACCATGATGAGAATCTCCCGTTCCACCTCACCATGATGAGAATCTCCCGTTCCACCTCATCACCATGAGAATCTCCCGTTCCACCTCATCATGATGAGAATCTGCCGTTCCACCTCATCATGAGAATCTCCCATTCCACCTCATCATGATAAGAATCTCTCGTTCCACCTCACCATGATGAGAATCTCCCGTTCCACCTCATCACCATGAGAATCTTCCGTTCCACCTCATCATGATGAGAATCTCCCGTTCCACCTCACCATGATGAGAATCTCCCGTTCCACCTCATCACCATGAGAATCTTCCGTTCCACCTCATCACCATGAGAATCTCCCGTTCCACTTTATCATGATGAGAATCTCCCGTTCCACCTCATCACCATGATAATCTGCCGTTCCACCTCATCATGAGAATCTCCCGTTCCATTTCATCATGATGAGAATCTCCCGTTCTACCTCACCATGATGAGAATCTCCCGTTCCACCTCATCACCATGAGAATCTCCCATTCCACCTCATCATGATGAGAATCTCCCGTTCCACCTCACCATGATGAGAATCTCCCGTTCCACCTCATCACCATGAGAATCTCCCGTTCCACCTCATCATGATAAGAATCTGCCATTCCACCTCATCATGAGAATCTCCCCTTCCACCTCATCACCATGAGAATCTCCCATTCCACCTCATCATGATGAGAATTTCCCGTTCCACCTCATCATGATGAGAATCTCCCGTTCCACCTCATCACCATGAGAATCTGCCGTTCCACCTCATCACCATGAGAATCTCCCGTTCCACCTAATCACCATGAGAATCTCCCCTTCCACCTCATCACCATGAGAATCTCCCATTCCACCTCATCATGATGAGAATTTCCCGTTCCACCTCATCATGATGAGAATCTCTCGTTCCACCTCACCATGATGAGAATCTAGCGTTCCACCTCATCACCATGAGAATCTTCTGTTCCACCTCACCATGATGAGAATCTCCCGTTCCACCTCATCACCATGAGAATCTCCCGTTCCACCTCATCACCATGAGAATCTCCCGTTCCATTTTATCATGATGAGAATCTCCCGTTCCACCTCATCACCATGAGAATCTCCCGTTCCACCTCATCATGATGAGAATCTGCCGTTCCACCTCATCATGAGAATCTCCCATTCCACCTCATCATGATAAGAATCTCTCGTTCCACCTCACCATGATGAGAATCTCCCGTTCCACCTCATCACCATGAGAATCTTCCGTTCCACCTCATCATGATGAGAATCTCCCGTTCCACCTCACCATGATGAGAATCTCCCGTTCCACCTCATCACCATGAGAATCTTCCGTTCCACCTCATCACCATGAGAATCTCCCGTTCCACTTTATCATGATGAGAATCTCCCGTTCCACCTCATCACCATGAGAATCTGCCGTTCCACCTCATCATGAGAATCTCCCGTTCCATTTCATCATGATGAGAATCTCCCGTTCTACCTCACCATGATGAGAATCTCCCGTTCCACCTCATCACCATGAGAATCTCCCATTCCACCTCATCATGATGAGAATCTCCCGTTCCACCTCACCATGATGAGAATCTCCCGTTCCACCTCATCACCATGAGAATCTCCCGTTCCACCTCATCATGATAAGAATCTGCCATTCCACCTCATCATGAGAATCTCCCATTCCACCTCATCATGATGAGAATCTCTCGTTCCACCTCACCATGATGAGAATCTCCCGTTCCACCTCATCACCATGAGAATATTCCGTTCCTCCTCATCACCATGAGAATCTCCCGTTCCACCTCATCATGATGAGAATCTCCCGTTCCACCTCATCATAATGACAATCTCCCGTTCCACCTAATCACCATGAGAATCTCCCGTTCCACCTCATCACCATGAGAATCTCCCATTCCACCTCATCATGATGAGAATTTCCCGTTCCACCTCATCATGATGAGAATCTCCCATTCCACCTCATCACCATGAGAATCCCCCGTTCCACCTCACCATGATGAGAATCTCCCGTTCCACCTCATCACCATGAGAATCTCCCGTTCCACCTCACCATGATGAGAATCTCCCGTTCCACCTCATCACCATGAGAATCTCCCGTTCCACCTCACCATGATGAGAATCTCCCATTCCACCTCATCATGATGAGAATCTCCCGTTCCACCTCATCACCATGATGAGAATCTCCCGTTCCACCTCACCATGATGAGAATCTCCCGTTCCACCTCATCACCATGAGAATCTGCCGTTCCACCTCATCACCATGAGAATCTCCCGTTCCACCTCACCATGATGAGAATCTCCCATTCCACCTCATCATGATGAGAATCTCTCGTTCCACCTCACCATGATGAGAATCTCCCGTTCCACCTCATCACCATGAGAATATTCCGTTCCACCTCATCACCATGAGAATCTCCCGTTCCACCTCATCATGATGAGAATCTCCCGTTCCACCTCATCATAATGACAATCTCCCGTTCCACCTAATCACCATGAGAATCTCCCGTTCCACCTCATCACCATGAGAATCTCCCATTCCACCTCATCATGATGAGAATTTCCCGTTCCACCTCATCATGATGAGAATCTCCCATTCCACCTCATCACCATGAGAATCTCCCGTTCCACCTCACCATGATGAGAATCTCCCGTTCCACCTCATCACCATGAGAATCTCCCGTTCCACCTCACCATGATGAGAATCTCCCATTCCACCTCATCATGATGAGAATCTCCCGTTCCACCTCATCACCATGATGAGAATCTCCCGTTCCACCTCACCATGATGAGAATCTCCCGTTCCACCTCATCACCATGAGAATCTGCCGTTCCACCTCATCACCATGAGAATCTCCCGTTCCACCTCACCATGATGAGAATCTCCCGTTCCACCTCATCACCATGAGAATCTCCCGTTCCACCTCATCACCATGAGAATCTCCCATTCCACTTCATCATGATGAGAATCTCCCGTTCCACCTCACCATGATGAGAATCTCCCGTTCCACCTCATCACCATGAGAATCTCCCATTCCACCTCATCACCATGAGAATCTCCCGTTCCAACTCATCACCATGAGAATATTCCCTTCCACCTCATCACCATGAGAATCTCCCGTTCCACGTCATCACCATGAGAATCTCCCATTCCACCTCATCATGATGAGAATCTCCCGTTCCACCTCATCACCATGATGAGAATCTCCCGTTCCACCTCACCATGATGAGAATCTCCCGTTCCACCTCATCACCATGAGAATCTGCCGTTCCACCTCATCACCATGAGAATCTCCCGTTCCACCTCATCATGAGAATCTCCCGTTCCACCTCATCATGATGAGAATCTCTCGTTCCACCTCACCGTGATGAGAATCTCCCGTTCCACCTCATCACCATGAGAATCTTCTGTTCCACCTCACCATGATGAGAATCTCCCGTTCCACCTCATCACCATGAGAATCTGCCGTTCCACCTCATCACCATGAGAATCTCCCGTTCCACTTCATCATGATGAGAATTTCCCGTTCCACGTCATCACCATGAGAATCTGCCGTTCCACCTCATCATGAGAATCTCCCGTTCCATTTTATCATGATGAGAATCTCCCGTTCCACCTCATCACCATGAGAATCTCCCGTTCCACCTCATCATGATGAGAATCTGCCGTTCCACCTCATCATGAGAATCTCCCATTCCACCTCATCATGATAAGAATCTCTCGTTCCACCTCACCATGATGAGAATCTCCCGTTCCACCTCATCACCATGAGAATCTTCCGTTCCACCTCATCATGATGAGAATCTCCCGTTCCACCTCACCATGATGAGAATCTCCCGTTCCACCTCATCACCATGAGAATCTTCCGTTCCACCTCATCACCATGAGAATCTCCCGTTCCTCTTTATCATGATGAGAATCTCCCGTTCCACCTCATCACCATGAGAATCTGCCGTTCCACCTCATCATGAGAATCTCCCGTTCCATTTCATCATGATGAGAATCTCCCGTTCTACCTCACCATGATGAGAATCTCCCGTTCCACCTCATCACCATGAGAATCTCCCATTCCACCTCATCATGATGAGAATCTCCCGTTCCACCTCACCATGATGAGAATCTCCCGTTCCACCTCATCACCATGAGAATCTCCCGTTCCACCTCATCATGATAAGAATCTGCCATTCCACCTCATCATGAGAATCTCCAATTCCACCTCATCATGATGAGAATCTCTCGTTCCACCTCACCATGATGAGAATCTCCCGTTCCACCTCATCACCATGAGAATATTCCGTTCCACCTCATCACCATGAGAATCTCCCGTTCCACCTCATCATGATGAGAATCTCCCGTTCCACCTCATCATAATGACAATCTCCCGTTCCACCTAATCACCATGAGAATCTCCCGTTCCACGTCATCACCATGAGAATCTCCCATTCCACCTCATCATGATGAGAATTTCCCGTTCCACCTCATCATGATGAGAATCTCCCATTCCACCTCATCACCATGAGAATCTCCCGTTCCACCTCACCATGATGAGAATCTCCCGTTCCACCTCATCACCATGAGAATCTCCCGTTCCACCTCACCATGATGAGAATCTCCCATTCCACCTCATCATGATGAGAATCTCCCGTTCCACCTCATCACCATGATGAGAATCTCCCGTTCCACCTCATCACCATGAGAATCTGCCGTTCCACCTCATCACCATGAGAATCTCCCGTTCCACCTCATCATGAGAATATCCCATTCCACCTCATCATGATGAGAATCTCTCGTTCCACCTCACCATGATGAGAATCTCCCGTTCCACCTCATCACCATGAGAATCTTCTGTTCCACCTCATCATGATGAGAATCTCCCGTTCCACCTCATCACCATGAGAATCTTCCGTTCCACCTCATCACCATGAGAATCTCCTGTTCCACTTCATCATGATGAGAATCTCCCGTTCCACCTCATCACCATGAGAATCTGCCGTTCCACCTCATCATGAGAATCTCCCGTTCCATTTAATCATGTTGAGAATCTCCCGTTCTACCTCACCATGATGAGAATCTCCCGTTCCACCTCACCATGATGAGAATCTCCCGTTCCACCTCATCACCATGAGAATCTTCCGTTCCACCTCATCATGATGAGAATCTTCCATTCCACCTCATCATGATGAGAATCTCCCGTTCCACCTCATCACCATGAGAATCTTCCGTTCCACCTCATCACCATGAGAATCTCCCGTTCCACTTCATCATGATGAGAATCTCCCGTTCCACCTCATCACCATGAGAATCAGCCGTTCCACCTCATCATGAGAATCTCCCGTTCCATTTTATCATGTTGAGAATCTCCCGTTCTACCTCACCATGATGAGAATCTCCCGTTCCACCTCACCATGATGAGAATCTCCCGTTCCACCTCATCACCATGAGAATCTCCCGTTCCACCTCATCATGATGAGAATCTGCCGTTCCACCTCATCATGAGAATCTCCCATTCCACCTCATCATGATAAGAATCTCTCGTTCCACCTCACCATGATGAGAATCTCCGGTTCCACCTCATCACCATGAGAATCTTCCGTTCCACCTCATCATGATGAGAATCTCCCGTTCCACCTCACCATGATGAGAATCTCCCGTTCCACCTCATCACCATGAGAATCTTCCGTTCCACCTCATCACCATGAGAATCTCCCGTTCCACTTTATCATGATGAGAATCTCCCGTTCCACCTCATCACCATGAGAATCTGCCGTTCCACCTCATCATGAGAATCTCCCGTTCCATTTCATCATGATGAGAATCTCCCGTTCTACCTCACCATGATGAGAATCTCCCGTTCCACCTCATCACCATGAGAATCTCCCATTCCACCTCACCATGATGAGAATCTCCCGTTCCACCTCATCACCATGAGAATCTCCCGTTCCACCTCATCATGATAAGAATCTGCCATTCCACCTCATCATGAGAATCTCCCATTCCACCTCATCATGATGAGAATCTCTCGTTCCACCTCACCATGATGAGAATCTCCCGTTCCACCTCATCACCATGAGAATATTCCGTTCCACCTCATCACCATGAGAATCTCCCGTTCCACCTCATCATGATGAGAATCTCCCGTTCCACCTCTTCATAATGACAATCTCCCGTTCCACCTAATCACCATGAGAATCTCCCCTTCCACCTCATCACCATGAGAATCTCCCATTCCACCTCATCATGATGAGAATTTCCCGTTCCACCTCATCATGATGAGAATCTCCCATTCCACCTCATCACCATGATAATCTCCCGTTCCACCTCACCATGATGAGAATCTCCCGTTCCACCTCATCACCATGAGAATCTCCCGTTCCACCTCACCATTATGAGAATCTCCCGTTCCACCTCATCACCATGAGAATCTCCCGTTCCACCTCATCACCATGAGAATCTCCCATTCCACCTCATCACCATGAGAATCTGCCGTTCCACCTCATCATGAGAATCTCCCGTTCCATTTCATCATGATGAGAATCTCCCGTTCTACCTCACCATGATGAGAATCTCCCGTTCCACCTCATCACCATGAGAATCTCCCATTCCACCTCATCATGATGAGAATCTCCCGTTCCACCTCACCATGATGAGAATCTCCCGTTCCACCTCATCACCATGAGAATCTCCCGTTCCACCTCATCATGATAAGAATCTGCCATTCCACCTCATCATGAGAATCTCCCATTCCACCTCATCATGATGAGAATCTCTCGTTCCACCTCACCATGATGAGAATCTCCCGTTCCACCTCATCACCATGAGAATATTCCGTTCCACCTCATCACCATGAGAATCTCCCGTTCCACCTCATCATGATGAGAATCTCCCGTTCCACCTCATCATAATGACAATCTCCCGTTCCACCTAATCACCATGAGAATCTCCCCTTCCACCTCATCACCATGAGAATCTCCCATTCCACCTCATCATGATGAGAATTTCCCGTTCCACCTCATCATGATGAGAATCTCCCATTCCACCTCATCACCATGAGAATCTCCCGTTCCACCTCACCATGATGAGAATCTCCCGTTCCACCTCATCACCATGAGAATCTTCCGTTCCACCTCATCATGATGAGAATCTTCCATTCCACCTCATCATGATGAGAATCTCCCGTTCCACCTCATCACCATGAGAATCTTCCGTTCCACCTCATCACCATGAGAATCTCCCGTTCCACTTCATCATGATGAGAATCTCCCGTTCCACCTCATCACCATGAGAATCTGCCGTTCCACCTCATCATGAGAATCTCCCGTTCCATTTTATCATGTTGAGAATCTCCCGTTCCACCTCACCATGATGAGAATCTCCCGTTCCACCTCACCATGATGAGAATCTCCCGTTCCACCTCATCACCATGAGAATCTCCCGTTCCACCTCATCATGATAAGAATCTGCCATTCCACCTCATCATGAGAATCTCCCATTCCACCTCATCATGATGAGAATCTCTCGTTCCACCGCACCATGATGAGAATCTCCCGTTCCACCTCATCACCATGAGAATCTTCCGTTCCACCTCATCATGATGAGAATCTTCCATTCCACCTCATCATGATGAGAATCTCCCGTTCCACCTCATCACCCTGAGAATCTTCCGTTCCACCTCATCATGATGAGAATCTTCCACTCCACCTCATCATGATGAGAATCTCCCGTTCCACCTCATCACCATGAGAATCTTCCGTTCCACCTCATCATGATGAGATTCTCCCGTTCCACCTCATCACCATGACAATCTCCCGTTCCACCTCATCACCATGAGAATCTCCCGTTCCACCTCATCATGATGAGAATCTCCCGTTCCACCTCATCATAATGAGAATCTCCCGTTCCACCTCATCACCATGAGAATCTCCCCTTCCACCTCATCACCATGAGAATCTCCCATTCCACCTCATCATGATGAGAATCTCCCGTTCCACCTCATCATGATGAGAATCTCCCATTCCACCTCATCACCATGAGATTCTCCCGTTCCACCTCACCATGATGAGAATCTCCCGTTCCACCTCATCACCATGAGAATCTCCCGTTTCACCTCATCACCATGAGAATCTCCCATTCCACTTCATCATGATGAGAATCTCCCGTTCCACCTCACCATGATGAGAATCTCCCGTTCCACCTCATCACCATGAGAATCTCCCATTCCACCTCATCACCATGAGAATCTCCCGTTCCAACTCATCACCATGAGAATCTGCCCTTCCACCTCATCACCATGAGAATCTCCCGTTCCACGTCATCACCATGAGAATCTCCCGTTCCACCTCATCATGATGAGAATCTCCCGTTCCACCTCATCACCATGAGAATCTGCCCTTCCACCTCATCACCATGAGAATCTCCCGTTCCACGTCATCACCATGAGAATCTCCCGTTCCACCTCATCATGATGAGAATCTCCCGTTCCACCTCATCACCATGATGAGAATCTCCCGTTCCACCTCACCATGATGAGAATCTCCCGTTCCACCTCATCACCATGAGAATCTGCCGTTCCACCTCATCACCATGAGAATCTCCCGTTCCACTTCATCATGATGAGAATTTCCCGTTCCACCTCATCACCATGAGAATCTCCCGTTCCACCTCATCATGATGAGAATCTCCCATTCCACCTCATCATGAGAATCTCCCGTTCCATTTCATCATGATGAGAATCTCCCGTTCCACCTCATCACCATGAGAATCTCCTGTTCCACCTCATCATGATGAGAATCTGCCGTTCCACCTCATCATGAGAATCTCCCATTCCACCTCATCATGATGAGAATCTCTCGTTCCACTTCACCATGATGAGAATCTCCCGTTCCACCTCATCACCATGAGAATCTTCCGTTCCACCTCATCATGATGAGAATCTCCCGTTCCACCTCACCATGATGAGAATCTCCCGTTCCACCTCATCACCATGAGAATCTTCCGTTCCACCTCATCACCATGAGAATCTCCCGTTCCACTTCATCATGATGAGAATCTCCCGTTCCACCTCATCACCATGAGAATCTGCCGTTCCACCTCATCATGAGAATCTCCCGTTCCATTTCATCATGATGAGAATCTCCCGTTCTACCTCACCATGATGAGAATATCCCGTTCCACCTCATCACCATGAGAATCTCCCATTCCACCTCATCATGATGAGAATCTCCCGTTCCACCTCACCATGATGAGAATCTCCCGTTCCACCTCATCACCATGAGAATCTCCCGTTCCACCTCATCATGATAAGAATCTGCCATTCCACCTCATCATGAGAATCTCCCATTCCACCTCATCGTGATGAGAACCTCCCATTCCACCTCATCATGATGAGAATCTCCCGTTCCACCTCACCATGATGAGAATCTCCTGTTCCACCTCATCATGAGAATCTCCCGTTCCACCTCATCATGATGAGAATCTCCCGTTCCTCCTCATCACCATGAGAATCTCCCGTTCCACCTCATCATGATGAGAATCTCCCGTACCACCTCATCACCATGAGAATCTCCCGTTCCACTTCATCACCATCAGAATCTGCCGTTCCACTTCATCATGATGAGAATCTCCCGTTCCACCTCATCACCATGAGAATCTCCCGTTCCACCTCATCACCATCAGAATCTGCCGTTCCACGTCATCACCATGAGAATCTCCCATTCCACCTCATCATGATGAGAATCTCCCGTTCCACCTCATCACCATGATGAGAATCTCCCGTTCCACCTCACCATGATGAGAATCTCCCGTTCCACCTCATCACCATGAGAATCTGCCGTTCCACCTCATCACCATGAGAATCTCCCGTTCCACCTCATCATGAGAATCTCCCATTCCACCTCATCATGATGAGAATCTCTCGTTCCACCTCACCATGATGAGAATCTCCCGTTCCACCTCATCACCATGAGAATCTTCTGTTCCACCTCATCATGATGAGAATCTCCCGTTCCACCTCATCACCATGAGAATCTTCCGTTCCACCTCATCACCATGAGAATCTCCCGTTCCACTTTATCATGATGAGAATCTCCCGTTCCACCTCATCACCATGAGAATCTGCCGTTCCACCTCATCATGAGAATCTCCCGTTCCATTTAATCATGTTGAGAATCTCCCGTTCTACCTCACCATGATGAGAATCTCCCGTTCCACCTCACCATGATGAGAATCTCCCGTTCCACCTCATCACCATGAGAATCTTCCGTTCCACCTCATCATGATGAGAATCTTCCATTCCACCTCATCATGATGAGAATCTCCCGTTCCACCTCATCACCATGAGAATCTTCCGTTCCACCTCATCACCATGAGAATCTCCCGTTCCACTTCATCATGATGAGAATCTCCCGTTCCACCTCATCACCATGAGAATCAGCCGTTCCACCTCATCATGAGAATCTCCCGTTCCATTTTATCATGTTGAGAATCTCCCGTTCTACCTCACCATGATGAGAATCTCCCGTTCCACCTCACCATGATGAGAATCTCCCGTTCCACCTCATCACCATGAGAATCTCCCGTTCCACCTCATCATGATGAGAATCTGCCGTTCCACCTCATCATGAGAATCTCCCATTCCACCTCATCATGATAAGAATCTCTCGTTCCACCTCACCATGATGAGAATCTCCCGTTCCACCTCATCACCATGAGAATCTTCCGTTCCACCTCATCATGATGAGAATCTCCCGTTCCACCTCACCATGATGTGAATCTCCCGTTCCACCTCATCACCATGAGAATCTTCCGTTCCACCTCATCACCATGAGAATCTCCCGTTCCACTTTATCATGATGAGAATCTCCCGTTCCACCTCATCACCATGAGAATCTGCCGTTCCACCTCATCATGAGAATCTCCCGTTCCATTTCATCATGATGAGAATCTCCCGTTCTACCTCACCATGATGAGAATCTCCCGTTCCACCTCATCACCATGAGAATCTCCCATTCCACCTCATCATGATGAGAATCTCCCGTTCCACCTCACCATGATGAGAATCTCCCGTTCCACCTCATCACCATGAGAATCTCCCGTTCCACCTCATCATGATAAGAATCTGCCATTCCACCTCATCATGAGAATCTCCCATTCCACCTCATCATGATGAGAATCTCTCGTTCCACCTCACCATGATGAGAATCTCCCGTTCCACCTCATCACCATGAGAATATTCCGTTCCACCTCATCACCATGAGAATCTCCCGTTCCACCTCATCATGATGAGAATCTCCCGTTCCACCTCATCATAATGACAATCTCCCGTTCCACCTAATCACCATGAGAATTTCCCATTCCACCTCATCACCATGAGAATCTCCCATTCCACCTCATCATGATGAGAATTTCCCGTTCCACCTCATCATGATGAGAATCTCCCATTCCACCTCATCACCATGAGAATCTCCCGTTCCACCTCACCATGATGAGAATCTCCCGTTCCACCTCATCACCATGAGAATCTCCCGTTCCACCTCACCATGATGAGAATCTCCCGTTCCACCTCATCACCATGAGAATCTCCCGTTCCACCTCATCACCATGAGAATCTCCCATTCCACCTCATCACCATGAGAATCTGCCGTTCCACCTCATCATGAGAATCTCCCGTTCCATTTCATCATGATGAGAATCTCCCGTTCTACCTCACCATGATGAGAATCTCCCGTTCCACCTCATCACCATGAGAATCTCCCATTCCACCTCATCATGATGAGAATCTCCCGTTCCACCTCACCATGATGAGAATCTCCCGTTCCACCTCATCACCATGAGAATCTCCCGTTCCACCTCATCATGATAAGAATCTGCCATTCCACCTCATCATGAGAATCTCCCATTCCACCTCATCATGATGAGAATCTCTCGTTCCACCTCACCATGATGAGAATCTCCCGTTCCACCTCATCACTATGAGAATCTCCCGTTCCACCTCATCATGATGAGAATCTCCCGTTCCACCTCATCATAATGACAATCTCCCGTTCCACCTAATCACCATGAGAATCTCCCCTTCCACCTCATCACCATGAGAATCTCCCATTCCACCTCATCATGATGAGAATTTCCCGTTCCACCTAATCATGATGAGAATCTCCCATTCCACCTCATCACCATGAGAATCTCCCGTTCCACCTCACCATGATGAGAATCTCCCGTTCCACCTCATCACCATGAGAATCTCCCGTTCCACCTCACCATGATAAGAATCTCCCGTTCCACCTCATCACCATGAGAATCTCCCGTTCCACCTCACCATGATGAGAATCTCCCGTTCCACCTCATCACCATGAGAATCTTCCGTTCCACCTCATCACCATGAGAATCTCCCGTTCCACTTCATCATGATGAGAATCTCCCGTTCCACCTCATCACCATGAGAATCTGCCGTTCCACCTCATCATGAGAATCTCCCGTTCCATTTCATCATGATGAGAATCTCCCGTTCTACCTCACCATGATGAGAATATCCCGTTCCACCTCATCACCATGAGAATCTCCCATTCCACCTCATCATGATGAGAATCTCCCGTTCCACCTCACCATGATGAGAATCTCCCGTTCTACCTCACCATGATGAGAATATCCCGTTCCACCTCATCACCATGAGAATCTCCCATTCCACCTCATCACCATGAGAATCTCCCGTTCCACCTCATCATGATAAGAATCTGCCATTCCACCTCATCATGAGAATCTCCCATTCCACCTCATCGTGATGAGAATCTCCCATTCCACCTCATCATGATGAGAATCTCCCGTTCCACCTCACCATGATGAGATTCTCCCGTTCCACCTCATCACCATGAGAATCTCCCATTCCACCTCATCACCATGAGAATCTGCCGTTCCACCTCATCATGAGAATCTCCCGTTCCATTTCATCATGATGAGAATCTCCCGTTCTACCTCACCATGATGAGAATCTCCCGTTCCACCTCATCACCATGAGAATCTCCCATTCCACCTCATCATGATGAGAATCTCCCGTTCCACCTCACCATGATGAGAATCTCCCGTTCCACCTCATCACCATGAGAATCTCCCGTTCCACCTCATCATGATAAGAATCTGCCATTCCACCTCATCATGAGAATCTCCCATTCCACCTCATCATGATGAGAATCTCTCGTTCCACCTCACCATGATGAGAATCTCCCGTTCCACCTCATCACCATGAGAATATTCCGTTCCACCTCATCACCATGAGAATCTCCCGTTCCACCTCATCATGATGAGAATCTCCCGTTCCACCTCATCATAATGACAATCTCCCGTTCCACCTAATCACCATGAGAATCTCCCCTTCCACCTCATCACCATGAGAATCTCCCATTCCACCTCATCATGATGAGAATTTCCCGTTCCACCTAATCATGATGAGAATCTCCCATTCCACCTCATCACCATGAGAATCTCCCGTTCCACCTCACCATGATGAGAATCTCCCGTTCCACCTCATCACCATGAGAATCTCCCGTTCCACCTCACCATGATAAGAATCTCCCGTTCCACCTCATCACCATGAGAATCTCCCGTTCCACCTCACCATGATGAGAATCTCCCGTTCCACCTCATCACCATGAGAATCTTCCGTTCCACCTCATCACCATGAGAATCTCCCGTTCCACTTCATCATGATGAGAATCTCCCGTTCCACCTCATCACCATGAGAATCTGCCGTTCCACCTCATCATGAGAATCTCCCGTTCCATTTCATCATGATGAGAATCTCCCGTTCTACCTCACCATGATGAGAATATCCCCTTCCACCTCATCACCATGAGAATCTCCCATTCCACCTCATCATGATGAGAATCTCCCGTTCCACCTCACCATGATGAGAATCTCCCGTTCTACCTCACCATGATGAGAATATCCCGTTCCACCTCATCACCATGAGAATCTCCCATTCCACCTCATCACCATGAGAATCTCCCGTTCCACCTCATCATGATAAGAATCTGCCATTCCACCTCATCATGAGAATCTCCCATTCCACCTCATCGTGATGAGAATCTCCCATTCCACCTCATCATGATGAGAATCTCCCGTTCCACCTCACCATGATGAGATTCTCCCGTTCCACCTCATCACCATGAGAATCTTCCGTTCCACCTCACCATGATGAGAATCTCCTGTTCCACCTCATCATGAGAATCTCCCGTTCCACCTCATCATGATGAGAATCTCCCATTCCACCTCATCATGAGAATCTCCCGTTCCATTTCATCATGATGAGAATCTCCCGTTCCACCTCATCACCATGAGAATCTCCTGTTCCACCTCATCATGATGAGAATCTGCCGTTCCACCTCATCATGAGAATCTCCCGTTCCACCTCATCATGATGAGAATCTCCCATTCCACCTCATCATGAGAATCTCCCGTTCCATTTCATCATGATGAGAATCTCCCGTTCCACCTCATCACCATGAGAATCTCCCATTCCACCTCATCATGATGAGAATCTCTCGTTCCACCTCACCATGATGAGAATCTCCCGTTCCACCTCATCACCATGAGAATCTTCCGTTCCACCTCATCATGATGAGAATCTCCCGTTCCACCTCACCATGATGAGAATCTCCCGTTCCACCTCATCACCATGAGAATCTTCCGTTCCACCTCATCACCATGAGAATCTCCCGTTCCACTTCATCATGATGAGAATCTCCCGTTCCACCTCATCACCATGAGAATCTGCCGTTCCACCTCATCATGAGAATCTCCCGTTCCATTTCATCATGATGAGAATCTCCCGTTCTACCTCACCATGATGAGAATATCCCGTTCCACCTCATCACCATGAGAATCTCCCATTCCACCTCATCATGATGAGAATCTCCCGTTCCACCTCACCATGATGAGAATCTCCCGTTCTACCTCACCATGATGAGAATATCCCGTTCCACCTCATCACCATGAGAATCTCCCATTCCACCTCATCACCATGAGAATCTCCCGTTCCACCTCATCATGATAAGAATCTGCCATTCCACCTCATCATGAGAATCTCCCATTCCACCTCATCGTGATGAGAATCTCCCATTCCACCTCATCATGATGAGAATCTCCCGTTCCACCTCACCATGATGAGATTCTCCCGTTCCACCTCATCACCATGAGAATCTTCCGTTCCACCTCATCATGATGAGATTCTCCCGTTCCACCTCACCATGATGAGAATCTCCTGTTCCACCTCATCATGAGAATCTCCCGTTCCACCTCATCATGATGAGAATCTCCCGTTCCTCCTCATCACCATGAGAATCTCCCGTTCCACCTCATCATGATGAGAATCTCCCGTTCCACCTCATCACCATGAGAATCTCCCGTTCCACTTCATCACCATCAGAATCTGCCGTTCCACTTCATCATGATGAGAATCTCCCGTTCCACCTCATCACCATGAGAATCTCCCGTTCCACCTCATCACCATCAGAATCTGCCGTTCCACTTCATCATGATGAGAATCTCCCATTCCACCTCATCACCATGAGAATCTCCCGTTCCACCTCATCACCATGAGAATCTCCCGTTCCACCTCATCACCATGAGAATCTCCCGTTCCACCTCATCACCATGAGAATATCACTTTCCACCTCATCACCAATAAGTAGAGTTTTTCATGTTTTCCTTTATAACTGGCATGATTTATTATAACTTTTTAATCCATTAAAACTTGTGAGCTGATGAAAAATATTCATCATTTACCTGGAATAATCCACTTACCTGATATTCTGGATGATGACGGATTTTCAGGAAGATCCAAACTGCATGGTTAGTAAATATGAACAGATTCTCTATTAATTCTGTGCAGATCTGGGCTTTGTGACATGGTGCATCATCCTGCTGGAAGTTTCCATCAGAAGATGCTACACTGTGCTCAGAAAGGGATGGACATGGTCAGCAGCAGGACTCAGGTAGGCTGTGGAGGTTAAACCAGGTCATGGTGGTACTAAGGGGACCAAACAAGATCTCCCTGAACCATTTCACCAGCAGCAGCCTGAAGCGTTGATCCAGACGGCAGGATGGATCCATGTTGTCATGATGTTTCCAGCAGTCGTGCACAGTCATGAACTGGAGACTCATCAGACCAGCAACGTTTCTCCATCTTCTATTGTCCAGTTCTGGTGAGTCTGTGTGAATTGTAGCCTCAGTTTCCTGTTCTTACTGACAGGAGGGAACCCGCTGTGGTCTTCTGCTGCTGGAGACCACCTGCTTCCAGGCAGGACGTGTTCAGAGATGATGTTCTGCAGTTCTTGGTTGGAACCAGTGCTTCTTAGGCTCCATTTTGTCTTTCTATCATCTCCAACCAGTCTTTCCGTTTTTCTCTGATTTCTGACCAACAACTACCTTCTGTTCTTCTGACCTTCTTGGAAACTGTAGAGATGGTTGTTAAAATCACAGTAGATCAGTGGTGTCTGGAACTGATCTGCATGGATTTAATGTTCCTGTCAGGCATGCTCCAAATTGGGGCCTGATCGAAAAAGAATTTTTTTGAAGCTGATGCCAATCATGATGTTTGGCCTAAAAAATCTGACATGGATTAATTAATTTTTTTTTTGTATTTTCTGAACAAGTAAAGCACTAAAACTTCTGAAATACACAGCTGATGGAGTGATGAGCAGTTCTCAGATATTTCTACACTTATTTCTGCAGTTACTTACTGTTTTTGAGCTGCTAGCCAATGCTATGCTAGGTTAGCATAGCAACAGCGATGCTTGTTAACAATAGCAATGGATGGATGGATGGATGGATGGATCATAAATGGATGATGGATGATGGATCATAGATGGATAGATGGTGGATTATGAAGGGATGGATGGATGGATGGATGGATGATGGATTATAGATGGATGGATGGATGGGTGCATGGATGGATGGATGGATGGATGGATCATAAATGGATGGATGGATGATGGATTATAGATGGATGGATGGATGGTGGATTATAGATGTTATGCTGACGTTAAGTGCATAGCATTCACATGCAGACTCAGCTCGGAGTTCCAGACAACACTTTATTTTATTCCTTTCTGTAGTCGGGTTCTTTCCAAGGTGGATGCGGGAGACAGGTTAGCCGGCAGGCAGACAAGCGGGGAGGCAAACCAGGCTGGCTGGGAAGCGAGCAGGCAGGCGAGCAGGCAGGCGGGCGGGCAGGCAGGCAGGCAAGCGGCAGGGCAGCACTCGGGCGTGCAGGCAGGATCTCTGACAGGGATAAACACACAAGTTATCAATCTGTGATTCACACCGGAAAGAATCTTGGAGGCCGAGAGTTGTACCGCAGGGCATTCAACAATCTGGCGATGAACAGCAGGCTGAGCAGGTCTTTAGTAGTGCTGTTGCTGATTGCCCAGATGAAGATCAGGTGCTGATCCAGGTGCCAGGGTGCCAGACACGCCCACCAGGGAATAGGACCACAACAATAGATGGATGGATGGATGGATGATGGGTTATAGATAGATGGATGGATGATGGATTATAGATGGATGCATGGATGCATGAATGAATGGATGGATGGATGGATGGATGGAGGGATGGATGGATGGATGGATGATGGATGGATGGATTGACAGACAGATGAATGGATGGATGGATGGATCATAAATGGATGGATGGATGGATGGATGGAGGGATGGATGGATGGATGATGGAGGGATGGATGGATCATGGATGGATGGAGGGATGGATGGATGGATGGATGATGGATGGATGGATTGACAGACAGATGAATGGATGGATGGATGGATCATAAATGGATGGATGATGGATCATAGATGGATGGATGGGTGCATGGATGGATGGATGGATGGATCATAAATGGATGGATGGATGATTGATTATAGATGGATGGATGATGGATTATAGATGGATGGATGGATGGATGATGGATGGATGGATGCATGGATGCATGAATGGATGGATGATGGATGGATGGATTGACAGACAGATGAATGGATGGATGATTTATAAAAACACAGAAGGTGTCATCTTAGCAGGACAGGAATGAAACGTATTTCGGAGGACTTGACCGGCCGGATTGATGACTGGTTACCATGGCGAAGCTGATGGTGTTATACAGACTCAGTGTTACATGTCCATTCTGGCCTTCCAGCTTCCTCACGGTGTCATGTTGTGTTGTTGGATTTCGTCTCAGAGGTGTTTGCTTTCGGATATCTGATTCCTCCAGCTGCAGAGAAAAACCAGTTTCTTCCTATCAGTGTTCATGAGAATCGCATTGAAAGGCTGTTTTTCTGCCTTTTACTTAACTTCTACTGTGTTTCAGTTTCACACGCAGATCAGTGTCTTCAGGAAAGTGGTGCTGATGTTCGCATCAGGTTACATGAAGGCGTGCCAGAGACAAGCCTCCGTTCTGTACTTTAGCATCTTTTCTGACCTATATCGCCACCTGTTTCACGCTATTGCCTTAAATGAAGCTTCAGTTTCTACGGAGAAAAGCCTGTTTTCTGATCCTGACAGGGTTGTGTGAGAGCAGAAGGGAGAGGTGTGCAAGTGGTATCAATGAGCTGGATTAGAGCTGGATTAGAGCTGGATTTTGGATAAAACCTGAGAAAACAGGTCTGATGAGGATGTGTGTCATTGCCCCTCTGAATGTTTTCAGCTTCATCGTAAATCTGAAGTGTGGTTGTGAAACTCTTTGATTCGGAACTTTGTGTACTTGTTTGTTTGACAAACTAGTGAGCAGAATCATCTGGTTGGAATTTGCTGGGAGGTTTTTTCCCCGCCCCCTCATGTGATTTCTGCTCAGAGTTTTAGGGTTTCTCGTGAAGCACCAATGAGGTGAAGTCAGTTCAGAGTTTTGGCTCAGACTCTGAAGCAAAGTGAAAGCTCAGCTCTCAACATGCTTTAGTCATTAAATGAAGCAAATCCAAATATTGCTCAACTGAATTTTTTTCTCCTCTCCCTGAGCCGTCACCTTATCGTGGTGGAGGGGTTTGTGCATCCCGAAGATCCTAGCAGCTATGTTGTCGGGGGCTTTATGCCCCTGGTAGGGTCACCCATGGCAAACAGGTGTCTAGGGGAGGGACCAGACCAAGCACGGCTCATAGACCTCTACGATGACGACCAACCTGGGCATGAATGTTCCCTTGCCCGGACACGGGTTACCGGGACCCCCCTCTGGAGCCAGGCCTGGAGGCGGGGTACGAGAGCGAGCGTCTGGTGGCCGGGCCTTCGCCCATGGGGCCCGGTCGGGCTCAGCCCGAAAGGGTTACATGGGCCCCACCTCCCGTGGGCTCACCATCTGCGGGAGGAGCCGTAGGGGTCGGGTGCAATGTGAGCTGGGCGGCAGCAAGGGGCGGGGACCCTGGCGGTCCGATCCCCGGCTGCAGAAGCTGGCTCTAGGGACGTGGAACGTCACCTCTCTGGTGGGGAAGGAGCCTGAGCTTGTGCGCGAGGTTGAGCGGTTCCGACTAGATATAGTTGGACTCACCTCGACGCATGGCTTGGGCTCTGGAACCAGAACCCTCGAGAGGGGCTGGACCTTCTTCCACTCTGGAGTTGCTCATGGTGAGAGGTGCCGCGCAGGTGTGGGCATTCTCATCAGCCCCCAGCTTGGTGCCTGCACGTTGGGGTTTACCCCAGTGGACGAAAGGGTAGTTTCCCTCCGCCTCCGGGTGGGGCGACGGGTCCTGACTGTTGTCTGTGCTTATGCACCGAACAGCAGTTCAGAGTACCCACCCTTTCTGGGGTCCTTGGAGGGAGTGCTGGAGGGTGCTCCTTCTGGGGACTCCATTGTTCTGCTGGGGGACTTCAATGCTCACGTGGGCAATGACAGTGAGACCTGGAGGGGAGTGATTGGGAGGCATGGTCCCCCCCTCTGAACCCAAATGGTGTTTTGTTATTGGACTTCTGTGCTCGTCATGGATTGTCTATAACGAACACCATGTTCCAGCATAAGAGTGTCCATATGTACACCTGGCATCAGGATTCCCTGGGCCGCAGTTCAATGATCGACTTTGTAGTCGTATCGTCAGACCTGCGGCCACATGCCTTGGACACTCGGGTGAAGAGGGGGGCGGAGCTGTCAACTGATCACCACCTGGTGGTGAGTTGGCTCAGATGGTGGGGGAGGAAGCCGGTCAGAGCTGGCAGGCCCAAACGTGTTGTGAGGGTCTGCTGGGAACGTCTGGCTGAGTCCCCCGTCAGAGCGAGCTTCAACTCCCACCTTCAGCAGAGCTTCAACCATGTCCCGAGTGAGGCGGGGGACATTGAGTCTGAATGGGCTGTGTTCCGTGCCTCTATTGCTGAGGCGGCCAGCCGGAGCTGTGGCTGTAAGGTCGTTGGTGCCTGTCGTGGCGGTAATCCCAGGACTCGTTGGTGGACACCAGCAGTGAGGGATGCCGTCAAGCTGAAGGAGTCCTATCGGGCCTTCTTGGCCTGTGGGACTCTGGAGGCAGCTGATGGGTACCGGCGGGCTAAGCGGCATGCGGCTTCGGCCGTTGCCGAGGCAAAAACTCGGGCATGGGAGGAGTTCGGCGAGGCCATGGGGAAAGACTTCCGGACGGCTTCGAGGAGATTCTGGTCCACCATCCGGCGGCTCAGGAGGGGGAAGCAGTGCTCCATCAACACTGTGTACAGTGGAGGTGGGGAGCTGCTGACCTCAACTCGGGACGTTGTGGGTCGGTGGAGGGAATACTTCGAAGACCTTCTCAATCCTACCAACACGTCTTCCGATGAGGAAGCAGAGCTGGTGGACTCAGGGGTGGACTCTCCTATCTCTGGGGCTGAAGTCGCTGAGGTGGTCAAAAAGCTCCTTGGCGGCAAGGCCCCGGGGGTGGATGAGATCCGCCCGGAGTTCCTTAAGGCTCTGGATGCTATGGGGCTGTCCTGGCTGACACGCCTCTGCAGCATCGCGTGGACATCGGGGGCAGTACCGCTGGATTGGCAGACTGGGGTGGTGGTCTCCCTTTTTAAGAAGGGGGACCGGAGGGTGTGTTCCAATTACAGGGGAATCACACTCCTCAGCCTCCCTGGTAAGGTCTATTCAGGGGTCCTGGAGAGGAGGGTCCGCCGGATAGTCGAATCCCGGATTGAGGAGGAGCAGTGTGGTTTTCGTCCTGGTCGTGGAACAGTGGACCAGCTCTATACCCTCTCTGGGGTCCTGGGGGGGGCATGGGAGTTTGCCCAACCAGTCTACATGTGCTTTGTGGACCTGGAGAAGGCATTCGACCGTGTCCCCCGGGGGCTCCTGTGGGGGGTACTCCGGGAGTATGGGGTACCGGACCCCCTTGTACGAGCTGTCCGGTCCCTGTACGACAGGTGTCAGAGCTTGGTCCGCATTGCCGGTAGTAAGTCGGATTCGTTTCCGGTGAGGGTTGGACTCCGCCAAGGCTGCCCTTTATCACCGATTCTGTTCATAACTTATATGGACAGAATTTCTAGGCGCAGCCGAGGGGTTGAGGGGATCTGACTTGGTGGCCTCAGGATTGGGTCTCTGCTTTTTGCGGATGACGTGGTCCTGTTGGCTTCATCTGGTCGTGATCTCCAGCTCTCGCTTGAGCGATTCGCGGCCGAGTGTGAACGGCTGGGATGAGAATCAGCACCTCCAAATCTGAGACCATGGTCCTCAGCCGGAATAGGGTGGATTGCCCTCTCCGGGTCGGGAGTCAGGTCCTGCCTCAAGTGGAGGAGTTTAAATATCTCGGGGTCTTGTTCACGAGTGAGGGAAGGATGGAGCGTGAGATCGACAGACGGATCGGTGCGGCGTCTGCAGTAATGCGGGCTCTGCGCCGGTCTGTCGTGGTGAAGAAGGAGCTGAGCCAGAAGGCGAAGCTCTCGATTTACCAGTTGATCTACGTTCCTACCCTCACCTATGGTCATGAGCTGTGGGTCGTGCCCGAAAGAAGGAGATCTCGTATACAGGCGGCTGAAATGAGTTTCCTCCGCAGGGTGGCTGGGCTCTCCCTTAGAGATAGGGTGAGGAGCTCGGTCATCCGGGAGGAGATCAGAGTAGAGCCGCTGCTCCTTCGCATCGAGAGGAACCAGTTGATGTGGCTCGGGCATCTGGTCAGGATGCCTCCTGGACCCCTCCCTGGTGAGGTGTTCCAGGCACGTCCCTCTGGGAGGAGACCCCGGGGAAGACCCAGGACACGCTGGAGGGATTATATCTCTCGGCTGGCCTGGGAACGCCTCGGGATCCCCCCCGCAGAGTTGGCAAATGTGGCTGGGGAGAGGGAAGTCTGGGCTTCCCTGCTTAGGCTGCTGCCCCCGCGACCCGACCCCGGATAAGCGGCAGAAGATGGATGGATGGATGGATGGATGAATTTTTTTCTGATCCCAGAGAGACAGATTCCAAACTGCTCTAGACGGGGATTAGATCCTGATGGCAGACCAGAACCAGTCAGAGAATCTAGATCCCAATTTAGGTTTATAGGAAGGTTCAGACCTTCTGGGCTGTAAGAAGCATAAAAAGAGAAATGTTGGTGAAAGGTTTGATTTCTTTTAATTCTATTCAAGTTAACAGAACCTCTGTTGACCAAAGTGCTGAACAAAATTAAAATCAAGTTAAAAGTATGCATACCAAAGATATCAATAAAAAATATATTTGGATTAAAAGACAATACTATGAGGACAACAGGTAAAACACAATAAAACAGGTGTAAACAACAATAAAACCCAAGTAAGAGAAAAAAAACTGAAGTCAGTAAACATTCAAATAAAAAAAAAGAAAAGCCAAGATATCCTGTTTGCTAAGTTTTAAAATACCAGGGAGAAGAAATGGGCTTTTGAACTGGACTTAAACGGCTCCAGGGAGTTTGAGGCTGTTTCACAGTCTGGGAGCTCTTCTGGTCCTGATCCTGGTTTCCGGTCCTGTCAACAGGAGCTGGTCTGCAGACCTGAGGGCTCTAACGGAGCATCGGGCAGCAGAAGCTCAGGTCCATAAGGCGGGGCCTTAAAACTGAAGCATTTAAGAATAATTAATAAAATCTTAAATTGGACTCTAAAGGTCACTGGGAGCCAGTAAAGGGAGACCAGTACAGGAGTAATCTGCTCCCATTGGTTCCTGTTAAAAGACGGACTACAGCATTCTGCACATTCTGCAAGCGCTGGAGCGAACCTGGTCCAGCACGATGTAAAGGGAGTTACAGTAACCGAGTCATGTTGTGGCAGAAGCATGAAATGCTCTTTAAATATGAGCCAGGGGAGTTACGGCTTTATGTCTGAAGGAAGTCTCAGCTGACAGAAGCTGGACTTAACGACACAACTAATTTGTTTGTCAAACTTAAACATACCGTCTAAAATCACCCTGATGTTCCTGCAGAGGGATGGGAGTAGGAGGACAGAGGACCAAAAACACCGTCATGTCCGTGCAGACGGCCTGTTTGGCCAAAAAACACAGTTTCTGTTTTATTTCAATTTAAGTTTAGAAAATGAGCCCCCATCCATGAATGCACACCGTGCAGTCCTGTAGAGTTTCCATCACAGACCTGCTATCACTGGTCGTTACAGGCAGATAAATTTAAATGTCATCTGCAAAACAGTGAAAAGAAACGCTATACTTATTAAAAAATAGAGCCCAGAGGAATCATGTACAGGGACAAAAAGCCAGGTGCCAAGATTGATCCCTGGGGAACCCCATAAATGAGGGGAGACAAAGCAGAAGAGTACTGGCCGAGACTAACAGAAAAGCTCCTGTTAGTCCAGTAAGATTGAAACTATTTTAGTGCTGTGCCCTTCACACCTACATGTCTCTAACGCCTCTTTTCCATCAGTATCATCACCTTAACTCGCCTCAGCTCCGTTTGGAAGGTTTTCCACGCGGCTTTTGGACCCCTTTACTGGTTCTTTTCCTGTAACTCCTCAGCCCAGGTTCTCAGCGAGCTGAGTCGGGTTCTGTGTGACGTCGCCAGACTGCATGCCGCTATTGGTCAGGGGCGCGGCCAATCAGAGGTCAGGGAGTGACATCACTGGAAGAGCGACTCCAACTCGCAAGTTGTTTACATTACAACAAGCAACGGCGCAACAAAAGTCTGTTCCGTGGTCCAACACCGAGGTGGAGACATGTCTCTGGTTGCTGAGGAAAGGATACAGAGGGAAGCAGATGGAGCGACACGAAATGAAAAAAATCTATCAGGAGCTTTCCGACTCGATGTCTACGGGAAGCAAAGGAGTTTTCAGCAGTGTCGAGAGAAGCTTCTGTACTGTGCCGCACTTGAGAGCCGGACTGAAATTTTTCTCCAGTTTCATTTAGGCCAAGGTCAGACTGAAGTTGGTCATAAACAATCTTCTCTAAGACCTTTGACAGAAATGCAGCTTTGAACATTTAGGTCAAGATTATTCTTTTCATGCGCGGTTGAACTACAGCATGTTTCAGAGCAGCCGGAAAGCAACCAGTCATCAATGAAGAGTTCACCAGTTGGACAATCCAAGGCCAAAGAGAGCTAAAAACGTCTCTAAAGAGACGGGATGGAATAATGTCCATTGGGCCTGTAGAAGGGTTGACGGTACAGCAAGCTACAGTAGCTGCTGGGTCTTTAGTCAGAGATGAAAATGTTCTAATATTAGAGATTCTCTCAATGACAAAATGTAAAGATTTTTCACAAAGTGCTGGGGAGGGCACAACACTGAGTGACATGGATTTATAATACAGTTTAGTGTATTAAAAAGCATCTGAGGTTTGTTGTTGTTTGACACCAAATTTGATAGAAAATGACCGTTTGCCGCCTTAACCGCCCTCTGGTATTCAGTGAGACTGCTTCTTAATATCTGTAAAGAGACCTGGAGGTGATCTTTCTTCCATTTTCGCTCGGCGTGTCAACACGCACGTCTGAGCTCATGGGTAGTCTCATTTCATTCAAATCTGGAGAACTGCTACCAGTTATTTCCTTGAGGTGAATGACAGACTGAAGGACAGACCTCCTCAGAGAGCCATAAATCCTACCTGTGGTTCAGAGTAGCCACCTTTACTGGAGGGTTCAATGGGACTCTTACTGAACTGGGAGGAGTCCATACCTCACTGGGCAATAACACCAAGACCTGGACAGTGGAGGGGCGTGACTGTGCAGAGCTCCCCTTCCCCCCATTTCCACCAGAGTGGCCTTTGTGTCTGGATGCTGGGGTAAAGAGACGAGTGCCTGGTGGTGAGCTGGTCAACATCTGGTCAGGCCTGGCAGACGCAAACATGTGGGAGTCTGCTGAATGTCTGTCCCCACACGTAAAGCTCCAATTTCCACCTGAGGCAAAGCTTCCGCTGTGTCCCTGGTGAGGCGGGGGACATGCTTTAAAACGGTAAAACCTGGTGGTGAAAAGTCGTGGATCGGACAACAGAAAAACACAGTAACCACTTTCAGCTCCGTTCTGGACGTTACATGCATGATCAACTGATTCAAACCATTTAGAAACTCATCTAGGAACTAAAATGTTGTCTCTATCTTCTGCTGGAAATCGAATATGACTTCATCACATTCAGTTTCTAATTTACAGTTTCACTCCAGATTTTCATGCATTCTGACGAGAATCTGGATTTTATTCTGTTACCAGAAAGGAATAAAAAACAAGTTGTTTGTGTCTATCATTTTCTCTCACACAGGCACACAGGAAGGAAAATGCTCTTTTGTTTTCTGACTACTACATGCCGTGGATAACTGCTCGCAAGAGCATCTTCAGCTGGAAAAATGTCTAAAATAAAAACAAAATGTCATCATTTTACTGCAAATTGCAAATCCTGTAGTTAACAGTCCCAATGCAGTGTCTTTCCACATCTCAAATGTTAATGTTTGTGAATAACAACATCTGAGTTTGTTCTTGTTCCATTAATAAAGTGGAGAAAAAAAAAAAAAAAATCTCACGTCTCAGTCTGATAGACCAGCAGCTCCACCTGCTGGTCATGTGACCCCACTGCAGCTCAGCTTCTTCAGACGCCATCAGTTCCTGAGGGAGATTTGCTTTGTTTATCAGCAGCATTGATACTGTAACACACACACACATACACACACACACACACACACACACACACACATACACACACACACACACACACACACACACATATATATATATGCAGCCTCAGCTCACCTGATTGGTCCACAGCAGGTGTTAAAAGGAGGCCAGATGAACCACAGCAAGATATGCTCTTCTCTGTCAGTAAGAAATGTTCAGCCCGAAGGAGTTCAGGCGGCTTTTAACAAAACTTCAACATCAGCATCCGTTTTCATTTATTCTGCGAATAACATGAGATGCACATTTCAGGCGCAAACAACAGCACGGTCTCTCTTCACCTCCCATGCAAAAGTTTCCCCGAGTTTTGTTGCTTCAAAATCTCACATATGCAGCCATGATGTATCACTAATTACAGTCCCCCTCACAACAACAGGCTACTAGGAACTACAATAAACAACATAAAGCAAATAGATAATCTGGCAAAAATAAAAAAACGGCCATTTGAAAAGTTAAAAATATAATGGGTTTGGAGAATGTTCATAACAATAACTCATTAACATCTCATTTTTAAAAAAAGCATTTGATAATTTCAATTTTCATCCATCCATTTTCCGCTGCTTATAATGAGGTCAGGATGAGGTATACCTCACCTCATCCTGACCAGATGCCCGAGCCGCCTCAACTGGTTCCTCTCGATGTGGAGGAGCAGCGGCTCTACTCTGATCTCCTCCCTGATGACCGAGCTCCTCACCCTATCTCTAAGGGAGAGCCCGGCCACCCTGCGGAGGAAACCCATTTCAGCCGCCTGTATACGAGATCTCGTTCTTTCGGTCACGACCCACAGCTCATGACCATAGGTGAGGGTAGGAACGTAGATCGACTGGTAAATGGAGAGCTTCGCCTTCTGGCTCAGCTCCTTCTTCACCACGACAGACTGGCGCAGAGTCTGCATTACTGCAGACGCCGCACCGATCCGTCTGTCGATCTCACGCTCCATCCTTCCCTCACTCGTGAACAAGACCCCGAGATATTTAAACTCCTCCACTTGAGGCAGGACCTGACTCCCGACCCGGAGAGGGCAATCCACCCTATTCCGGCTGAGGACCATGGTCTCAGATTTGGAGGTGCTGATTCTCATCCCAGCCGTTCACACTCGGCCGCGAATCGCTCAAGCGAGAGCTGGAGATCACGACCAGATGAAGCCAACAGGACCACGTCATCCGCAAAAAGCAGAGACCCAATCCTGAGGCCACCAAGTCGGATCCCCTCAACCCCTCGGCTGCGCCTAGAAATTCTGTCCATATAAGTTATGAACAGAATCGGTGATAAAGGGCAGCCTTGGCGGAGTCCAACCCTCACTGGAAACGAATCCGACTTACTACCGGCAATGCGGACCAAGCTCTGACACCTGTCGTACAGGGACCGGACAGCTCGTACCCCAAACTCCCGGAGTACCCCCCACAGGAGCCCCCGGGGGACACGGTCGAATGCCTTCTCCAGGTCCACAAAGCACATGTAGACTGGTTGGGCAAACTCCCATGCCCCCTCCAGGACCCCAAAGAGGGTATAGAGCTGGTCCACTGTTCCGCGACCAGGACGAAAACCGCACTGCTCCTCCTCAATCTGAGATCTGATAATCTGATAGATCCTCTTCTCCAGAACCCCTGAATAGACCTTCCCAGGGAGTCTGAGGAGTGTGATCCCACTGTAGCTGGAGCACACCTTCTGGTCCCCCTTCTTCAAAAAGGGGGACCACCACCCCAGTCTGCCAATCCAGAAGCACTGTCCCCGATGTTGTAATGAGTGAATTTGAATAAAACAATAAATAACAAGATTATATTCCTTTGGCTTTTTTCTGGTTTTCATTTGGTTTCTGTGCTTTTGATGCTTCCTGCATTTTGCTATAATTACTTTAATATTTGATGTAAATCACTGAATGGTCTTGTAGATGAAATATGCTGGAGAAATAAACTAGAGAGAAAAAGCAGAGGCAGCTAGCTTTCTACAAGCTAGCTGCTCCAGGTCTTGCAGGAAATCCACTTGAGAAATGCTTGTTGTAATGGAACGCGACATGACGGAACACGAGTTTGGAGTTTTGCACGGGATTTCTGTTTTAGATTTTGGTTGTTTTGGGGTTTTAGGTGAGTGACATACCTTCAGTGGGAATTGAACCCATGTTGCCTTGTTGTTCTTAGTAGCAGCAGCCATCTCCAGTTCTCTAGCTTCAGTGCTGGGTGGTGGTGTTGGTCTGATCTATATGAAGAGGGCACAGGCATGGGTCCCCTGGTGCCTGTGCCCTCTGGTAGAGGAGGGGGCTCAGGTAGCAATGTGGAAATTTCCTTTTTCTCGCGGCCATAATGAACTTAAGTTCTTAAGTTTCCTAAGTTCATGATTAACTTCAGAACTTCAGAGCTTATTTACACAGCATCTGCTCATTTACCCATACTGACTTAGATAATGTCTAGAAGCCCTGAGATGTCTGCATCCAGACAAAAACCTTTTGAAATTTCACTCTTCTTGCAGAAGAGCAACTGTGAATGCCCTATTTTGCTAAATAATTGCTATACAATGGCATAACCATTTAGAGAAGCAGCAGAACTACACAACTTGCTTTATCAAGGCAACACATTAGGATTTGAAGTCACAAACATCTAAACAAGAGCTATTTCTGTAAACCGCTACACCAGCACAGCTCCTAGCTGCATCCTGTTTTTTTTTTTTAAACTTCTTGAAGTCTGTAATTGGTAGAAGAACTCATGATTTACATGGGTAAGGTAAGCTGCTTTCAGCTTATTCTGCAAAGTCAACCAATCACAGAGCTGAATTTTTACAAGGTCCAATTCACATTTGGTTTGAAGGACCGTCTTCTGTCTATCATATGTGAAAGATTACAAAGTTTATTGAACAGAACATAAGAAAGAACATATTCTTACTGTGAATGCCCACTGACATCCAGTTCTTCAAAATTATTATATATTATTTCGCCAAAGTTTGGCATGCTACTCCTCCGGCACTCTTCATGTCACAAGCATTCAGATCTCTTGTACTTCTCCTAATGCTTATGCCGACAAAAGCAAGCTAATAAATATTGTGTGCTACTTCACCCAAATTTTAAAGGGGTGCTATGATGGTATTTGGAGTTTTCTGAGCTTTCTACAGTGTTACAGTGTTGAATCCTCATCAGACATGTGAACGACACTGTTTTTTATCACCTAAACGCATGTTTGAGTTTGACTTTGAGTTCCAGCACTGTCTCCGTTCAGTTTCCATGGCGACTAAAAACGTGTCGTTTTAGAGAGTTTTTTCTACGTGGAAATCCTTGTGACGTCCCGGGGGATAAGGTTCGGTGATTGGTTACCTTCTACTGGTTAACAAGGGCATGTACAAATACATCAGGCGGGTGGAAAACGTGGGATAAAGTTATTTCCAACGATGGCTGGTGAGTTTACCAAAGAGAGACATCCTGCTGCATTTGTTGCTGTGGGTTGCTGTTTTCCACTTCGTTTTCAGGCTCTGATTCAGGTTCCAACATGTAGGGCTGGATGCTATGTGTTGACATTGTATTTTGTTTTCTCATTGAGTTCATATGAGCCTAATCCTTCTGTTTATGAGACGTTACAATGACGGTGAAAGCAGGTGCGGTGCGCGCTCCCGATGTAGTGCGGTGGCGGGAGGCGGGGCTTAATGCGGAAGAGTCTCAATCCACTCGTTTTGCCCGCAGGCTGATCTGACAGCCTACGGAGAGGGTCGGTCTGAAGTAAATAAAGCCATTTGTAACTCCAAATCGCTTTCTGAGCCCCCTTCTGGGCTCAGAAATAAAAATAAATTAGCCTGAAATGCAGATAATAGTTCCACTTTAAGCTCTGCTGATTACACACTGCTTGAACTTTAAAAAAAACATTTTTTTACCAATCCAAAGATTCAAATGCTTCTGCCAGAACTCAGTTGCAAGCTGTGCTGGTGTAGTGGTTAAAGGAATGGACTCTTATTCACATATTTGTGGGTTCAAATCCCAATGTGGTATGTGAATCAAGTTGGATAGTTGTGCTGCTTCTCCAAAGGCCTGTACAATATCAGCTGTTCAAGATAATAGGGCTTTTACAGTTGCTTTTCTGCAAGAAAAGTGAAATTTATAGCTAAAAATTGCAATTTGGAGGACAGTGCATAAATCTGAAATAGCTCCGAAGAGTCCTAGACAAAACTGTCTTTTCAGCCCTCGCCTATGGACGTCAATTGCATCTCGTATATTTATGTTATTCTCAACAAAGAGTCGTCGGTTGTTTTTCTGAAGTTAGGTAAAAAGGACCACTAAGTTATAATTTCCCTAATGGCCACATTAGTTGTCCAGATGTCAGGACGCAGACATCTCAGGGCCTCTACGCATTATCGACGTCAGTAAGGGTAAATAAGCAGATACTGTGTAACTAAACTTAAGTTCTGAAGTTCATCATAAACTTTAGAAACTTAAGAACTTAAGTTTGATGACTGAGAAAAAGGAAAGTTCCACATCAGCTCCTGATACCCCTCCTCCACCAGAGGGCACAGGCCCCAGGGGACCCAGGCCAGTAGCCTGCCAGTCCTGCCATGGATGAGTCAGGGAAAGAACCCTGGACCCCAAGAGCCATCCACCATGCCGGGAAAGGCCTGGCCCAGTACCAGGGAGAGCAGGGTCAGTCTATACAGCTGCCCACAGCAGGTAAATGCCCATGACAGTTCCCCAGCACAGCCCCACAGATATCCCAATTCCCAGCATTTAGCCTCCCCATTGGTCCAACACCTCCTACCTCACGGAGCCCCCACACCCTTTTTACCCTCACAGCCAACTTCTTTCCCACACCAAGATAGACTCCAGTCCTCAAATCCTGCAAGTGTTTGAAGATTCCTGCTGCAACACGCCTAACTCAAACCAGCTGCTAATTATTATATTGCTGAAGCCATGAAACCAAACAGAAACCAGGAGAAAAGTTGGATTTTCAGCATTTCCTGCTTTTATTTTGAAGGGAATGTATTGGATTTAATGCTTCTGAGCCAATCCAACTGATTCATACACTTCATATGGATCACATCAACATTGCAAACATGTGCTGAAGATAGAGAACTGGAGATGGATGCTGCTACGAAGGACAATGAGGTGACGTGGGTTCGATTCCCACTAAAGGTATGTCACTCACCTAAAACCCAAAAGCAACTAAATCATAAACTTAACTCCAGTGCCAAACTTGCATTGTGTCATGTTCTGCTGCATTGAGTATTTCTTAAGTGGATCTCCTGCAAGACCCAGAGCAGTAAAGTGGAGCAGCTAGTGCCTCTGGCATTTCAAGGCCAGCACGTTTCATCTTCAAGACCATTCAGTGTTTTACATCAAATATTCAAGTAACTACAGCAAAATGCAGGAAGCATTAAAAACACAGAAATGAAATGAAAACCAGAAAAAAGCTAAAAGAATATATCATTGCTATTTATTGTTTTATTCAATTTTACTTCTTAGAATATTCTATTACCCCTCCCTGAGCTGCCACCTTAGCATGGTGGGGGGGTTTGTGTGTCCTGAAGATCCTAGCAGCTATGTTATTGGGGGCTTTATGCCCCTGGTCGGGTCCCCCATGGCAAACAGGTGTCTAGTGTACCAAATTAAGTGCAGCTCGGGGACCCCCATGATGATGACGACCAGTGGTCGAAGTGTTCCCTTGCCTGGATGTGGGTCACCAGGGTCGCCCTCTGGCTCGAGAGCGAGCATCTGGCCTTCACCCCTGGGGCCCAGTTGAGCTTAGCCCGAAAGGGTTACATGAGTCCCACTTCCCTTGGGCTCACCATCTGCGGGAGGTGCTGTGGGGATCAGGTGCAAAGTGAGCTGGGCGGCAGCAAGAGGTGGGGATGCTGGTGGTTCAATCCTCGGCTACAGAAGCTGGCTCTAGGGATGTGGAATGTCACCTCTCTGGTGGGGAAGGAGCCTGAGCTTGTGCGCGAGGTTGAGCGGTTCTGGCTAGAAACAGTTGGACTCACCTCGGTGCATGACTTGGGCTCTGGAACCAGTACCCTCGAGAGGGGCTGGACTTTCTTCCACTCTGGAGTTGCTGATGGTGAGAGGCGCCGAGTGGGTGTGCGCATCCTCATTGGACAGCCTCCCTCCACCTTCAAGTGGGGGGACAGGTCCTGACTCTTGTCTGTGCTTATGCACCGAACAGCAGTTCAGAGTACCCACCCTTTCTGGAGTACTTGGAGGGAGTGTTGGAGGGTGCTCCCTCTGGGGACTCCATAGTTCTGCTGGGGGACTTCAATGCTCACGTGGGAAATGACAGTAAGACCCAGAGGGGAGTGATTGGGAGGCATGGTCCCCCCCTCTGAACCCAAATGGTGTTTTGTTATTGGACTTCTGTGCTCGTCATGGATTGTCTATAACGAACACCATGTTCCAGCATAAGAGTGTCCATATGTACACCTGGCATCAGGATTCCCTGGGCTGCAGTTCAATGATCGACTTTGTAGTCGTATCGTCGGACCTGCGGCCACATGCCTTGGACACTCGGGTGAAGAGAGGGGTGGAGCTGTCAACTGATCACCACCTGGTGGTGAGTTGGCTCAGATGGTGGGGGAGGAGGCCGGTCAGGGCTGGCAGGCCCAAACGTGTTGTGAGGGTCTGCTGGGAACGTCTGGCTGAGTCCCCCGTCAGAGCGAGCTTCAACTCCCACCTTCAGCAGAGCTTCGAACATGTCCCGAGTGAGGCGGGGGACATTGAGTCGGAATGGGCTGTGTTTCGTGCCTCTAGTGCTGAGGCGGCCAGCGGGTCGTTGGTGCCTGTTGTGGCGATATTGACATAGGTACCGACAGGCTAAGCGGGATGCGGCTTTGGCTGCCACCAAGGCAAAAACTTGGGCATGGGAGGAGTTCGGCGAGGCCATGGAGAAAGACTTCCAGACAGCTTAGAGGCAATTCTGGTCCACCAATCCAGTGACACAGGAAGGGGAAAGCAGTTCTCTGTCAACACTGTGTACAGTGGAGTGGGGGGGCTGCTGACCTCAACTCGGGACGTTGTGGGTCGGTGGAAGGAATACTTCGAAGACCTCCTCAATCCTAACAACACGTCTTCCGATGAGGAAGCAGAGCTGGTGGACTCAGGGGTGGACTCTTCGATCTCTGGGGCTGAAGTCGCTGACGTTAAAAAGCTCCTTGGTGGCCCCAGGGGGTCGACGAGATCCGCCCGGAGTTTCTTAAGGCTCTGGATGCTTTGGGGCTGTCCTGGCTGACACGCCTCTGCAGCATCACATAAATATCAGTGACAGTGCCGCTGGACTGGCAGACTGGGGTGGTGGTTACTCTTTTCAAAAAGGGGGACCAGAAGATGAGCGCCAACTACAGGGGGATTACACTCCTCCACCTCCCTGGAAAGGTGTATTCAGGGGTTCTGGAGAAGAGTGTCCATCAGGTCGTCAAATTTCAGATTGAGGAGGAGCAGTGTGGTTTTCGTCCTGGTCGTTGAACAGTGGACCAGCTCTATACCCTCTTTGGGGTCGTGGAGGGGGCATGGGAGTTTGCCCAACCAGCTTTGTGGACCTGGAGAAGGAGTTCGACCATGTCCCCCGAGAGCTCCTGTGGGGGGTACTCCGGGAGTTTGGGGTACCGGACCCCCTTGTACGAGCTGTCCGGTCCCTGTACGACAGGTGTCAGAGCTTGGTCCTCATTGCCAGTCTTAAGTCTGATTCGTTTCCGGTGAGGGTTGGACTCCACCAAGGCTGCCCTTTATGACGATTCCGTTCATAACTTATATGGACATAATTTCTAGGTGCAGCCGAGGTGTTGAGGGGATCCGGCTTGGTTGCCTCAGGATTGGGTCTCTGCTTTTTGCGGATGACGTGGTCCTGTTGGCTTCATCTGGTCATGATCTCCAGCTCTCGCTTGAGCGATTCGCTGCCGAGTGTGAAGCGGCTGGGATGAGAATCAGCACCTCCAAATCTGAGACCATGGTCCTCAGCCGGAATAGGGTGGATTGCCCTCTCCGGGTCGGGAGTCAGGTCCTGCCTCAAGTGGAGGAGTTTAAATATCTCGGGGTCTTGTTCACGAGTGAGGGAAGGATGGAGCGCGAGATCGACAGACAGATCGGTGCGGCGTCTGCAGTAATGCGGACTCTGCACCGGTCTGTCGTGGTGAAGAAGGAGCTGAGCCAGAAGGCGAAGCTCTCGATTTACCAGTCGATCTACGTTCCTACCCTCACCTTTGGTCATGAGCTGTGGGTCGTGACCGAAAGAAGGAGATCTCGTATACAGGCGGCTGAAATGAGTTTCCTCCACAGGGTAACCGGGCTCTCCCTTAGAGATAGGGTGAGGAGCTCGGTCATCCGGGAGGAGATCAGAGTAGAGCCGCTGCTCCTCCACTTCGAGAGGAACCAGTTGAGGTGGCTCGGGCATCTGGTCAGGATGAGGTGAGGTATACCTCATCCTGACCTCATCATAAGCAGCGGAAAATGGATGGATGAAAATTGAAATTATCAAATGCTTTTTTTAAAAAAAAAAGAGATGTTAATGAGTTATTGTTATGAATATTCTCCAAACCCATTATATTTTTAACTTTTCAAATGGCCGTTTTTTTTATTTTTGCCAGATTATCTATTTGCTTTATGTTGTTTATTGTAGTTCCTAGTAGCCTGTTGGTGTGAGGGGGACTGTAATTAGTGATACATCATGGCTGCATGTGTGAGATTTCTAAGCTTCGTGACAAAACCTGGGAAACCTTTGTGTGGGAGGTGGAGAGAGACCGTGGCGTTCTGTACCTCTGAACTGTGCCATCTCATGTTATTCACAGAATAAATGTGCAAATCCTGATCCATTGTGTGACACTCATGTCTGTTGAGCTGCTAAAATTACATGGATCTCTACTACTATCATGTCAGGAAAATACTTTAAAAACAAAGTACCATATGCACAAACCTTTATTATGTAATTAACTAACCTTAATGAAGATTGTGGTGTGTAGAGTGCAACATCGAACTTTACAAAGATAACACCCGTGTCACTTCACCTGCATGCGGTAAGAGGGGAGGAGTGGGATGACACATTCATATAACTTACACTGTAGTCACTAATAACTGAGAAATTTAAATTACTGTCTTATCATTCCGTTACCATAGCAACACGTCGATCAGCTGGTTCAGATCAGCTGACTTTTGACAGGTGAAAGAGAGAAACGCGATGGACAAAAAACGATATCGAGGCCAACATAAAATAGTTCCTATATTTCGCATATTTAATGAGTTTTGTAAAAAAAAAAAAAAAAACAACAAACCCATCCATCCATCCATCCATCCATCTTCTACCGCTTATCCGGGGTCGGGTCGCGGGGGCAGCAGCCTAAGCAGGGAAGCCCAGACTTCCCTCTCCCCAGCCACATTTGCCAACTCTGCGGGGGGGATCCCGAGGCGTTCCCAGGCCAGCCGAGAGATATAATCCCTCCAGCGTGTCCTGGGTCTTCCCCGGGGTCTCCTCCCAGAGGGATGTGCCTGGAACACCTCACCAGGGAGGCGTGCAGGAGGCATCCTGACCAGATGCCCGAGCCACCTCAACTGGTTCCTCTCGATGCGGAGGAGCAGCGGCTCTACTCTGATCTCCTCCCGGATGACCGAGCCCCTCACCCTATCTCTAAGGGAGAGCCCGGCCACCCTGTGGAGGAAACTCATTTCAGCCGCCTGTATACAACAAACCCATAAAGCTCTAAACATTTTAATGTAGGAAATACATACGTTTTATAAATAAATGTTTCCCTATATATTTTATTTCTGTATGGATTTATAAACTTTTCATCTATTAAAATTTTGTTTTTTCATGGCCATAGATGTTACTTATTCTGTATTGGCTAATACAGCATATAAATATATGATTCTGCTCTCCCGATGCTGTCAGATGTCAGACAGTCACCGTGCGCAACTGAACAGTCGCTGACACGCTTCTTATCATTTTCACTGAGTCCAGCCAGTGGCTGCTGTATTTTCTGTTTTATTTTCTTCATTCATTTTAGATGAAGTGTTGATGTGTGACTGACATGTAGGCCGATGGAAAGTTATGAAAATATGATACAAAGTGCGTCTTGTATTGAACCAATATGGGAAGCAACGTTTGTCTCTGAACTAGAGGATAATTCTGTATTTTCCGGTACGTTTGGGACTGTTAACTACAGGATTTGTAATTTGCAGTAAAATTATGTCATTTTCACATTATTTTAGACATTTTTCCAGCTGAGGATGATTCAGGGAGCAGTTATCCACAGCATGCTTTAATCAGAAAAGAAAAAAGCAGTTTCCCTCCAGGAGTGTCTGTGTGAGAGGAAATCATAGAAACAAACAACTCACTTCATTCCTTTCTGGTAACAGGATAAAGTCGGGATTCTCGTCAGAATGCATGAAAATCTGGAGTGAAACTAAATTAGAAACTGAATGTAATGAAGTCATTCGATTCCCAGTTAGACTAAAGGTGCTGAAACTGAGATATGGACTTTATTCTTCCTGCATATTAACTTTATTCCAACATCACAGTCAGGACTTTTCCATCCTGCTAACGCGAACATGACACCCCAACATTAGACGTGTCACAAAAACGAGCTGATCTCAAACGTTTCAATGTCTGGTGCCTTTTATTGGCTTGACACGGAAGCTTTGAGTCGTCAGGAATCAATCACAAACACATTCATTGTCTCAAACTTCTGGATCGGAAGGACTTTGCCAGAAAAGTCTTCATCTCTTTGGACTGAAGTCCGTAGATGATGGGGTTGAAGCTGCCGGGGAAGATGTGAAACAAGATGGAGGCGGCTCTTCTGTACTCGATGTACTGCGGGAAGCGATGCAGCAGGATGTGGATCTTTCCGCATACAAACATGATCATGTAGACGAAGAGATGAGTGCTGCAGGTCTTCAAGGCTTTACTGTTCAGAGACGCGTTCTTACTTGTCACACAGACCACTGTGATCTTGGTGTAGGTGATGACAATGCTGCCAATGGAGGCTGATAACAGAACCACGGTGAAGGTCAGACCGTAGATGTTGTTGATGACGACGCTCTCACAGGACAGCTTGAACAACGAGGCGTTGTCACAGTACGGGTTTTCAATCAGAGTCCTGCATCGGTTCAGCCGTATGGTCAGACCCAGCAGGATCCCCACCAGAACAACGGCCACCCCCCAGGCAGCGACTGTCAGCTTCATCACCATGTTCTTGGTCATTATGGCGGCGTAACGCAGCGGGTTGCAGATGGCCACGTATCTGTCAAAGGCCATGATCATGAGCACTGTGTGGGAAGCCGTCCCAAATATGTGACATATGAAGGCCTGAAGCACACACTGGTTATAACCAATGAGACGCTCAGATGGAGGCAGCAGGACGTCCACAAGTAACCGAGGCAACATGTATGTATTACCGATGATGTCATTAACCGACAGGCTGCAGAGCAGTAAATACATGGGCTGATGGAGACTTTTGTCAACGACAACTAAAACAATGATGCCTATGTTGGTTATCATGATGAACAGGTAGCAGACAAGCAGAAAGAAGAAGACGGGGTACATGGATGCCTTTGTGATGCTTAATCCCTCCATCTGCAGGGTGTAACTGTTGAAGGTGGAGTTATCCATCAGCCTGAAACACAAACATGACAAAAAGTTTTCAGTGAAGTGCAGAGAATATTAGAAGTAAGCGTCCATCTAAAGCGAGGGTTGCAACTTTACTGACTTAAACATCACCTGTTGTTTCTTTTCTTCTTCTTCATCAGCCAAACCTCCACCAGTCAACTGACTGAACCTGTGGACTGTGGTAGGTGGACTGGGGCAGGTGAAAACTTTATAAAGGTTTTCACCTGCCCCATGTCACATTGTTGCCATAGAGACAAGCAACACAGCCAGGTGACACCACCCAACCTCCCATTTGTGTCCTGAATGTCTGAAAGTTGTGGTGCAACGTGATGACAGTCCCCTGAGCATGCTGACAACATTTTAGTTCCCACATGAGTTTCTAAAGAGTTTGAATCAGTTGATCATTCGTGTAACATCCAGAAACATGCTGAAAGTGGTCACCATGGGTTTCGTTTGTCCGATCCACGACTTTTTACCACCAGGTTTTACAGTTTTAAAGCATCTGTACAGAAAACTGAACAAACCAAAGATTAGTTCAACGTTTTACTAACCTGCAGAGTAGAGGCTAAATTAAATATGATCATTATGAGCATCTTCATAAATAAGCAGGATCAAGTTTAGTTTCTGGTTCAGTTCAATGCGGTGAAGAAGCAGCTGAACATCAAGTTTTCTCACAGAAAACGGCTCAAACTGGGATATTTCAGAGCAACGCAGTAGAGTAACTTTATTTCTAAAGAAATATGAATATGCTCTGCGATGGACTGGTGAGCTGTCCAGGGTGTACCCTGCCTTTCGCCCAAAGACTGCTGGGATAGGTTCCAGCTTCACTGCGACCCTTCATGGAACTAAGCGGATAGGATAATGAATGAATGAATGAATGAAATATGAATACAATAAATATTAACATGAAATAAGTGATCATCATTATATTAAATATAAATATTTTAAATGTTTGGCTTGAAAACTATCAGAAGTATGAAGCATTTTTCATGGATTCGGCTCTCCACTGTGACAAGGCAGCCACATGGCAAATTGGGACTTTTAAAACAGCTCCCCAGCCACATCCCCCAGCTGTGGAGCTGGAGAATGTGGCTGGGGAGAGGGAAGTCTGGGCTTCCCTGCTGAGGCCCCTGTGACCCAACCCTGGATAAACGGCAGAAAATGAACGGATGGATCTTAAAGGGTTCTCCACTTCTCTCAGTTTTTCTAGTGGAACAATGAGACACTACCAAGCTAGCGAAGGAATTCTGAGGTCCGCCCTCTGGCCCCCTCCTGATAGCGTGTCGATCTGTCTACCTGCCAGTTACATGTTACATACGATCTGGAAATCCTCAGCTTTTACTACAACAGGACTAGAAGAGATATAGCAAGGAGCATGGATGGGATCTCAACACTCCTAACGGCACCTCCATCTGGACAGTTCGAGGGACACCAGAATAAGCATGGTCATTTTCCGATTTGTAATGTTACATATGTACCAGCCTGCCTTTCGCCCAGAGACTGCTGGGATAGGCTCCAGCTTCCCCGTGACACTGAATTGGATTAAGCGGTTAGGAAAATGAATGAATGAATGATTGTACTAGCTTTGTGAATTCTGCTGGTAATTCTGGCAGCCCAGGTAAAAGTGCCAAAATCTTTATGGTAATTGTAGGTTCTACACAGTTTTACAATCATCTGGAGACATCAGTTTGAGAACCACTGTAATGGATCATGATGCAGAATTCATGCAGCGTGGTGATAATGTCTGTCATGTAACCACCTGATGTGCGGCGCTTTCTCAGCCTTTGCTCCAGAAATGCATCTGTGCCATCAAACAAGTCTTCAACGCAGACTTTTATGGACGGAAAAGTATGTTTGGCTTCTTTAATGAAGACCAAAATATGCAGTCCAGATTATAAAAACCAGGAAAAGACACCATTGGAGTTTTGCAGAAGGTACGTAGCATGAAGAAAAGGAGAGAAATGAAATGGGACCCTGAAGGCATTGTTTATCACTGGGTTTGGGGCTGAACACCGTGGAAGATACTGACGAGCTTATGGCCTCAGCCACTTCAACAACATGGAACATGGCCCATTTGGACTCAGTGTTGCTTTTCAGACGACGTTCTGCTCATGTATCAGTTTCGACTTATTCTAACTGGATACTCCACAAAATGTCCCCAGCAGACCTGGCAACACGTTTGGGCCTCCCACGCTTGTCTGGCATCCTTCGTAGCCACCAGGTTGCTCCACCCCTCTCTTCACCCGAACTTTCATACAAAGTTGATCATCAAACGGATTAAATGAAAATACCACGTGCATGTGCAAGTTTGTAGATGTAAAGCTGGTGACAGTATTCCGTAAAATGTCAGGATTGAGTGGGAAATTGCCACACAGGTGGGTGCTGACGTTTCCCACAAGGTGCAACAAAATGGTGGATATGACAGAGTTTTAGGGTTTGTAAACCTCAACACGTAGAACTTAAAGCAGTTCTGCAGATACAGACAGAGACAAGTTAACATCTTGCCTTTTATAGACTCACATTGCATACTTTTATTTGACGTTCATGATTTAAAATAATTTTAATCTTGTTACATGTAAATGTCACATTTTGACACTTAAATATCGATTAGAACAGAAGAGAAAATGACGTTTGTTTACCTGAAAGAGATCAGCAGTTTCTACATTATATTTATATTTTGACGTGTTTAAAAGACCATCATCAGGATGAAAATACTTTTCTGGGTAAAAATTTCTTTGAGAGAAACCTTTTCATCTCCTTGGACTGAACCCCGTATATGATGGGGTTGAGGCTGCCGGGGATGATGTGAAACAAGATGGCAAACATTTTCCTCTGGTTTGAGTACTGAGGGAAGCGATGCAGAATGATGTTGACCTTTCCACAAATAAACATGACTGTATAGACAAAGAGATGAGTGCTGCAGGTCTTCAGGGCCTTTTTGTTTAAAGATTTGTTCTTACTGGTCAGACAGACCACTGTGATCTTTGTGTAGGTGATGATGATGCTGCCGATGGAGGACATTAACAGAACCACGGTGAAGGTCAGACCATAGATGTTGTTAATGACGACGCTCTCACAGGACAGCTTGAACAACGAGGCGTTGTCGCAGTACGGGTTTTCTATACGAGTCCTGCATCGGTTCAGTCGTATGGTCAGACCCAGCAGAATCCCCACCAGAACCAATGTTGACACCCATGCAGAAACTGTAAGCTTGATCAGCATATTTCTAGTCATTATGGCAGCGTAACGCAGAGGATTACAGATGGCCACGTATCTGTCAAAGGCCATGATCATGAGTATTGTGTGGACAGCGGTCCCAAATATGTGGGAGATGAAAGCCTGAAGCACACACTCATAATAACTGATGAGACGTTCAGATGGAGGCAGCAGGATGTCGACAAGCACACGAGGCAACATGACAGAATTTCCAAGCATGTCATTGAATGTCATGTTGCAAAATAAAATGTACATAGGCTGATGGAGGTTTTTATCAATGACAATCAGGACCATAATGCCCAAGTTGGCTGCCATGATGAACAAGTAGGAGAAGAGTAAAAAGAAAAAGACTGGGTACATGTTAGAATCTTTCACGTTTAAGCCCTCCAGCTGAAGCATGAAACTGTTGAAGGTGGAGTTGTCCATCAGCCTGAAACAAAAAGGAAGCCATGAGTGGAGGCTTGTTTTCCACAAGCACGACTTTCCATCATTTATAACATATAAAAGCAGTTAAACAGTGGATTAAAACAAAGGAAGTTCAGTTTAACTCCAGAGAACAATCCCTCTGCGGCTTTTAGTTTAGTTCAGAAAAGCTGCATCAACTTTGTTCACTATGTAAAGAGAAAACAAATGAAATGAAAGGTTTTCTTGGCTTCTTACATTCATCAAGCAAACAACCAAGTAAGCGATGGTCACAGATCACAAACTGTGTCTCGTTCATTTATAGAGGCAGAACTCCTGTGAAAGGGGAATACACAGCGTAGCACCAGGAAGGTGTCCATAGAAACTGTTGTAGAAACTGCTCTGAACAAGGTCAACTAGTTCTTATTTTTCTTTCATTTATTGTCTTAAAAGCAGCAACACCTGAAATGTTAAACATAAATGATTCAAATAAATGTAAAAAAATCTATCAATTTTCTCCACGTGCTTATTTAACATAATGAACATTGTTTCTGAATAAATAACTTACATTTATAATACCTCCTGTGCAGCAAGTGAGGTGTCTGTACCCAGATGTCCAGTCTACATGCAGATGCATTAGCACAGGTCCTGGTATTTAGCTGGTATTACCTACATGTTCAAGTAGGAGAGGTTGTTGGGAATTTCAGTTGTTATAATATTTTCAGTTCATATTATGATCATCTTTTATTAATCTTACATTGATGTTCTTCATTAATCCTCATGTACAAGTTAAAGGTTTTCCTCTGTGTGCTGTTTGGATAAGCAGGACATTCCAGTGACGTGCAAGGTCAGAGTGGTCTGACCAAATTTGATCAACATTCGGTTCCTATCAGAATGGTATCTTTAAGAGGAGCACACATACACATTGTCTATCAGGACATATGCATTGGACTTTTGAACCAAGCAAACACACACACACACACACACACACACATTGAATTGTATCAAGTTGTATGAATGTCACATGGTTGTTTTAAGCCCAGGCTTCTGAGATGAGCCTCCTTGCAAGTTAAACAAGATCGTCTCATCTGGCTTCCTCCTTATTTAATGATAATTATGTTAAGGGTTTAAACTTAACATATTTGGTCCTTCTGAAGCTGGATTCCAAGGTCAGTGACAGCTGAGGATGGGAGGGAAATACGTTGTTTAGTCTGTAGACAGCCGAGGCGTGAGTGCGTCCTGTAACAAAGTCCTGTGGTGTGAATTCATCACTTGGCCGGCGGTGTACCAAGCTTTCCTCACTCCTCGCATCGGTTGACGGAGTTTCAATTGGTTGACGGAGCCAGACGATGCAAAGAGGTGAGATAAGGGTTTTCTTTTCTTTCTTTCTTTCTTTCTTTCTTTCTAAGTGAGGCATCTCCACCTGGAAGGAGGTTGGTTGACTAGTTAAGCTAGTTAAAACAAGGGTTCATTGACTAATTAATTTAGTCAACAAGAGGTTTCCCCACCTTGAGGTAAATAAGTGGTCCGTTAACTAATTATTTTAGTTAACAAGAGGTTTCTCCACCTTGAGGAGGTAAATAAGTGGTTTGTTAACTAATTAATTTAGTTAAGAAGGTTTCTTCGACTTTCTTTAAGGGGGTTAACGGCTTCTCCGCTGAATAAGGAGGTTAAAAATGTGTTGATAGCTCCGCCGGAAGTGAGCCTATAGCAAGAGTTAGGTCTTTCTTCTTTTTCCTTCTCTCCTTTTCTCACCTCGCATGTGTGTGTATGTGTAAGGCGAGTTTGTCAGTGTGAGTGCCACTCTTGTGGAATCAACGTTGTTAAAAACATCTGATCTTGTGAAGTATACGAAAGGAGTGGATTTGATTTATGCTCTAACAGACAAGTAATCTGTACAGAGCTCAAGTTGTCATAATGGGAACAAAAAAAACAGTAAGACTGCCTTAAAGGGAGATGGGAAGTTCATGGAACAAAATTTCCCTGGCAGCACAGAATTTCTAAGGAAATGGAGCAAGACATATAAATTTGCAGGAAGATTAATGGTGGAAGAATGTGAAAGGCTTGTGAAACAACTGAATTTGGAAGTTGCAGAGTGGATGGGGAAAAAGAAGCAGGAAAAAGAGTTTCAGCTCAGGATGTCAAGATTATGGTTAACTCAAGCTCGAAGACGATCAGAGAATAAACAAACAGAAGTTTTTCAGGCAGTTGCTGTTGTGAAGTCAGACGAGGAGACGTTGGTACCGTCAGATGCGGTGAGGAGAGAAAAAATTAGGCAAGATGCCAGAACAGAGACCCAGAGAGAACTCAGAGTAACCAGGCAGAAGCAGGAGACAGAAGGAGCAGAAAAGAGATAACAGAGAAGTGCAGTCAGATAATCACTAGAAAAGCTAAGATAGATGGACTGACAGGGAAAACAGGCTGAGTTGACAAATAGTACAAGTAAATTCAGTAGTGACAAAACAGTCAGATAAGTTGGCAGGGAAATCAGAAGGTCTGTATCCATGCTTGACAGAGCAAAAGAGGGAATATGGAATAGCAGACCAAGCGACAGCAGAGACTTTTCCCCTGATAGAGGTTGCAAACCCTCATTATGGCCTTGATAACAACCGAGAACGCACGATACGTGTCTATCGACTTTGGACAGACCAGGAATGTACTGACGCATGTAAAAGCCTAGGCGACCCTCTAATGTAGAGGACTTCATAAACAAGCATTACAGCCTCAGACAGTCTTATTTTCTTGATGGACGGGAAATTGAAACGACTTAAAAAATGCCTGACATATGACTGGACACAGGTCCGGGGACAATACACTGGCACACGGGCAAATGGAACTGTGCTAAATCACATGGAACAGGCTTTAATTGACCACACTGAGGCCATTTTTGCGAGATTGAGACTAACATTTTGACCAACGCCAGACTTTAACAAAATAGCCCAGTGTAAACAGGCTGAAAATGAGGACCTCTATGCATATAGAAAATCGTCTGGAGGACATTTTTCAAAAACATAGTGGAATCCCGGAACAGGCAGGGGGGGACACTCCTTATATGAGACAGCTAAAGCAAGCACTTATGTCTGGGTAACAACCAGAAAACATGACATTAATCATGCAACAGGAACTCTGACAGAGTGCTTGAATTGGTTGTTATTAGAACAAGTGTTCTATGCAGAGCCGCCAACCAGAGGTTGGATAGGAAAAGGCAGGGGGAATAGACAAAATCAATTTGGGAGAGACTTTGGGTGCTGGAGATGCGGCCGGAAAGGTCACATGGCCAGGAACTGCAGGGTCCACCCAGATAAATTTAGTAGACCGCCCCCACATGACTCATCAGGACAGGATGACATGTGAAAAACACAGGAAGCTCCAGAGAAGCAGCGAGGATCTGTCTGTATTGTAGACATTTCTGCAGCAGAAATAATGTTTTTTGACCAAAGCATGAAGAGAAAACCGATGATAACACTCAAAGTAAATGGTAAGAAAATTTAATTTTTATGTGATACAGGAGCAGATAAATCAGTCTTAAATTCCAGAGTGCCAGATCTAAGTCTATCAGATGAAAAAATTTTCTGTCAGTCACATACACCACTTGAGTTAATTCAATTAGCAGAATGCCAACAGACAGCTCATGACACTGATAAACCAACAGAGTTACACGTCACTCTTAGATTGAAAGAGGAATCAAAATTAAATGCACCACAAGCAGTGACCAAGAAACAAATGATGCAGTTTCTTGGTCTGTGTAATTTTTGTCGAGCTTGGATTCCTAACTATGCAGAAATTACTCAACCCCTATTGGATATAACATACGAGCAGCCAAAGTCGATGTCAGATGTGCTGACCTGGAGTCCTTACAGGCTTTACAGGATCTGAAACAAGCCATGACAAGTTCTACGGTTCTAAGTTTGCCAGATTTCTCAAAGCCATTTATTTAAACTGTGGACTGTAAAGGGAATTTCATGACTTCAATGTTAGCTCAAGAACATGGAGGTAAACTAAAACCCATAGGGTTTTATTCAAAAAGACTTGATCCCGTGTCGAGTGCGTTACCTCCATGTGTGAAAGTTCTTTGTGCCGCAGCATTGGGGGCACAAGCAACAGCTGAAATTGTCTTGTTTCATCCATTAACATTATTAGTCCCTCACAAAGTGGAAATTCGTCTCACGCAAACAAAAGCTAGACATTTATCTTCAGTTGCCACATTATTGTCTCAGCCTCATTTGACAATAAAACGCTGTAAAACTGTGAATTCAGCAATATTGATCCCGTCTGAGGAAGATGGTGAAAAACATGACTGCCAATCTTTAACGGAGAGATTGTGCAAGCCCAGAACTGATCTGCAAGATACACCTCTTGGTTATGGTCTGGTCTTCTATGTTGATGGGTCGAGTTCTAAAGATCTTCGGGGCAGACAGTGAACGGGTTTTGCTGTTGTTACACAAAAAGAAATTGTGGAAGCTGAACAAATTTCATCGAGTCTGTCAGCACAAGCAACAGAAATAATAGCTTAACACAAGCATGTAAACAAGCTGAAGGAAAATCAGTTACAATCTATACAGATAGACAATTTGCTTTTGTAACCTTATATTTCTTTGCAGCTCAATGGGAGTGTAGAGGGATGGTAACATAATCTGGAAAGCCGGTTCAGCACGCATCTTTGATAACAGACTTATTAAAAGCAGTAATGTTGCCAGAGAAGATTGCTGTGTGCAAGTGTTCATGTCATACACATTGGACTTTTAAACCAAGCAAACACCCACACACAAACACACACACTGAAATGTATTAACTTGTATGAATGTCAAGTGGTATCTTTCAATAAATAGCTTGGAGGTTTTTTGAAGCTCAGGTTTCTGAGATGAGCCTCCTTTCAAGTTGAACAAGATCGTCACGTCCTTCCTTCCTTCTTATTTAATGACAATTATGTTAAGATGTTAAGGGTTTAAACTTAACAGAGGTCCATCCATCCATCCATCCATCCATCCTCTGTTGCTTATCTGGGGTCGGGTCGCAGGGGCAGTACCTTAAGCAGGGAAGCACAGACTTCCCTAGTTCAGAGGTACAGAACGCCGCGGTCTCTCTCCACCTCCCACACAAAGGTTTCCCAGGTTTTGTCGCGAAGCTTAGAAATCTCACACATGCAGCCATGATGTATCACTAATTACAGTCCCCCTCACAACAACAGGCCACTTGGAACTACGAAACAAAATAAAGCAAATCGATAATCTGGCAAAAATTAAAAACCTACCATTTGAAAAGTTAAAAATATAATGGGTTTGGAGAACGTTCATAACAATAACTGATTAACATTTCTTTTTTTTGTAAAAAAAACAAAAAAAACAAAACATTTTATCATTTTAATTTTCACCCATCCATTCCATTCATTTCCGGGGTCGGGTTGCGAAGACAGCAGCCTAAGCAGGGAAACCCAGAATTCCCTCTCCCCAGCCACATTTGCCAACTCTGCGGGGGGATCCCAGGGCGTTCCCAGGCCAGTTGAGAGATATAATCCCTCCAGCGTGTCCTGGGTCTTCCCCGGGGTCTCCTCCCAGAGGGACGTGCCCGGAACACCTCACCAGGGAGGTCCAGGAGGCATCCTGACCAGATGCCCGAGCCACCTCAACTGGTTCCTCTCGATGTGGAGGAGCAGCGGCTCTACTCTGATCTCCTCCTGGATGACCAAGCTCCTCACCCTATCTCTAAGGGAGAGCCCGGCCACCCTGCGGAGGAAACTCATTTCAGCCGCCTGTATACCTGATGTCGTTCTTTTGGTCACGACCCACAGCTCATGACCATAGGTGAGGGTAGGAACGTAGATTCACCTTCTGGCTCAGCTCGTTCAAAACGACAGACCAGCGCAGAGTCTGCATTACTGCAGACGCCGCGCCGGTCTGTCCGTCGATCTTGTGCTCCATCCTTCCCTCACTCGTGAACAAGACCCCAAGATATTTAAACTCCTCCACTTGAGGCAGGACCTGACTCCCGACCTGGAGAGGGCAATCCACCCTATTCCGACTGAGGACCATGGTCTGCGATTTGGAGGTGCTGATTCTCATCCCAGCAGCTTGACACTTGGTTGCAAATTGCTCAACCAAGAACACGGACAAATGACGCCAACAGGACCACGTCATCCACAAAAAGCAGAGACCCCATCCTGAGGCCACCGAGCCGGATCCCCTCAACACCTCGGCTGCGCCTAGAAATTCTGTCTATATAAATTATGAATAGAACCGGTGACAAAGGGCAGCCTTGGGAGAGTCCAACCCTCACTGTAATCGAATCCGACTTACTACCGGCAATGCGGACCAAGCTCTGACACCTGTCGTACAGGGACCGGACAGCTCGTACAAAGGGGGTACCAAATACTCCCGGAGTACCCCCAACAGGAGCCCCTGGGGGACACAGTCCAGGTCCACAAAGCACATGTAGACTGGTTGGGCAAACTCCCATGCCCCCTCCAGGATCCTAAAGAGGGTACAGAGCTGGTCCACTGTTCTGCGACCAGGACGAAAACCACACTGCTCCTCCTCAATCCGAGATTCGACTATCCGATGAACCCTCCTCTCCAGGAGCTCAGAATAGACCTTACCAGGGAGACTGAGGAGTGCGATTCCCCTGTAATTGGAACACACCCTCCGGTCCCCCTTCTTAAAAAGGGGGACCACCACCCCAGTCTGCCAGTCCAGAGGCACTATCCCCGATGTCCACGCGATGCTGCTGAGGCGTTTCAGTCAGGACAGCTCCACAGTATTCATAGCCTTAAGGAACTCCGGGCGGATCAGATCCACCCCCTGGGCCTTGCCGCCAAGGAGCTTTTTGACCACCTCAGCGACTTCAGCCCCAGAGATAGGGTAGTCCACCCCTGAGTCCCCCAGCTCTGCTTCCTCATCAAAAGACGTGTTGGTAGGATTAAGGAGGTCTTCAAAGTATTCCCTCCATAGATCCACAACATCCCGAGTTGAGGTCAGCAGCTCCCAATCTCCACTGTTCACATTGTTGATGGAGCACTTCTTCCCCCTCGCCGGATGGTGAACCAGAATCGCCTCAAGGCCGTCCAGATGTCTTTCTCCATGGCCTCGCTGAACTCCTCCCATGCCCAAGTTTTTGCCTTGGTGACAGTCATAGCCATATGCCGCTTTGCCTGTCGGTACCCATCAGCTGCCTCTAGAGTCCCACAGGCCAAGAAGGCCTGATAGGACTCCTTCTTTGGCTTGATGACATCCCTCACTGCTGGTGTCCACCAACGAGTCCTGGGATTACCACCACAACAGGTACCAACAACCTTACAGCCACAGCTCCGGCGGGCCACCTCAGCGATAGAGGCACGGAACACAGCCCATTCAGACTTAATGTCCACCGCCTCACTCAGGACATGGTTGAAGCTCTGCTGAAGGTGGGAGTTGAAGCTCATTCTGACAAGGGACTCAGCCAGACATTCCCAGCAGACCCTCATAACATGTTTGGGCCTGCCAGATCTGACCGGCTTCCTCCCCCACCATCTGAGCCAACTCACCACCAGGTGGTGATCAGTTGACAGCTCCGCCCCCCTCTTCACCCGAGTGTCCACGGCATGTGGCCGCAGGTCTGATGTACACTCTTATGTTCGAACATGGTGTTCATTATAGACAATCCATGCTTAGCATGGAAGTCCAATAACAAAATACCATGTGGGTTCAGAGTGGGGGGGGGGGGGGGGGGGCATGCCTCCCAATCTCCCAATCACTCCCCTCCAGGTGTCACTATCATTGCCCACATGAGCATTGAAGTACCCCAGCAGAACAATGGAGTCTCCAGAAAGAGCACCCTACAACACTCCCTGCAAGTACTCAAGAAAGGGTCGGTACACTGAACTGCTGTTTGGTGCATAAGCACAGACAGTCAGGGGAGAAACTACCCTTTCATCCACCGGGATAAACACCAATGTGCAGGCACTAAGCTGGGGGCTAATGAAAATGTGCCCACCTATTCGGTGCATCTCACCATGAGCAACTCCAAAGTGGAAGAAGGTCTAGCCCCTGTTGGTTCCAGAGCCCAAGCCATGCATTGAGGTGAATCCAACTATATCTAGTTGGCACTGCTCAACCTCCCGCACAAGCTCAGACTCCTTCACCACCAGAGAGGCGAAAGCGGAAATGTTATTCGAAACAACACAGGACTGCTAACATAATCATCAGACAGCCCAATGGGACTCAGTGCCCCCTGCCTCACCCGACAGAGGTCTGACATGATTGTGTCAGACATCCACAGCCATCCTCCCTGCCACCCTTAAACCAACATGCCAGAGGTCGTTTACCTCAGAGACCTGCTGCAGGCATGAGCACGAGATTCCCACCTTATCTCCAGGATTTTCAAGGGCACTCCTCAGATGCCACCAGACAGTGCTGGAACCACAATGCTTTTCAAGGGGCACCAATCCAATGGTGAACCCATCGCAGGGCATCATGCCTTTCACAGATGAAAAAAAGTCCCCCCGAGCCACGCCCCAGCATCAGTAGGTTTGTTTGTGTTGCTACATGTGTGCCTGTCTCTGCCACTCCAGGTTGTGGATCTCAACCCCACTCCCTTTTGTTCAGTGGAAGCACGGTAGGCCATTGCCCACTCATCACTAGGACTGATCCATGTCAGAACTGATTCATGTCAGTCCTAGTGATGTTCCTGCTTAAAGTCAGTTTTATTTTTATAGCACATTAATACAGTGACAGCATCCAAAGTGCTTTACATTATTAGAAAAGATGAAAAAAGTAAGTCGAGAAAATAAAGGATAAAAAACAAAAACAACAGTCATTCACACCACCACATAAAAGGACTGATTCTGTCATCATGATCAGCCAAAGGCCAAAGCAAAGAAATGTGTTTTTTGCTTAGATTTGAAATTTGACAAACTGTCAGCAGACCACACAGTTAAAGCTGTGTGTTCCACAGTCTGGAGCCGCAACTGCAAGTGCTCGGTCTCTTCTAGTTTTCAAGTTAGAAAGCAGAACCTCCAAAACCATCCAACTAGCTGACCGAAGAGATTTGAAGGGACAATAATAAGCTCAGGATGATGAGGGGGGTATATATAATAAAAAAGAATGATAGGCCGCATCTACTGAAGAATTCTCCTTTCTTTTTGGAGGTGCACTGGCATAAAAGTGATCGCTCTCTACCATTTTTCCTGCTCCAATCTCCGTCTTCCTCTCTCCGAACTACACACCTACACATACACTTCCGGTCATGAACATCCAGTTGTGCTTAAGTGCATCTCCTTAACACATACTGAGCCGCCTAACCTGCGCATGAGTGCGGAACATCTCGCAAAATAAGTCTTAGCTGGAAAAAGCGAGACTTGACCATCATGCCGACCTGCTTGTCCATCTGAAAGGCACTAAAGTCAGATGGATTGCTCCAGTCAAACTCCCCACTCCCTACTTCCCACTGCGCTGCTGCACTTGTCACCAGCAGCAACAGCCCTCTCTGGGCTTCCCTTTCTCAGAAGAGCCAGTACTTTTGGTTCCCAAATCATTCTTCATTTAGTTTCACCTTTAGGTGGCATTCACATCAGGATAGTCCACTAGACTCGGTCCGACTGGGGACTGGGTTCAGTTGTAGGAGGTTGTATCCATGTGGACCAACATCGTGTTCATGCTGCACTTTGGTCAAACCAGCCAAACCATTACGGTGTGTTCAGACCAAACACGTTCTGAGCATCAAAAACGTTCAAAACGCTGATAGCTCAACGCTGGTCACTAAACTGCCACTTTTGTGTCCGACGCCCAAAATGCTCCTGCCGCTCCTGGCACATTTGCCGCTTGTCTGGAGCGAACGGCAAAAGCGGTGGAAAAGAGAGGAGAGAAAGGCGGTGCTTCCCTTCCGGTCAGTCTGAATGATGGTGGTGCAGGAGAGTGATGACATGATTTTGTTTAATAAATAAAGCTAGAGAATGTCGTCGCAGGGCAGTGATAGTCACTGTTAATGCAACAAGAGCCGGACTCAGCAGAGAGACGCCGCCCTCCCAAACAAAACGTTCCCACGCTACGTATCCTGCTATGTTGCCAAATCAGTAACATTCAACTTTTTAGCAAGGAATGGTTATCCTAAATAACGGCATTCTTATGCAACAGTATATGGTGAAAATACAATAATGCCTCCAGAATGTGGGCGTTTCTTTTTCATTATATATACGGAGCTACAGACGGAGCAGCTCTTTGGTGGAGTTCGGTGCAGCTGAAATCAGCCAAAACTGGCAACTCTGACAGGGTCAGTTAGGGCCGTTTGAACAGCAAAGTTTCTGCAAGCAGCCTGCAGCTCTTGTTTGTGGAGAGAACTGCAGTGTTGAGGATCATTATGACTTGTTTAGATGCATTTTCAGAAAGCCAGAGGCTGCTTCACGAGCTACAAGTGAGCCACATGGAATGAGGAACACTGTTCCTCGAGCATCCCTGTGTCTGGATTCACCACAGAAATCCTCCTGGAGCTGCGAGCTGATCGCTTTGATTGGTTGACGCACCGCGTCAAGTGGCCAAAGTTCAGATTTTCCATCTCTGGCTTTTGAAGCGCGTTCGAGCTTAAAAAAACTTCTTAAATTTTCGGCACATTCTGCTCAGAACGCTGCTGCTCTTGATGCTCAAAACGCGTTTGGTCTGAACCATTAGAATAATATCTCCCCATTCCCACCAGAGGTGGCGCTGCACTAGTATTTAGCAGAAGAGAGGACCAGACCGGCGTGAAGAAGAAAACTCTGTTTCCTCCACCTGCCAGTTAAACATGGAGACCAAACTATGGCTGTTTTGGGTTTTTATTGTGTCTTATGCAAGTATCCTGCAGAAATCCACTGCAACAATGGACGCAGTATGAACACCAGACGAGGCAGAGGACCCTTAACGCCATCGCTATGGATTTACCCACAATGCAACGCTACGCCACATGCAGGAAATGACTTTTTTTGTAGTCCACTTCCTGTACTTGGTCCACTTGAAACAGGCCAAGACCTGCATTTTTGGGTGGACTGAGTCTGCTTCTTTGATCTGAATCAGAATTAGTTTGGCGAGTTCACATTTTCCCAAAAGAAGCGACTTTCCGAGCAAATGGATTCTGATTCGGATCAGAACGGCTGTGGATGTGCATAGAGGTATAATCCTTGTCTTTGCATGCATGTATTGGCTGCATGGTGTGTCTGTCAAAATAAAGTCCCGCCCTTTCTAAATATTTAGCTCTCTCAGACAGGAGTCGGTGCATGACAAAGAATCGACACTGAGAGCCGGTTCGTTCATAAATGACGCGTCGCTAAACAGATGCTCCTGCATCTTGTAGAAAACCAGGACCCAACCTCTGGACGTTAACTGTGCAGAGTTTTATGGAGCTGAATTGAAACACAATTTAGAAAACAAATGGTTTGGTGCTTTTCAGTTGGGCTCAGTTCAGTACATTTTGGCACAGAGCAGGGTTGCCATCATCTCATAATGACTCTGTGCCAAACAATCCTTTTCTTTTTTTTTTTAAATGACCTGTAGTGTTTAATCTGTACTGTTTCTTTTGGAATGCCATTTTATTCCAAAGTAGCTAAAAAAAATGGATCATATAGTTCATTCTGTTATCTGTAAACTCCCTGTTTTAACTTTTTTTTAGAGTGGGTCGTCCTCCCCCCTCCCCGTCCTACTAGGTGGACATAAAGTGCTCCCTTCTTTTTGTTATCTTGGGAAGCTATTTGTGTCAATTGATGGTTCCTTTCTGCTCTTGTTGCTCAGTCTCTCCTCCCTTTCCACGTGCAGCTGCACCTAATGATAATCACACTTGTCCCTCATCACTACCATTGTGAAACCAGATGAGTCCACCAGGGTGTACCCCGCCTGGGGCACGCTTCATCTTCCCTGCGACTCTGAATTGGATTAAGTGGTTAGGGCAATGAATGAATGAATGAATGAACTTCTGTCACAGCAGCAATTCAAAGAGCAAAGTTTCTCACTTAAATGACCCTTTCGGATCTCTTCCACTTCCTTCACTGAATAAATTATGTGATAAAAACTTTCTTACCATTTGAACCTTCTGCAGCTTGAGTCCTTCTTTGAAGGAAACATGACAATTTGAACAGGTAACTCATCATCACAGCTCAATCCTTCAAATAACTTGATACTACTTTCTCTGCAACTGCCAGAAGGCCAAGTGGCCGGACCAAGGTATCACACAAAGTTTGGCTGTTAAATCCAGAAAAACATAGACATGAAGCGTTTCAACAGAAGGAGTTTTAGAATAAATAATGTAAATAATCTCTCATACTCTATTCTTGACCTTAAATTCAGCTGCTGAATGTTTAGACATCATGTGCTCGCTGATGTACATTAAATGTTTTATTTCATAGCAATGAAACATATTTACCCCCTTCCCAGCCTCACACACACACACACACACACACACACACACACACTGCCCAGCTATACACCCTGATACAATTACATATTTTGACACCTCCATATTTAGCTTGTATAAAACATATCTCAGAGATTTAAGAAGAATCATTTCATTAAGTTAAACCGAGACAATGTATTTCAATGACCATCATCAGGAGGAAAATACTTTTCTGGATGAAAACGTCTTTGAGAGAAACCTTTTCATCTCCTTGGACTGCACCCCATAAATGATGGGGTTGAGGCTGCCGGGGATGATGTGAAACAAGAGCACACACACTTTTCTGTACTCTGAGTACTGAGGGAAGCGATGGAGAACGATGTTGACCTTTCCACAAATAAACATGACTGTATAGACAAAGAGATGAGTGCTGCAGGTCTTCAGGGCCTTTTTGTTTAAAGATTTGTTCTTACTGGTCAGACAGACCACTGTGATCTTTGTGTAGGTGATGATGATGCTGCCGATGGAGGACGTTAACAGAACCACGGTGAAGGTCAGACCATAGATGTTGTTAAAGACGACGCTCTCACAGGACAGCTTGAACAACGAGGCGTTGTCGCAGTACGTGTTTTCTATACGAGTCCTGCATCGGTTCAGTCGTATGGTCAGACCCAGCAGAATCCCCACCAGAACCAATGTTGACACCCATGCAGAAACTGTAAGCTTGATCAGCATATTTCTAGTCATTATGGCAGCGTAACGCAGAGGATTACAGATGGCCACGTATCTGTCAAAGGCCATGATCATGAGTATTGTGTGGACAGCGGTCCCAAATATGTGGGAGATGAAAGCCTGAAGCACACACTCATAATAACTGATGAGACGTTCAGATGGAGGCAGCAGGATGTCGACAAGCACACGAGGCAACATGACAGAATTTCCAAGCATGTCATTGAATGTCATGTTGCAAAATAAAATGTACATAGGCTGATGGAGGTTTTTATCAATGACAATCAGGACCATAATGCCCAAGTTGGCTGCCATGATGAACAAGTAGGAGAAGAGTAAAAAGAAAAAGACTGGGTACATGTTAGAATCTTTCACGTTTAAGCCCTCCAGCTGAAGCATGAAACTGTTGAAGGTGGAGTTGTCCATCAGCCTGAAACAAAAAGGAAGCCATGAGTGGAGGCTTGTTTTCCACAAGCACGACTTTCCATCATTTATAACATATAAAAGCAGTTAAACAGTGGATTAAAACAAAGGAAGTTCAGTTTAACTCCAGAGAACAATCCCTCTGCAGCTTTTAGTTTAGTTCAGAAAAGCTGCATCAACTTTGTTCACTATGTAAAGAGAAAACAAATGAAATGAAAGGTTTTCTTGGCTTCTTACATTCATCAAGCAAACAACCAAGTAAGCGATGGTCACAGATCACAAGCTGTGTCTCGTTCATTTATAGAGGCAGAACTCCTGTGAAACGGGAATACACAGCGTAGCACCAGGAAGGTGTCCATAGAAACTGTTGTAGAAACTGCTCTGAACAAGGTCAACTGGATCTTGGATTTACTCACTAACAACTTCTGTCACCTGCGATGGACTGGCGAGCTGTCCAGGGTGTACCCCCCCTGGGACAGGCTTCATCTTCCCTGCGACTCTGAATTGGATTAAGTGGTTAGGGCAATGAATGAATGAACTTCTGTCACAGCAGCAATTCAAAGAGCAAAGTCTCTCACTTAAATTACCCTTTCGGATCAGGTCCACATGAAACCAAAACCTCGTTGTTGCGTTTCCTCGAAAGGTTTTTCAGCTGGCTGCAATTTTTTTCATTCCAGTTTGAGATCGTGAAGCATTAAACTGCGAGGGATTGCACCGTTGAGCCACATGTCCTTAGACAAGGTTTGAATGCTTTTATAGTGTTTTGTATTAGTTTGAGGGCAGTACAATGAGATCTGGATGAAATTCCCAGATGACCGAGCTTCTCACCCTCTCTCTAAGGGAGAGACTGGCCACCCTGTGGAAGAAACTCCCTTCAGCTGCTTGTATACACATATTCTCTCATTCTTTCGGTCACTACACACAGCTCATGACCATAGATGAGAGTAGGAACATAGATGGACCAGTAAATCCAGAAGGAGCTCAGCCAATAGAGACGGCAGATACTGCATCGACCCATCCTTCCTTCACCCTTGAACAAGACCCCAACATGCCTCCCAAGTCCCATGTGCCAGAAAAGCCTGTTTGGACTCCTTCATGAGGAAGACACCAGCAAATTTGTTGGTTTTTCGGTTGGTTGGAACAGGTGAGATTTGAAGTTCTTTCTCTGTTTCTGTGTTTATGATCTCATTGGGACATTATCCTTTCAGGACAAGCCACATGGGCACAGGCCTGGCTGCTGGTGGTGCTTGTCTACAGGTCCAAGGGAGATCATCTGTTCCATTGGAGTGCCATTTTTTGATTGGCCCTTATTCAACACCAGGCACCCCCAGATTGGTCCCTACCAGCCCCATGGCTTTTAAGATTCCTGCTGTTCCTGTGTTCTGGTGGAGATCAGCCTCCTGGTCCTCACATTTCTGATTTTTGTGATTGTCTGTTTCCAATTGTTGAACAACCAGTTGTGAGTAGTTTGTTTTCTTTTGTTATTTAAGCTCTATTTTTTGTGAATAGATTATTTCTCACAAATAGGGGTGAACTGCCACTTTCCTTTTTGGGTGTTTCCTCCTGTTTATGTGTTGTACAGAGTTAGGGTGAACAAATGTGTTTTGTTTGCTTATTTTCCTGCAGAGCTTATTATCACAGGGTTAGGTTAGTTGATTTTATTTGTTGTTTTGGCCTCAGTTCACACTGGCATTTTTGCTTTTCAGGCTTGGTCACAGAAATTCCTTTAAATACATAATTGTTCATTGGAGAGTTGTTTGAAATTCTCAGTTTCTACTCTGGCTGGTCTGCTGCGGATACTCTCGGACAGAATGCTTAACAGACTGGTAAAAGAGGTCTGTACTTCTTGACCAGAACCACTGAGAGCGTTTACTGAGAACTGTGTGCTGTCTGACCAGTGGGATGATGTGTATGAGTCTGTTTTACCCGCTCTGGTAGTTTCTCCTGCAATAAAGCAGTGGCGGAGAACCAGGAACTTCTATTGACTTTTCAGACACCAGAGCTGGGTGAGTTTGAGGGGCTGGGAAAAGAACACTCTACTATATTAGCATGAAGGTTTCAAACCTACGCTCTCTGGCGGCTGTCAGGGGGTCGAGTTGGACTGAGTTTTTGGGCTTTGGGATGTTCCCTGGTGGTCCCTGTACAAAAGCCCCATTGATGAGCAGTCTGGTGACCTTCAGTGGAGGGTTATGTATTGGACCATAGCCACTAACAGGTACCTGGAACACCTTGATCCCAGTATAGGGCCTCGGTGTCTTTTTCGTTTCCAGTTAGAATCTATTCAGCATCTTCACAGCTGATGGGTTTGTTTGAACTTCTGAGGGGTTTGTTTCAGGGGTTTGAAGAAGTTTTGAGTTTTTGTTCATGGTTCTCAGTATTCTGAACATAACAAGTTTGTTTACTCATGGTTAAACCAAAACTTTGGTGAGGCTAAGTTAGCCATTTGGAGGACCAGACAGAACGGGATGAAAGCTCAAGGGTCATAGGAGGTTCTCTTGGTCTTTACCAGGTTACCGACAGCCCGGTTCAAGGTGGAATCTGATTTCTTTGAATGTACAAACAGGTTGGAGGAATTTATGGATTTTCGGGGTCTGCAGAATGTTCTGTTTTCAGTTACAGAAAATGGTTTGGTTCTTAATTTTCGATTTTTGACTCCTTTTTTTATTTGTTGAATATGTGAATCTTTTTCCCTTGTTTGTGCAACCTGAAATAAAAGACAACATAAACGTAATTCAGACTAGCATCACTAGCAGCCTTCACGAAGCTGGAAAATTTGTTTGTTGACAATCTCTGTTGCCACCAGGTTGATGCTAAGTTGCGTGTTCTCAGGTGAATACGTGTCTTTATAAAAATGAGACAGAGGTCTCATTCTTTGACAGACTGTTGTCTGTGGGGGCATCTGCCAGGTGAAGAGACACCAGGAATACCAGAAATGCATCTACTGTAGATCCAGGAGCTATATGACATTTTCCTGATGTATATGAGACGTATTGAACACAGAAAGGTGTCTTATTCAGATTAATATCCAGACTGGTACAGCTGGTTTTTGCTTTTATTTGCTCTGTATGAATAACTAGTTGCTGATATTTTGTATCTTATCTTTATTTCAGGCAGATGGAAAACTTCACCTTCAACAGCCTTACCCTCCAGTTGGAGGGGTTAAACATCAAAGAGGCTTCTGCGTATCCCATCTTTTTCTTTTTTCTTTTTTCCTTTACGTTTATCTTGATAGCAAATGTTGGGATTGTAATTCTGGTGTTTGTTGACAAAAACCTCCATCAGCCCATGTATCTCCTGTTTTGTAACCTGCCCGTTAATGATATATTTGGAAATTTTATCCTGTTGCCTCCCTTGATGGCAAATATTCTGAAGCCTTCATCAAAGATTCTGATTGGTTATTACGAGTGTGTGGTTCAGGCTTTCGCCGGACACTTGTTTGCTACAACCTGCCACACAGTACTCATGATCATGGCCTTTGACAGATACGTGGCCATCTGTAATCCTCTGCGTTACACGGCCATAATGACCAACAAAATGCTGATCAAGCTGACGGTTTCTGCCTGGGGGGTGGCCTTTGTTCTGGTGGGGATCCTGATCGGTCTGACCGTACGACTGAACCGATGCAGGACTTTAATTACAAACCCATATTGTGACAACGCCTCGTTGTTCAAGCTGTCCTGTGAAAGTGTCGCCATCAACAACATCTATGGTCTGACTTTCACGGTGGTTCTGTTAACGTCCTCCATCGGCAGCATTGTTCTCACCTACACCAAGATCACAGTGGTTTGTCTGACCAGTAACAGCAAGACGCTGAACATTAAGGCCCTGAAGACCTGCAGCACTCATCTCTTTGTATATATCATCATGCTTTTCTGTGGAATGCTTATTGTTGTGCTGCACCGCTTTCCTCAGTATGTATTTGAGAGAAAAATGTCTGCCATCTTGTTTCACATCATCCCCGGCAGCCTCAATCCCATCATCTATGGAGTTCAGTCTAAAGAGATCAAAAGCTTCCTTTCCAGGTTTCTCCGGTCCAGAAAAGTTTTGTCCTCCTGATGTACACAGAAACATGCCTGGAAACCACACAAACTCTTTGGAAAACTTCTGTCCCTCTGTTTTTGATGAACTTCATACAGTTGATGAAAGATTTCTATTTGTGTTTTACTTTCATTTAATTCACACTTCTCTTACCTTTGAACTGATGTATTCTAATAAAAAATCTGTAAGAACATGTCTTAACAGACTAAGGGAAGGAAAAGTTGAATAACGGAGAAATATATACTTCAAAACATTTCATGTCAGCAAAGATGGATGAATAAAATCTGAAGTGATAAAATGTTACATCTTTGCCTTTAAAAGTCTTAAATGATCTTTTCCTCCAATATTTCTACAGGAATAAAATTTATTTTACTTAACATTTCATATACAAGACAGGTCAGAGTACTTTATATAAAACAATAACAGCTTTAATCGGATGCAGAGGAAACATTAAGAAAGAAACTTTTAAAAGAAATGTAAGACATTAAAGACAGGAAAATCTCAAATAAAGTAAAATATGGCCATGAATTATTTAAATATTATCTATCTATCTATCTAATACCTTCAGAACAGCATTTTCAGTCAGATTTGACACAGAACACATATTGATGGCGATTTCTACATTTATACATGCAGACATGTATAAAGTGTTAGAAATTAATTTTTAATTAATTAATTTTTAATTAATTTCTAATTAGACTCAAGTAAAAGTACAAGTACTTTTAATTAATTTCTAATTAATTTCTAATTAGACTCAAGTAAAAGTACAAGTACTCTATGAATGAAGTATCTTGAATAGAAGCCGACGTGTTCTTGAAGTGCCCCACTTAAGTAGAAGTACTAAAGTATTCTACATTTTTTGTACTTAAATATTTCAAGTAGTGTATTTTAAAATTTTTACTCAAGTACTGAAAGTAAAAGTAGTTCATTGTGCTGTGTAGTAATTCAAGACAACATTAAAATTTGCATCTCATATTGTTTATGATTTCAAACTTTTAGCCTGACATTCAAAAATCCTTTTGCTGGAGCAGTAGAACATGAACAGGAAGATTCATGAAAATAACACATCTCCAGTGTGTTCATTCCCTTCTGTAGCTTTTCTGCAGATTCTGCTACATCTGCAACCATCAGATGTAGAAGAGTTTCATCAAACACCTCCTTTCAATTTTTTTTATTTCATCACATTCCCAAATACAATGTACGAATGTACCGTTGCATAGTCAGGATGGCACCCCAGATGGGAACCTCGGTGCTTTGCTTATAGCCCCAAACCAAAACCCACTGGCCACCACCGACCTGTTCACGTTTCTAACAGATTTTCCCCGCTCGGCGACACACCCGCTGAGGCAGAAACCCTGATTATAGGTAGTTCCATAGTCAGAAACGTGGCTCTAGAGACACCGGGGACCATAGTCAAATGCATTCCTGGGGCCAGAGCGGGCCACGTCGAATCGTATCTGAAACTGCTGGCTAAGGCTAAACGTAAATACCGTAAGATTGTAATTCACGTCGGCGGTAACGACACCCGGTTACGCCAATCGGAGGTCACTAAAATTAATGTTGCTTCGGTGTGTAACTTTGCCAAGAGCATGTCGGACTCCGTAGTTTTCTCTGGTCCCTTGCCAAATTTAATCAGCGATGACATGTTTAGCCGCATGTCATCCTTCAACCGCTGGTTGTCTAGGTGGTGTCCCGATAACAACGTGGGTTTTATAGATAATTGGAGCGCTTTTTGGGGAAAGCCTGGTCTTATTAGGAGAGATGGCATCCATCCCACGTTGGATGGAGCCGCTCTCTTATCTAGCAATATGGACTCTTTTATTAGTCAGCTAAATTGACAACTCAGGGTTGGGACCAGGAGGCAGAATTGTAGTCCTACACACTTTTCTGCAGCTTCCCACCTGCCGCCGCCCACCCAAAACCCCATTCCGACCTTATACAACTTCCCAGCAGTAAGAATTAAACAACACAAAAACACTTCTGGGGTTAATCATGAAAACCTCATGAAAATAAAAACAATGGATCTAATAAAATCTGAAAATAAGACAATAAAGTGTGGCCTACTGAATATTAGATCCCTCCCAAATAAGTCTTTATTAGTCAATGACTTGATAGGTGATCACCACATTCATTTATTCTGTCTTACGGAAACCTGGTTACAGCAAGAGGATTATGTTAGTATTAATGAAGCTACGCCAGCTAACTATTTAAACTTTCACATTCCTAGAACTACAGGCAGAGGAGGAGGTGTTGCAGCTATTTTTCAGTCAGAATTATTAATTAATCCTAAGCACAAAACTAACTATAAATCCTTTGAATTCCTGACATTAAATTTATCTCATCCAAAATGGAATTGAGAGAAACCGCTCCTTTTAGCATTAGTGTATCGCCCACCTGGACCTTACTCCGAGTTTCTGACCGAATTCTCTGATCTCTTGTCTGAGTTAGTGCTGACTACTGATAAGGTCATTGTACTAGGTGATTTTAATATTCATGTTGACGATGAAAATGATAGTTTAAACATTTCCTTTAGCTCTATTCTAAACTCAACTGGGTTTTCACAAAATGTCAATGGAGCCACTCACTCTCATGGTCACACTCTTGATCTGGTTCTAACATCTGGTATTGAGACTGATAAGCTCAAAGTATTTCCTCAAAACCCTGTCTTGTCCGATCACTTCTTATTAACCTTTGAATTCACTTTATTTGATTACTCACTGACCAAAAATAAATTCTACTATAGTAGATGTTTATCAGATAATAATATTACAAAATTGAAACAATCAATTGAATCAATTTTTTCACATCTACCATGTGTTAGCATGACTGAGAGTCCCCCTTTAAGCCTTACTCCTGCTCAGATTGATCAACATGCTGATACTATAACAGCTTCAATGCGTACAACCTTGGATAATGTTGCTCCCCTAAAGAAGAAGAAATTAGGTAAGATTATGAAGGCTCCCTGGTTTAATTCCCAGCTTCGAGCTCTAAAACAGGCGTCAAGGCGTTTGGAAAACAGATGGCGTTCATCAGGACTAGAGGAGTCTCACTTAACCTGGAAAGAAAGTTTAATCGTATACAAAAAAGCCTTACGTACGGCAAGAACAGCTTATTATTCATCATTGATAGAGGAAAACAAAAACAACCCTCGGTTTCTTTTCAGCACTGTAGCCAGGCTTACTAGGAGCCGGAGCGCTGTGGAGCCATGTATTCCTTTCTCACTTAGCTGTGATGATTTCATGTATTTTTTCAGGAATAAAATTGACACTATTAGAGATCAAATTCACAATACTCTTCCTTCTACCTATAATGTTGAGCCTGTTGTGGTCTCCGAAGCATCCTTAGAACCAGGATCTGACTTGTGTCTAAATAGTTTCTGTCCTGTCCAACCCTCTGAATTAACTAAAATAATAGCTTCATCTAAACCATCCACCTGTATCTTAGACCCTCTGCCAACGAGCCTCTTTAAGGACATTTTCCCTTTAATTAATACATCACTACTAAATCTTATCAATATGTCTTTAGTGACAGGATATGTACCACAATCATTTAAAACTGCTGTAATCAAGCCTTTACTTAAAAAGCAATCTCTGGATCCAGAGGTGATAGCAAATTATAGACCTATATCTAACCTCCCGTTTATGTCCAAAATTCTGGAGAAAATAGTTTCAGCTCAGCTACATGCCCACCTGAGCAGAAATAATTTATGCGAGGAGTTTCAGTCAGGATTTAGAGCTCATCATAGTACTGAGACGGCATTGGTGAAAGTTATGTGGTGGAAAATACTCTGGTCTTGAGAAGTTGTAATACATCTAAGAGTCAACTGTCTTCTTACAATGAACATTTTATTATAAACTAATACAAGCACACGCTGGAGCTTGGAGAGAGAACTCTCTCTACAGATGCTGAAGTAACACCCGATTATAAACCATGCTTAACTCCTCCTAGTTGCTGAGCACACCATATGAAACAATCATTATCTCTTATTTAAGACTAAACTGAACTCACTAAGCATCAATCACTCACTATATTACTTTATTACCTTTAACCTCTAACCTTTAGACAACTGGTCAACCAAGCAGTTGACAAAAACCGATGCCCTGCAGGAAACTCTTCCTGTCTCAGACTTTGTCTGCACATTCCAGACAAGGATCATATAACTTAAAGAAAGCTTTGTGCATAGACACAAAACACAGCAGGATCACAGCAAATCAATGCATATATGTCTAATACTTAATTCAAACCAAACTCATAACAATTTTCCCCAACACACTCCCTCCTCTTGGTCCTACAGGACCAACAATAAGAAGAGAAATTGTTATCAGAACGCAAAAATACATACAGAAGACAACATTCTCAAAACATCAGGAGCCTCATGCCTATCAGGTTTTAAAAGAATCTTTCAGAAATTACAATAGTGAGGAGCCATTCACTTCAGCTTCAAAATCTCAGTCTAACAATAAATGTAAGAAAAGTGGAAACAAATCATTCCTCTTAGGTGGTGACAGAGGTGCAGTGAAGACACTGTCGGCGTTCTGGTGGGACTTGGCATATCACAGTTGCAGTGGAGCGCTTTTTTTCACCTCACACTGATCTTGCTTGAGAGCGAAGGCTGGTCTTCAGGTGTGAGAGTAGACAATCTCACTTACCCATGCAACCACAGGGATTATTCTGCCCTTTGTTGGGTGGTGCGTTATTCTTCTGTAAATTCAGACTGAAGAGCTTCTGGAGGTTCAAGCAATCTGTAGTGCCAAGCAGCTCACTCTGCGACCTTTACCGCTGTCTGGGTCGTCAGGAAAACCTGAAATGGCCTAAACCATCGATGTTGGTTCCAGCGCTGATGTTTAAAGCTTCTTATCAGGACAAAATCTCCAGGCTGAAGTGAATAGAGCTGCATAGATGCTGATTCATGAAGGGCAGCTTTCACCTGTGTGCAAATGCCTGAAAAGGGTTCTTATGAGGTTAGGACAATATGTTAAAACATTACTTTCACACAGAGCTGTGTCTGAACAGGCAGTCTTGGAAGGAACCATGCCCACTTGGGTGAGGGTCCTGCAAAAAGAATCACAAAAAGGCCCATGTTTCCATGTTACGCATATACATCAGAACCAGAAAAAGTACTTTTGGTCCAAGGAAGACCTGAAAAGAGAGCCAGAAGGAAATTTCCCCGTCTGCAACCTGGGGGAGGAAAACATTCAGGAAAATGGCATCCAGAAAGTCATTCATAAGAGAGCGCCAAAACATGGACTTGTTTTCAGCTAAAGAGTAAGCTCAAGTAACGAGAACTGAGACGGGAGAGCTGCAGCCTCCACCGCGTCACAGTCAGAGCAAACAGCATCAAAAGGAAAATCAAGTCAGGGTCAACTAGAGGTCGGTCAGGGGCCAGGCCTGGGGGGTGCAGAGGATAGTCAGTTTCAGCTAAACAGTCATGGAGTAAAACATGAACAATACAAAGCAACAGTTAGGGCCACTCAGTTATCTGGTAGGTAAGCATTCAAAGGAACCAAATTCATTTAATTACTTATTGCAAAGTTCCTATCAGGTAGTCTCATCTTAACCAACAACCAGAAAAAATCCTCTAGTACTGCATAGCAGGACATGTGTCAAACTGGACTTCCAGCAGTCTGACCAACACTTATCCATGCTGGAATTTCCTTTCTGATTTACTGCTCGTGTTGTTTATGTCATGTCCGCTAAATGACAGAAGCAGAACCACACTGAAGAATCTCTGCATATATTAAATAAAGCTCATTCAGAACTGTTGATTTAATCTCTCTCAGACTCCAACAGACCCATTCAGGAGCAACACACACAAAACTGAGATCATAATAAGACTGGCTTTCTATTCCAAATATATTGTAAACATAAGCATAAGCATAAAGCAACAAGATGTAAAACCATCTTTAACAGCTGGACTTCAGGTACTGAACAGCCAGAGACCTTCAGGTCATAATAAAGCTGTTTGTTTTCTATCTACATTTGAACTAAAGCAGCATTTAGAAACAAACTTCTAATACTGATGGCAAAGCTGTTTTCATTTACAACAACACGACGCACACATGCACGTGCACACACCCACAGCAGCATTTCTTCCTTAATGATTTTAATGCAAAGAAAAGGCCAAGGCTAACGGTTTAGCATAGTTAGCTTAACTTTGGAAGTATCAATACTGTTCAAATAATCTGCCTCATATTCATGTTATTTTGAGGACATACAGGGCTTAAATGACTTGTTTGTTTACTTATTAAGCGTGTTAACTAAGAGACTGGTCTGTTTACTGGCAGCCATCGCAAGAGTTGGTTCTACTCTTTAAACAAAAATCATCTGATGTGTATTTTAACCGCTGAGCATATCTGCTTTAATTCAAAATAATGAGTTCAGATTAGGGATAAAACACCAGCTGTCAGCAAATAAAACACGGAGATTGTTGTACTTGTGTTGCATTCGCTGAAGTCGGGAAATTACAAAGCTACCTTCTTATTTAATGTCATATAGCGGCTTATTTTTTCTCTTTTGACATCTATTCTGTCTCAAACATTAAAAACTTAGTATTCATCACTTTTTTTTTTTTTTTTTTATAAGGCACAGCGTGCCAGAAGTTAACTTGTCTGTATGAACTGTTCAGCTTCCCTGCAACAAAGCAGAGATGTCTGTGTCATTGTTCAGTTGCAGAAGTCTGCAGGAGTGCAAAATTTTATACATGCTCATAAATGTGGTATAAAGCTAAGCAGAAACAGTGAGGAAATGTTTGGTTGTAGGGCCTCATTCCTTGGCCTGGTCTTGTGGATAATCATTCAGCTCGTATCACTCGATCTGCTCAGGAGTCAGACGCGCCACAGCCACCATGCTCTCCTCCAATCAGCATACAATCAGAAATTCATGCCAGGAAGTGCCCGACACATGTTCATCAAAACTTCCTGGTAGATAAATCAGATTCATATGTGTAATTAATTAAGAGTAACATGTAAAGGATCAGAAAGTAGGCAAAAGTTCAAGGAAGGAGATCCAGGTTTTCCACAGAGAACTGAGTGAACCCAACAGTCTTTCTGACAGAATCAGGGTGCAGCTTATTCCAGAAAACATCATCTGATTCTGTAGTCGGGGTGGGATTTGTGCTGCCTGCCGGCCACATCCGTTAGTCTTTTAGTTCCAGAAAATCCCACAACTGAAACACAGTCTGAGGACAAGGAGGATCCATCACCTCCAGAGGTCAAAGGTGAAAATCCAGCTCAAATGTCCACCATAGAAGCCATATCCACACTGTTCACAGTCACAACCAACAGTGCTCTGCCAGACCCTCTGGTTCTGGGATCCCCAGGCCATCAGCAGCGGTCGGGTCCATGCAGCCACATCTGCATATCAGGTTCTGCTCCAGGACTTAGATCGGTCACAGAAGGGAGGTGGAATGATGCTGTAGGTTGTAGGGACCGTTTCTGCTCCAGTCTCCTGACTGACCACGCGTGTCACCCAGAACTCTGCAGTGACCGGATCAAGAACTCACTCTCCCCCAGCCCCTCCTCTGAATCCCCTCAGGCAGGATAGACAATTTTAGGACCCTGTGGACCAAGCTGCATGCTGACAAGGGTTTAGAAGGGAAACGCTGCAATGTGTCCAACACCATACAGCAGACGAGCTTTTGAGACTGAACCATTTGGTCATGTGGTGTATTTTCTTCTCCAGTAAGGGGAAAATAAAGATCATAGCCTCATAATTATAATAGTTTTCTTCTGAATCCTGTGGCAAACATATTATGTGGACCATGTTCTGTGCTGTGAACATCATGTAACTTGAATATTACATTGTAATTGTGTGTGTGAGACTATATTATCAGTGGATTCATAACTCAGTTCTCTCCTGGGAAAGCTGAACATGATCTTGCTAAGAAGATACACTTGTTCTGAGAACTTCTCTTCTCGCCGTTAGCTCACATTTAGCTAAAGTGAACTTATTGCAAGGGAAATTTACTCTAGCAAAGTTACGTTGGTTCACCATTCCTATAAGGTCAAGAATTTTCTTTTTTTCCTAACATTATGCTTATTTTCAGCATCCTTCAGCTGCATTATTTATTTCCAGTTTATCTAGATTTATTTAGACATGCTAGGCATAAATTTATAATTGCAGTAGTAAAGGAATAAAAATCACCTTATGAATGTCTGAAAGGGAACAGACAGAAACCTAAGCTTATTGCCTACACAATGTACAGTAATTTAACATAGTAAGTTCCTAATACTATAAATCACATCTCTCACATTTCAGATTTTTCATTCTTAATATGTTGTTGCTCTTTAAAATGTTCTCTGGTGATAATAAAGAATGCTTTTCCTTTAGGAAAAGGTTCCACATTCATACAGGGAGTGGCTTTTATGCTCCTATAAAAGCTTTGGGAAGAAAAGCACAAGCAGCTATTTTACACAGGATTTATATGTTTGTTTCTGCCTAACATGCTATGACATCATCTCCTTCAGTGAGCAGAAGGCCTTTAATGAACACACTCTTTTCCTCACTTCCTTCTCTCATACATTTTTTGTTGTTTGTTTTTTTTTCTTTTTTTTTTTTTTTTTTTTTCTTACTGCAGTAAATTAGATTTTACACAAACAATTCACTTCAACAGTTGGATGAATGCATGTGAATGGGTCGTGCCCCCACGTTTGTCTACCCCCACACAAGCTTCTAGGCTCTCCTGCGAGTGTCCGGTGTGGCTTCACAAGACGTGGTTTTAATTCTCCACACAATCAGTCCAATCAAGTTTAACACAGGAAATTTTACACAACCACCCCAGTTTCCCCTCACATGAAGACAGAGATTTCAACTTCTTAATGGTGCTGTACATCAACCTCCTACTGCAAAGGAACTAGTTCTGTTTGCAGCGGATGTACACAGAGGGTCAATCCCACACCTTTTTGGAATTATCAGGCAAAATTCTCAATGTCTCCAGAAACCAGCCCACACAGTTTCTTCTCTGTTCCTCCTCACTCAAGATGGCTTTCCTCTCAGTTTTCTAACTCAAGGTTGGCCTGGTCTTGCTTCTCGAGCTCACAGGACTTACTGACTAATTTACTGGTCTCGGTCTTGTAACTCACAAGATTTACTGGTCTGGTCTTGCTACGTCTAGCTCACAGCACTTACGACTTGGTCTTGTTACTCACGATTTTTAACTTAAACTTTAACTTAAACTTAACTTAAACTCACAGGATTTTATTTATGACGTCAACCTGATCTCGTCTTAAGTTATTCTCTTATCCTTTGAGTTATTCTTTCGATGAGGAGGTGAGGAGGAGAATCCCTGTCACAATGAGAATAATGAAGACAATTGACCACAAAACAGAAAAATATTGTGATTATTAATTAAGATATTGATTATTAATTTGTGATAAATTTCTAGTAATGTTTGACTCCAGTTTGAGTCTGAAAATTAACATAAATTTAGAATAACACTTCTCACCATTGTCTTTTCACACTGGTTCAGAAGGAGTCCTGGCGTAGTCGACCACGGGTGGGAGAAAGACGTCCTGTCCTCTGAAATTCTCTAATTGAGGTTCTTAGGATGAATCTGTGGATTCAGGTGGCCAACCCGTCTATCCCCAACCTGGGCGGACTGACGCAGGATCCCGAGACGAGCCCCCAAAAACTGTGGTGGAAAATACTCTGGTCTTGAGAAGTTGTAATACATCTAAGAGTCAACTGTCTTCTTACAATGAACATTTTATTATAAACTAATACAAGCACACGCTGGAGCTTGGAGAGAGAACTCTCTCTGCAGATGCTGAAGTAACACCCGATTATAAACCATGCTTAACTCCTCCTAGTTGCTGAGCACACCATATGAAACAATCATTATCTCTTATTTAAGACTAAACTGAACTCACTAAGCATCAATCACTCACTATATTACTTTATTACCTTTAACCTCTAACCTTTAGACAACTGGTCAACCAAGCAGTTGACAAAAACCGATGCCCTGCAGGAAACTCTTCCTGTCTCAGACTTTGTCTGCACATTCCAGACAAGGATCATATAACTTAAAGAAAGCTTTGTGCATAGACACAAAACACAGCAGGATCACAGCAAATCAATGCATATATGTCTAATACTTAATTCAAACCAAACTCATAACAATTTTCCCCAACAGTTACTAATGACCTTCTTATGGCCTCAGACAAAGGACTTGCGTCCGTACTTATCTTGCTTGATCTTAGTGCTGCATTTGATACAGTTGATCATAACATTCTGTTACAAAGACTAGAACAGGTGATTGGAATTACAGGTACAGCGTTAAGCTGGTTTAAATCATATTTATCTGATAGACTTCAGTTTGTTCATGTAAATGACAAGTCCTCCTCCCAAACTACAGTAAGTCATGGAGTTCCTCAAGGTTCTGTTTTCGTTCATCCTTGATGTGTCTACATGTCCTTAGTTGCATAAATAGCTGTATAGTGCTGGGAAAGTGTTTGCTCCTCCACAATTTCCTACTATTTGCTGTTGTCAGACTTAAAAGTTCCAGATAATCACATAAATGTTAATATTAGACAAACATTACCTGAGTAATCTCCAACTCCAAAACAAATCTCCAGGAGTACACAGAGCCTGCTACTGCCTACATTGGCAAGTACATGGACCATGTCACTACCACCAAGTTCATCACTGTTTGGGCTAATAAGAAGCTGTCATGTTTTGCCTTCCTGATCGGCTGTCACTCATCAGTGGAAACTCTATCCATCTGAGGCTTCCTAATTGCCTCTGCTATTTCTCATCAGTTTCATTCAGTTCACCTGGTTTTCATTTCTCACTAACTACTTAAACTCCCTCCAATCTCTTCCCCTCTGCCAGATTATCAGCAGACTCACGTCTAGTTGTGTTCCAGCGTTCTGCGATTGCTGGCCTACTGCTTCATGTCCCAGGATTACCCACCTTGCCTTGCCCACAACGGACACCTCTAGTTTCTTGGATCTTTTGGTCACAGACCCTTGCTTTGTCTTTGGATCACCAAACCTTGTCTTTGCCCTGGATGAATATTTGCCATTCTGTTTACCTCCTACCATCCATCTGGAGCCTGGTTTCTAACAGCTGCCCAGTCACCTGGATTGATCCTCTGCTTGTGCTCATCTTGCATTCCTCATTCACAATAAACTGGTTATTTGTTTAAAGCTCCTTGTGTGTGGCTGAATTTCCGAATCCTCACAGTAATTCATTACAAGAAGCCATGGCTGACAGGGAGGTCTCCAGACTACTGAGGGTTTATAATGCTGCTGCCAGGGATGAGGGGGGCCTGAGGACATCAAGGCCAACCAGAGATGCTAAGGGGCAGTACTCTAAGGAGATCACCAGCTGCTTCAACAACAGCAGAGACACTCAGAGTCTGTAACAAGGGAAACAGATCATCACCATCACTTTGCTCTCAGACGGCAGGTTTACTTGTGGTTCTCAAAGAATACCCTGGGAGGAAGGGCGTTTAGCTATCAGGCTCCTCTCTTATTGAACCAGCTCCCACTGTGGGTTCGGGAGGCAGACTGTTAGAGCGATGTTTGCCACAGCATTGTATTTGTGGGCACTAGTTTGTGCAGCGGATTGTTACCAGGTTCGGGTACATAAATAAAGGCGGAGCCTCCCCGAACTCTCTCTCTCTTCTCCCTCTTCTCGTGGCAAGTGAAGAGTACAGTGGTGTGTGGTGACGGAGAGCAGATGGCGGGTGGTATCCAGCACAAAGAAAGCATGTCTCCTGTGTCATATGTTTGCTGCTACTAGTACACATTGAAAGATGTCTACAGATGGCGGAGCAGCCAGGCAAGATGTCGATGCCTTCCGACTCGCTGAGATCGACTCAACAGGTTATGGGCCCAGACATGTCCCGAGCACAGCAATGCACGGAAGGGGATTGCCGCCGAGGTTCGACGGAGACGAAGCTCGCTACCACATTTGGGAGGCAAGGTTTTTAGCGTACTTGAAAACCATAGGCCTCAAAGACGCTATCTTGGGAACTGAGTTAGCAATGGGAGCAAATGCACAAGATGCTGTGGAGATCGCTAGGAGAAATGAGCTGGCGTACGCAGAACTGTGTGGTTGCTTGGATGACCAAACGCTAACGCTAATTCTCTATGAAGCACCGGATGACAGCAAGAAAAGCCTAGACATATTGAGACGCCATTTTGAGTCAGAAGAAAAGCCGCGAATCGTCGGGCTGTACACAGAGCTAACTAATGTGCTAATGGCTGATGGGGAAAAGCTAGCGGACTATCTAGCCCGTGTTGAGAAGATAGTGGCCGCATTAAACAGAGCTAAGGAGACCCTCAGTGATGCACTTCTCGTGGCGATGGTGCTTAAAGGTCTGACCGACGAATACAACCCATTTTCTGTGCATGTAACTCAGACGAAGGAGGTGCTAACCTTCAACGAGTTCAAGGCGAGGCTGAGAAGTTTCGAATGCACACTGCGCTACCGCAGCAGGCCCCGGACAGATGAAGTAATGGCCGCTAACTTCAAGACGACCAAGCCAAAGTACAAAGAAAAGGAGAAGAAATACTTCAATGGGGAATGTTTTATTTGTGAGAAAGTGGGACATAAAGCAAAAGACTGTAGAAGTAAAGACAAGAAAATACAGCGGAGAGCGTTCAGTGCACAAAACAACAATAACAAGGTGGCCACCATTACTGACACTGGACAAAGCATTTCCCGCAAGAAAGAACGACATAAACCCGCGAAGGATGAAGAAGAGACATTTGTGCTCCAGGTGACTGAATGGCAACCCCATGGCAAGCAGCAGCAAGGTCTACTTGTGGACAGCGGTGCCTCTGCCCACATCGTGACCGACGAGGGAGCCTTCATCAGGTTTGACAACACATTCCGGCCCAAGAACCACATCATGCAGCTGGCGGACGGGACCCGGATCACTGGCAGCGTCCTCAGGAAAGGAGACGCCCAGATGAAGCTGACCGACGGCGACGGCAGGATGGTGAGAGTTAAGCTCACAGACGCCCTCCTGATTCCAGGGTACCCACAGAACATTCTCTCTGTGGAGGCAGCAACTTCGAAAGGAGCAAGGTTCAACTTTGAGAAGGACAACAACAAAATGATCCTTCCAGACGGCACGACATGTAAAATGGAGGTAAAAGACAGACTGTATTATCTGAACACTGTAACAGGGAAAAATGTTGACAGTGAGGATTCATGTAATGCTACTTGTGATATGAAAACGTGGCATGAGATAATGGGTCATTGCAACTATGGTGATCTTGCAAAACTTGAAACAGTTGTCGATGGTATGAAAATTAAAGATAAGGCATGTAGACCTACTCAATGCGAAACCTGTATACAGGGAAAATTTACCCAAAGTAGAAATCGGCAAAGTGATGTAAGGGCCAAAGAACCATTAGAGCTGGTTCATACAGACTTAGGTGGGCCTATCTCCCCTGTGTCATTTGATGGGTACAAATATGCTATCACTTTTACTGATGATTTCTCTGGTGCTATGTATGTGTATTTCCTCAGGAATAAAAACAAAGCAGTTGAGGCTACAAAGCAGTTCCTGGCTGACACAGCACCTTATGGTAAAGTGAAACGTTTGAGATCAGACAATGGTACTGAGTTTGTGTCAGAAGAATACCAGTCACTGCTAAGAGACAGTGCTATAAAACATGAGAGGTCAGCGCCCTACTCCCCCCATCAAAATGGGACAGCGGAGAGGAACTGGCGTACACTCTTTGAAATGGTTCGATGTATGCTTGTTGAGTCTGGTTTACCCAAGGAGTTGTGGCCTTATGCAGCCAGAACAGCTGTGGTCATAAGAAACAGGTGCTACTGTAAGAGAACAGGAGAGACACCCTATTTCCTTTTCACTGGAAAAAGACCAGATTTGTCAAAAATGAAAAAGTTTGGTTCAGAGTGTTTTGTATATGAGCAGAATAAGAAAAAGCTAAACCCAAAAGCCAAAAAGGGAGTCTTTGTTGGTTATGACCGGCATTCACCGGCTTATATGGTTTATTTTTCAGAGACAAACAAGGTCCAAAAACACAGACTGGTCCACTTCATTACAAAGAACGTGACTGAGAGTCATACACAGACAGATGCGGATCAACAGGAGGACCACTACTCAGAGTGGGTAGCTATACCAAGTCAAACTAGTCAACCACTGACTGAACAGACAGAACAAAAGGACTCAAACAATGAGTTAGACTCAAACGCGGACAGTGAGACAGAGTTGACCACTGACACGCAGACTACTCGAAGTACAGGCAGAGTCAGACAGAAACCAAAATACTTGGAGGACTATGAATGTGCAGTGCAGAGCAATAAGATAACTATTGACTATTGTTACTGAGCTACAGTTGGGCTGCCACAGACCTATACTGAGGCTATGGCATCACCGATATCTGACAAGTGGAAGAAGGCAATGAAAGCAGAAATGGCTTCATTTAAAGAAAACAACACCTTCTCACTCGTAGAGTTACCAGAGGGTAGACAGACAGTGGGGGGAAGGTGGGTTTATGCCCTAAAAGAAGATGATAAAGGGAATGAGACCTATAAAGCTAGGTATGTAGCAAAGGGGTACAGTCAGGTAGAAGGACTTGACTATTCTGAGACGTTTTCTCCGACTGCTAACCTAACTTCACTTCGTGTGCTGATGCAGCTAGCAGCACAGCATGATCTTATGCTAAACCAGATGGACGTTAAGGCAGCATACTTACATGCGCCGATTGACTGTGAAATATACATGGACCAACCCGAAGGTTTCCAGGTTAAATCAAAGAACGGTGTAAAACTGGTGTGTAAGTTACACAAATCCATATATGGACTTAAACAGTCCGGCAGGAATTGGAACATGATGCTCCATGAGTTTTTGATCGAAAATGAGTTTGTGCAGAGTCAATCCGACTACTGTATCTACACTAAAATGTCTGATGATGAAAAAGTGATTTTGTTAGTGTGGGTCGATGATATAGTTGTGGCTGCAAGTAATGAGATGTGTCTAAGACAGGTCAAGGAGAAACTGGAAAGTAAGTTTAAAATGAAAGATCTCGGGCATCTCTCTCATTTCATTGGGATAGATTTCACTCAAAAAGTGGGTACTGTAAAAATGAATCAGTCCAGATACATTAACAAAGTACTGGAAAGGTTTGGCATGGCTGAGTGTAAAACCAGAGCCACACCTTGTGAAATCAAATGTGATCTGATTCCGGAAGGGGACCAAACTGATCAAAGAAAATACAGAGCAATGTTGGGCAGCCTCATCTACATCATGACTTGTACAAGGCCTGATATATGTTGGATTGTGAGTAGATTGTCCCAGTATATGTCCGATCCCAGGGAGAAGCACATGACAGCTTTAAAACATGTGTACAGGTACTTACAAGGAACCAAGGACTATGAATTGTGTTATAACAAGTGTGACACTAAACTAGAGCTGATGGGATATTCCGATGCCGACTGGGCCAATGATGCTGAAGACAGAAAGAGCACTACAGGCTATTGTTTCAGCCTTAGTCAGGATGGTGCTATTGTTTCGTGGAAAGCAAAAAGGCAACAAACTGTAGCATTGTCGACTTGTGAAGCGGAATATGTAGCGCTGGCAGCTACAATCCAAGAAGCGCTCTACCTCACCCAGCTACTCAAGGACATGGATTACAGCTTTGAGCAAACAACGAAAGTGTTTGAGGATAACCAAGGGACTATACGTCTGGCAAAGAACCCAGTTAATCGCCAAAGGAGCAAACATGTGGACATCAAGTATCATTTCATAAGGTCCAATGTGTTGCAAGGCAATATTGTTTTGGTGTATTGTCCAACTGAGAATATGGTTGCAGATGTGTTTACAAAATCTGCCACCAGGGCTAAAATCGAAGAGTTCAGGCCATACATGTTTGGTAAGTAGTACTACAGTACTATACGTGAGTGGCATCATCGAGTGGGGGTGTTAGAGTGATGTTTGCCACAGCATTGTATTTGTGGGCACTAGTTTGTGCAGCGGATTGTTACCAGGTTCGGGTACATAAATAAAGGCGGAGCCTCCCCGAACTCTCTCTCTCTTCTCCCTCTTCTCGTGGCAAGTGAAGAGTACAGTGGTGTGTGGTGACGGAGAGCAGATGGCGGGTGGTATCCAGCACAAAGAAAGCATGTCTCCTGTGTCATATGTTTGCTGCTACTAGTACACATTGAAAGATGTCTACAGACGGCGGAGCAGCCAGGCAAGATGTCGATGCCTTCTGACTCGCTGAGATCGACTCAACACAGACTCCCTCCACACCTTTAAGATGGAGCTGAAAACCTTCCTTTTCCATGATTCTTATAGTTAGGATATGAGCATCTCCTGAGTTGGAGTCTGCATGTACGGGACCCAACTGTCCAGGTTCTGCTCATTGCTCTTATAGTTATGGGTAGTCTAGCCATCCATTACTTATGTAGCAATGGGTATGTTACCTGATGCACTGAGAAGTACCTCGCTCTATTTCTCTAATATATTAATGTATAAATATATGCCAATATTACCGTCTCTAACTTATTTCTCCTTTTTTCTGCAGGTCTTCCTGAATAAGTGCAGTTGTACATGTTGATCTGTCTTTCCTGTCCTCTCCACCCCAACCAGTCGAGGCAGATGGCTGCCCTCCCTGAGCCGGGTTCTGCCGGAGGATTTCTTTCTGTTAAAGGGGAGTTTTTTCCTTCCCACTGTCGCCTCGTGCAGCTCAGGATGGAGGATTGGATCCAAATCATGACTTGATGCAATCAGTTGGTTTCTATTACAGGACATGTATGAATTGGCTTGATGTGTATGTAAAGTGTCCTGTGACAACATTGTTGTCAAGTGGCGCTGTACAAATAAAGCTGAATTGAATTGAAGACTTTTATATTAGAATGCTGTTGATCAACTTCAGCTCAGTTTCTACAACAATCACCCCCCCAACAGCTGATCTGCAAGTTGGACCAGTCCGGAGTGCAAGTCACCGAGGACCTCTGTTGGTCCAACAACCTCACAGGCTGAGAAGAGCCAGAGCGTCTGCACTGCATCCTGCTGCAAGACTCTCAAGCACATAGGGCAGCTGTGAAGACCATTGGAGTCTCTCTCCTCCCATGCAGGACATTTACAACACCTCCCTCACCCACAAAGCCCTCTCCATTGTGGGCAATGCCACCCACCCATTGCAGAGCTTCTTCAGTCAGCTGAATGTTCTGTCTCCTCTACCACTCTGCCTCCTGCCCTCACAAACTCAAGACTCTAAACCCCATTTTTCTATTTGCTTCTATTTTTACATTTTATTCATTCTTATTTTTAATGATTGTAATCATTCTTTTACATTCATTCATTCATTATCCTAACCGTCTAGTCCAATGAATGGTCGCTGGAAAGCTGGAGCCTATCCCCGCAGTCTTTGGGCGAAAGGCTGGGTACACCCTGGACAGCTCGGCAGTCCATCACAGCCATTCTTTTACATTTGTCCTGAAATCAAATTCCGTGATGGTGTACAAACTAATAAAGTGATCAGGATTCAGATATCCAGCTTCTGTACCTAGGAAGCAGACCACCAAGCCCCCCCCCCTTCAGCCGCCATCCAGCCAACACTGTGCCCCACCCCTTTTGCCCCATCCACACTTGGTGAACATATGGGAAGCTGTTTAGAGAGGCCATAGAGAAAGACTTCCAAAGGCCTTTGAGGAGATTGTGGTCCACCATCCTCCAGCTCAGCTGTTGGTATGCTGCACAATCAACGCTGGCTACGCAGGGGAGATGGGGTTTCTGACATTGGGATGTTGAGCTTTGGTGGCAAGAGCACATCAAAGACCTTTCAAATCCCACTGACATCTTCCAAAGCCAAAGGAGAGCCGGTGGACTCAGAGGAGGGCTTTCTTATAAAGCTCAGGGATGGATTAGATAAACTTGGTGACCCTGAAGGCTCTGGATGTATTGGTTCTGTCTTGATTGGCCTGTCTCTGCAGCCTCATGTGGACATTGTGGATGTTTCCTCTGGATTGGCAGACTGAGGTGGAAGTCCTTGTCTTTAGGAAGGGGGACCAGAGGGTGCGTTCCAACAGAAGAGGTAAGGTCCTTTTGCAGGTCCTGGAGAGGAGGTTTCATCAGATAGTCTGGAATTCATAAAGAACAGTGCAGTTTTTGTCTGGTCATGGAACCATTGTAGGCAGTCCTTGGAGTTCAACCAACTAGTTATTTGGGTGTACTGTATAACCCCGGGGTATTCACCTATGTCCGACAAGGTCCGTAGTCCATCAGGTTTTCCTGATGTATCCTTGCTCCAACACAGCTGACTCAAATTTTTGAGTCTCTGTGCAGAACCTGATAGGCTGTTAGACCCATTTAATTTTATTCAGGTGCGTTGAAGCAGAAATACATTGTAAACCAGCTGGATGGCAGATGTCATTGATACCGCCTGTGTAATAGTGTGAGAGATTTGTTCACGTTCATGGCGGTGACTTGGATCTGCTTCTGATGAGGACTGGTATCCTCTTCAGTTGTGTTTGTTGACAATGTTTGTGGCCACCAGGTTGATGCTATGTTACGTGTTCTCAGGTGAATACATGTCTTTATAAAATGAGATGGAGCTTTCGCTCTGTGTCAGACTGTTGCCTGGGTGGCGTTTGCCAGGTGAAGAGACACATCACAAAGTAAAATGTATGTAGTGCATATAGATGTAATATAGAGTTAATAACCACAGAAAGCACAGAAAGGTCTTTTCCTCCTGTACACGAGATGAATTAAACCAGAAAGTTGACTTGTCCAGACTGTTACAGCTTCTTTTATTTGATATACTTGAATAATTAGCCACTGATTTTTTTGTGTTTTGTTTAATTTCAGGCAGATGGAAAACTTCACCTTCAACAGCTTCACCCTCCAAGTGGAGGGCTTAAACATCAAAGAGGCATCTGTCTACCCCATCTTTTTCTTTTTCCTTTTTTCCTACATTTTTATCATGATAACAAATGTTGGGATTGTAATTCTGGTGTTTGTTGACCAAAACCTCCATCAGCCCATGTATCTCCTGTTTTGTAACCTGCCCGTTAACGATATCTTTGGAAATTCCATTGTGTTGCCTCGTTTGATGGCAAATATTCTGAAGCCTTCATCAAAGATTCTGATTGGTTATTACGAGTGTGTGGTTCAGGCTTTCACCACACACTTGTTTGCTACAACCTGCCACACAGTACTCATGATCATGGCCTTTGACAGATACGTGGCCATCTGTAATCCTCTGCGTTACACGGCCATAATGACCAACAAAATGCTGATCAAGCTGACGGTTTCTGCCTGGGGGGTGGCCTTTGTTCTGGTGGGGATCCTGATCGGTCTGACCGTACGACTGAACCGATGCAGGACTTTAATTACAAACCCATATTGTGACAACGCCTCGTTGTTCAAGCTGTCCTGTGAAAGTGTCGCCATCAACAACATCTATGGTCTGACTTTCACGGTGGTTCTGTTAACGTCCTCCATCGGCAGCATTGTTCTCACCTACACCAAGATCACAGTGGTTTGTCTGACCAGTAACAGCAAGACGCTGAACATTAAGGCCCTGAAGACCTGCAGCACTCATCTCTCTGTATATATCATCATGCTTTTCTGTGGAATGCTTATTGTTGTGCTGCACCGCTTTCCTCAGTATGTATTTGAGAGAAAAATGTCTGCCATCTTGTTTCACATCATCCCCGGCAGCCTCAATCCCATCATCTATGGAGTTCAGTCTAAAGAGATACAAAGGTTCCTGCTGACTGTTTTCCAGTCCAGAAAAGTTTTGCCTTCTTGTTTTACACAGAAACATGCCTGAAAAACACATAAAATCCCTCTAAACCTCTATCCCCTTTCCTCAAGCAGGAGTTTGTTCAGTTCACGAATTATGAAAATGTATATGTCAATGCAAATTGATTCCAGTTATTCCAGTTATCCAGCTGATGCTTCACCTCCTCGTAGCAGTGAATAGGGCATCTATAAACAAGAGTAGGTATTAGAGGATGTGCTGAAGTAATGCAAAATGTGCGCCTGTAGAAAGTCTTTAAACTTCACCAAAAACATAAAAAAGTAAGATAAATAATCTTGTTTTTATTGTTGTATCAATGGAAGCTGCCCCACATTTTTTGTGCTAAAATAATGGTTTTATTTATTCATCCTCTGAATTCTAAGATCATATAAAAAAACAATTGAATCTATGGTGAACTAAAGAACAACACAATGATTCAATTAGTCTGATTTATTCTCTCCAAATGAATTTTAATCTAACGAAAGTAAAAGAGAAAATAGTAAGAACAGAAAAATAAAATCCTGAAAAGTCCGTAGTTCTGCTCTTTCTTTGGTTTCTTTGGTAAAAATCAAATAAACTTGAATAACAGAAACGTTTAAAGTTGTTTAAATCAGATTGATGTATTTCCCCAAAAACTGATTAAAACACACATTTTCCTTTAAAATGTGACTTCTTTAATTTATGTCTATTTACATAACCAAACGATGACATTTGTCAGCATTTGTCTGCTCTCTTTCCCTCAACAGTCCCATTACGCTCTGCGGGATTCTTGATCTGGGACTCGTAGAGGTCCACCCGTTGTTGTTCCCTGGACTTGAACCTGTGTTCTTCTTCCCCAAGTCCACCTCTGTAAACTCTGGAGAAAATTACGTAAAAAAAATGAAAAACTACTTTACTGCCCTCAAGGAAAATTCTGTATTTTTTAATAAGAAATTATTTTAAAAGATAATGGAAATAAATAAATTTGGACTTCTTGCAAATGTTTTTCGAACATGAAATAAAACTTTACATCTTTACGATGGTTTTGGGTTCTGTAGTGTCTGTATTGTGAATAATCCACCTGCTGGTTATCATTGGCTTTTGTTTCTGTTTTTCCCTTGACATGTTTAAAATAAACAACTAAACCAGTACATATTTCTCAGCTGTACTTTTCTCAGATCAGGTTCTTCGATGGACAAGACTTGGATCGGGTTCTGTGATGGCCTGGGCTCAGACCAGGTTCTGGGCTCGGATCAGGCTTTGTGATGGACTGGACTCGGATTTGGTTCTGTGATGGACTGGACTCGCATTTGGTTCTGTGATGGACTGGACTCGGATTTGGTTCTGTGATGGACTGGACTCGGATTTGGTTCTGTGATGGACTGGGCTGACCTGCTATCCTGACCAGAAACTGTACTGTTGAACAGGAGAGGTAAGAAGAATGGGATAAAATGTTAACTGGAACACGTCCTCACTCGGTTTCCTCAACATGAAACATCCAGAGTTGGATGAAGGGACTGAAATGTTGGAAAGAGGAAAAACTCCAGATTGATAAACCAGTCTGTGTATGGATAACGTGACTAATTTAGATTTTTAGATTCAAAGGAACAGATTTGTTTTTACCTTTTCTTTTATGTTTTTGTCATTGTTAATCTGACTGTTCGTTTGCTTTTCTGAGAACAGGTCTTGGATCTTACTTAGAACACATTCTCATCAGCCTTTTTGATCTGAGTCCATTTCCTTGGAAAGTCGCTCCGTTTGCGGAAATGAGAACGCACCAAACAAATTCTGATTCAGAAAAAAGAAGCTGACTTGGATCGCCTACATAAGCAGGTCTCGGCCCGTTTCAAGTGGACTAAATACAGGAAGCGCACTACAAAAAAAAAGTCCCTTCCTGCATGTGGCGTAGCGTTGCATTGTGGGTAAATCCATAGCGATGGCGTTAAGGGTCCTCTGCCTCGTCTGGTGTTCATACTGCGTCCATTGTTGCAGTGGATTTCTGCAGGATACTTGCAAATATGGGGAATGGGGAAATATTATTCTAATGGTTTGGCTGGTTTGATCCTCCAAAGTTCAGTGTGAACATGATCTCGGTTTCTTTGGATACACCCCCCTACAGCTGAGCCGAGTACCCAATCGGTCCGAGCCCTCAATTGGACCAAGTCCCAATCAGACCGAGTCCCCCATCTGCCCACGTCTAGCAGACTGTCATGAGATGAATCCCTTAGATTCCATTAACATCAGAGTAAACTGGATCAGTTTCTGTATACATGAATGTTGTGCAGGATTCTTCCTCGTGAAATAAAACCATTTTCAGTATATCTGCATAAAACTCCACAATAAATGGTGAAAAAATCCAGGAGAAGTTCCCAACAAGTTTTCCAATATATCAAAGATAAATGTGGATCCTGACAACATTTTGGATACGACCATACAGGAACAACCTTTTATCACTGTAAGAGAACAAACACCACAATGTAGCCAAGACACCATGGATTCATGATCAATAGATCTGGAATCTGATAGTGGATCCATAGAAAATGAATGTAGGACCAGAACAATGGCTGCTGATGGAGGTCTGATATCTCACTGGGTTTTTCTAGTTTGCTAAATGAATAAACTTTGTTTGAAACTTTCTGATTTAGGAGTTATGAGTTTTCCAGGTCTGTTTGTAGGCAGAAAGTCAAACTTTGTCTCAGCTGCATGGAACTCAGGGGACTACTCTGCCCTCTAATGGTCCACAAGTTTCATCACTCCGTTTGTTCCAGTTGCCATAGCAACTATTAATGAGGCATAATGTTTTTGAAACAGAGACAATCAATAATGAGATCCCCTGTGAGCCGGTCCCTTACAAACACTTATCAACAGTTTCTGATGGTAATTAGTCCTCAGGGAAGCAGATTGTGACCCAGTATTACATGTTCATTAGACCGCTGGGAGAACGATGATTAGATGAGGTGGCAATGGAAACTTCAGGGATCTGCAGGGGCTCCCTTCATGGGGCAAACATGACAAAACTCTGGTTTCTATTTACAACAAACTCTAATTAAGTGATGTAGAGTTTTTAAAAAATCTAAATGGAAAGATCAGTAAAAGGTCAGTAAAATAAACCAAAGCAGACAGTGTAGAATAAGTCTTACAAATGAAAATGTGTGAAAAAGCTGTGATGGTTCCAGCCAACTACACTTTCTATGTAGGTTTGTCCCTGACTCAGCAGGAAGTTCTTTCATTCTTGTGGCAATCTTCATATCCTATGTCAGAAACTGTAGTTTTTTTCCTGAAGAACACTGAAAATGTTCTTTTCCAGTTGATAAGGAGAGTTACTATTCTGTGTGTCAGGAAGATGGTAGGCTGCAGTGAAGTAGCTAACAGGCTAACATGTGACAAGCTTGACAATCAGACTCATAACAAGTTATATTTAGCCAACACTGGTATTTTTGGGAAACTGTGTACGTATGGACAGTAGAACACATCATCAAAATATCAGACAAAATTCACATGAACTTGGAGAAATGAGAACTAAAGTCCAGTACTACTCCTTGTTCCTCCGTAATGATCTTATGGTCAAACTTGGCAGCAGTCTGGATCTAGTTCTCCATGTTTCTGAAGGTCAAAGATTTTTCTTTTGACAATTCTTTGCCTTCCCCCTGATTTCCAGTCCAGTCCTGGTTCCAGAAGAACTTAACTTTGAACTCTGAATCCTTCCAGCAGAAAAAAGGCTCCCAAATCAAACCACAGCTTTGTTGACACATGAAAGACAACTAATCAAAGAACCAGTTTAAATTGGATCTTCAGGTTCATTTTTACAAAAACACAATTAGTTTCAATTTCTTTAGTTTCATGTATCAAAACCAGTAAAGACCAGAGTCTGACAGAAAAGAAGAGGATTTCTTGTTTGCTGCTAGCTGTTAGCTGTTAGCTGCTCGCTGTTAACTTTTAGCCGCTAGCTGGAAACCTGGCATATCAGGAGAAACTGGAAACATGGAGAACCAAAGAAATAGAATCTGGACCAAAAAATTATCTACAGAATCTGAAATCCAGCAAAGACTTGAACCAGGACCTGAGAGATGCATCTAGACCTTCACCTCATCTTTTGGCTTAAGACTAATCACAGATGGTAACTGTGGAAACATGGCTTCAAGAAGCCAGAAAAGGCTGAGGTCACATGACCCCAGAACTGGACTGAAGATCAGTGTAAATGGGTCTGGAGGAGGAATGGGTACTCCCCAGAATCAGGACCATGAAGGTTCTGATGATGGGATGGATCCTCCCCAGAACCAGGACCTTAATGGTTCTGATGACGGCACAGATCCTCCCCAGAACCCAGACCTGAGCCAGTGTACAATCATCTGGACAGAAAATGGAACAAAAAGCAGAAACATCAAAAGAAGAGTTTTGGAAAGTCCTTTAAGGTTCCTGGAGAACTATTCCTGAAGACCTATTTACCCAGTAATTGCAGATATTTCATACATACAGTTTCTGAGAAATATTTAATCACTTTGTGGTAAAAGCTTTGCTCCGAACCCTGTTTTATACAACCCGAGTCTTGCGTTCTGCCCCCCTCTGGTTGCCCCTAGCATTACAATGATTCTGACTTAAAAAGGGTAAGCACATATTTTCGATTTATCTTTTCTTCCGTTAAAGGGTCAAATAAAGACAAATAATTTAACCTGAATTATCTGTTCATTAGTTCTTGGGTCAGAATTTAAAGGTTCTAAACAACAGAAAGTTTGTCTAAGAGGGTTCAGACTGTGTTAAAGAATAACATTGCTCAGACCAAATATTCACTTTCAGGTTTCTCAGAAATGGACCAGATCTGGTTCTGACTCAGATATTGGGTTTATACTTTTGTTTGTATTAGTTTCAGTAAATCAATTAAACTGTTTCCGGTTTTCCTGGTAATAAAGACATGGAGGATGGCTCGTGAACGGGACCGCACAAGGCAAAGGATCTAAAGGGTACCTGGGAATTTTGCCATTTGTTTCCTGCAACTGCTTGTTCATGAAAGTGATAAGAAGGCCAGTCTGCAGACTGAAGCCTCTGTAGGGACAGGCTACATGTCCAATACTCCCTGAATACTTCAATGCACCCTTTAATTAAATTACCCTACTGGACCTTCAGCCTCAGAGGCTTCAGGGAGCTAATTACAACCCCCCAATAACAGAAATATATATATATATATATATATACATATGGGCTAACAAAGCACTTTAACATCTATTCCTCAAAACATTTCTGGTCCAGAGTTTGAAAATAATAATGATCTTTCAAAATTATACAAGGTCAAATGTCAAATTTCCATGAAGTTTAAAATATGAACAATGTATTTATTTATATCTTTTTAAATTGTTGTGCTTCAGTTTGCAAACTAAGCTGTAGAAAGTCACATTGAAAAAGTTTCCGAACCAGCAGATGACTTCATGTTTTTTATTCACTCCTAAAGTTAGACGAAAAACATTTTGCAGCGGGAGATTTGATATCTCTCTCTGCAGAGTTGCTTCTGCATCACGGTGCTAATTAACAAGCCATTGCATGACAACAGGAAGTAAACAGTGTGGTCATGTTTACATCACATTACTCTTCATGAGCGTTGTCTTAACTCAAAAACATTCATCTGTTGTTTCCCTTTTGACTTGTCTCTTATTGAAGGAGTCGCCACAGCGAATCATCTCTCGGGTGAATTGGAACAAGTTTTACGCCAGATGTCTTTCCTGATGCAACCCTCCACATTCATCTAGATTATGGGCCAACAAAACACAAGCCTCTTTGGGCCTGCAGTAGCGCAGGGAGCAGGACTCGAACCACTGACCATCAGGCCACATGACTGCCCCCCCCCCCGTGAACACACTCATCTGTATTAACTGTTATCAATCACTGGGAACAATTGGGAACAATCACTGTCTGTACACACAAGAACCTTGTTTTTGAGTTGGTTTAAGTGTTTCATTCATTCATTTTCTCAACCGCTTCGTCCAATTAAGGGTCGTGGAGAAGCTGGAGCCTATCCCAGCAATCATCAGGGAAGAGATGGGGTACAGCCAGGAGAGAATGCCAGTCCATCACACATCACAATGTTTTACTCGTTATAGTCCAAGCATCTGAAGTCAGTTTCCATAGGGCAAGACTTTAAGGTGTTGAGGTTTTTACCCCTAAACAAGCTTATATCTGCAAAATCCAAAAATCCATCAGCAAAAGGCTTGACAGTACCAAAAAACAAAAGAGACAGCGGCTTGAGAAGGACCAAAAACAGGCACGACAGAACTAAAAGCACGAGATTTTAGTTGCAAAATATGACAATAGTCATTCCCACTGCAGTAAGGGCCCTATGTCCTGCACGAAGGTATGATGAGCTATGTTTAGGAGAATTGGGTAAACAATTCTCCTAAACATAGAGGAGAATTGTTGCGTCTATGTTTAGCGGCAACAATTTTCGAAATTGTTGAGATTCTTGCCAGTTGAGACAACTGTGGTGCCTCAACTGGCACCTCTTGGCACCAGGTGGCACCAGTTGAGGTGGCATTGAGAGGAGCCAGTTGAGGTGGCTCTGGCATCTGGTCAGGATGCCTCCTGGACGCCTCCCTGGTGAGGTGTTCCAGGAACGCCTTGGGATCCTCTCGCAGAGTTGGCAAATGTGGCTGGGGAGAGGGAAGTCTGGCCTTCCCTGCTCAGGCTGCTGCCCCTGTGATCCGACCCTGGATAAGCAGCAGAAGATGGATGGATGGATAGATGGGTTAAGAGTAGAAACAAGAAGAAGCATGGTCACATGTAGCAGAGTCAGTGGCAGCTGAGCACGAACCATAGCTGTAATTACTTAGCTTCAGGGTTAGCTCCATTTTATTTTCTCAGCAACAGCTAGTGGCAATTAGCTTCAGGGTTGACGCTCTTTAGTTTACACACAAGTGATGAAGCAGAGATAGGACTGTGCTGGAACTAAAAGTGCTGTTTGGTGTTCATTGCTGAAGCTTTCAGAAAAACATTCGCTCATAAACAGGAAGTTTCTCACAGCTAACTTTTCCTGCTTCAAGGTCACTGATTAGATCTGCTCGCTACTTGCTCGTCCTCTCTTGCTCAACTTGTTATTTTATTACAGCGCTGAAAACATTGTCATGTCTGCACAAAGACATATAACCATAGACATCATTTCTAAATGTAGACGCCTCATTGAGCACTGGAGAGTGAACCAGCCGCCATATTGGATGGGTCGCCGCCATATTGGATGGGTCGCCGCCATATTGGATGTCTCTCCACCATATTGGATGGGTCTCTGCTTTCGAGTCTTGCTGCAGAATCAACGTAGTTTCCACACATAACTGTTTTCTGTGGAACAACGCATATATATTACACACAAATATTACTGGTCTATAAATGTTAACACTGAATAATCTACTAAATGATAAATTTTACTCCTATGAGGTGTTTATGGAAAAATATTCTCTTGATGTTTCACAAAGAGAGTTTTACATGGTAGCATAATTACCTCCACCAAGGAGGTTATGTTTTTAACAGCTTTATCTGTTTGTGTTTAAGATAACTTAAAAAGTTCTGGACGAATTTTCATGGAATTTTCAGGACTTGTTGGAAACGTGAAAAGGAAGATCTGATTTAATTCTGGTGGTGATCCGGATCACCGTTTGGATCCAGGAACTCTTTAAAGGCCTTTGCGAAGGTTTGTGTTCACTGAGTGTTTTTCTGGGTAACTTCTGAATCGTACAGTTTTGATACAATATTTTATTTTCAGACTTTGTACAACTGTATCTCTATATTGATAAATTAATAAATGTAAATAAAAGAAAGAGTCAACTGTAGTCAAGAGAAAGCAGCAACTATTCCCGTATTTTGTTCGGCATATGGTTGCAATAACTGGCGAAATATTGAAAACAGATCATGTGGAATTACATTTCACAAGGTTGAATAATAATTTATTTTACCAGATAAAAATAGAAAGACAAATCCAAATGCAATCAAATATGTTAGTATCAAATTCATTTATACATTTATTTATATTGTAGCTACCTTATGTCTTTGTTAAATAAAATTATAAAAAAATATTTTAGCACGTAGTTTTTAATGTTTTACAGTGATCTGTATCATAACAATATCTCTGTCTTTTGTAACAAACCAAACTGGGAGAAAAATCAGGTAAAAACTGGTGAAGTTATTGTCGTGGTTGGACCGACACCTTACAGATAAATACATTGGAGGCGCATGAAGACCCAAGATGGCGGCACGATGAGACGTCAGCTCGCATAGGCAGCTTTATACTATGCGGCGTCTATGTATATATGATGTCTATGCACATAACTCTCATTCATTCATTCATCATCCTAACGACTTGGTCTGATGAAGGGTCGCGGGGAAGCTGGAGCCTTTCCAGCAGTATTTGGCCAAAAGGCGGAGTACACCCTGGATAGCTCGCCAGTCCATCGCAGGGCTCCTAACTCTCATCCTAACAATAAAAAGCAGACTTTTAACAAAAGTCCCCAACTTAGTGTGCCATTCTGACTTTTACTTCTTTCTTTTACTTCTGTCTTTGGCATTTGAACTGTTGTTTACTTGGATAGTTTTACATCAGCTCAAAGCAAAAAAAAAAAAAAACAGGAAATACCTCATTTCATATATATGTATATATGACCTAATTTCATTTCCTGGTAAACATAATTTATAAAATTTATTTAAATTTATAAAAACACCTTCGGGATGTAAATCCTGGTAATTTTACTTTTCAGATTTGAATTGCGTCAAATGTTAGTTTCAAGATGTCTGCGAGACTGCAAGCTGACGGTTTCTATGGCGACCAGCCCGATGTTTCGTTGGGGACGTCTCTCTCAGCTGAAATCAGCTCTTAAAGGACGGAGCTTGTGGTTTCCTGTCAGACATTTGGCTGCTTACTGTTTGCAGACTGAAGACTTAGAGGAAAAGCAGGAGGTAAACGTGGTAATCCTCATCTTTTAATGATCTTTGGTTGTGAAGATTTGTTGCTAACAGCTGTCCGTCCACTGTGGGAGAAGATATTTGTCTTTTGTATGTTTTTCTAGAAATAACTTCTGAGCAAACTCCTTTTTTTATTTCTTGTTTCAGGTTGATGGAAAACTACACGCTGAACAGTTTTACCTTCCAGCTGGAGGGGTTAAAGGTCGCACAGTCATCCTTATACCCTGTCTTTTTCTTTTTCCTTTTCTCTTATGTGTTTATTATGACCGTTAATGTCGGCATCGTGGTCTTGGTTTTCATCGACAAAAGTCTCCACCAGCCCATGTACCTCCTGTTCTGCAACCTGCCCGTTAACGACATCGTTGGAAATACTATCATGGTTCCTCGCTTGCTGTCAGACATTTTATTGCCTCCCTCTGAGCGTCTCATCGGATATTACGAGTGTGTGCTTCAGGCTTTCGCCGCACACATGTTTGGTACCATGTCCCACACAATACTCATGATCATGGCCTTTGACAGATACGTGGCCATCTGTAATCCTCTGCGTTATGCTGCTATAATGACGAAGAACATGGTGATGAAGCTGACGGTTTCTGCCTGGGGGGTGGCCTTTGTTCTGGTGGGGATCCTGATCGGTCTGACCGTACGACTGAACCGATGCAGGACTTTAATTACAAACCCATATTGTGACAACGCCTCGTTGTTTAAGCTGTCCTGTGAAAACGTGGTGATAAACAACATCTATGGTCTGACTTTCACGGTGGTTCTGTTTACGTCCTCCATCGGCAGCATTGTTCTCACCTACACCAAGATCACAGTGGTTTGTCTGACCAGTAACAGCAAGACGCTGAACAGTAAAGCCCTGAAGACCTGCAGCACTCATCTCTCTGTATATATCATCATGCTTTTCTGTGGAATTCTCATTATAGTCCTGCATCGCTTCCCTCAGTACTCAGACCAGAGAAAAATGTCTGCCATCTTGTTTCACATCATCCCCGGCAGCCTCAACCCCATCATCTATGGAGTTCAGTCTAAAGAAGTTCAGAACTTCCTGCGCAAGATTTTCTGTTACAGAAAGGTTTTATCGTTTTTTTGACACCATGTTTTCCTTCGTTATTGACTTTTTAACACGAAGACTAAAGCAAAGAGACGGTTTTGATTGAAATTTTTTCTGCTCACCGTTGGAAATAACGAATCTTTTCAATCGCGCTGTTGTATCATTACTGTTAAAAATGGAAAAAAGCCCCACATTTAAAAGTGAAAATCAGCTCAGCCAGAAAGACAGATCCATAAAACTTTATTGTCTGTTCCATGTGGTGACGGACATGGTTCTTACAACATGTAAAACATTAGATATGACAATAAATGCTTTAAAATGGGTCAGAAATGTAAAAATATGTTGGATAAATATGGTTATTCTATTCTATTCTATTCTATTCTATTCTATTCTATTCTATTCTATACGACGGTAATTTATTATATGCTTTTATCCAAAACTACGGTGGCTGATGGGAGCAAACGTGCTTCATGTATAAAAACATGCTATATGCTAATGCTACATAAACAGAAACTACAATAAAAAAATGCTGCCTGTTCAGCGGAGGTGCTCTGACATGTCAACGTTTCTCCTGCTTATGTCAGTAATTTACCTAAGCTGACCTTTTTATAATATTGTGCAGGATTAAGGCCAAATGTAAAAAATAAACAAATAATAAATAGGCTGCCTTGATGTCGTTTTTCTTCCTGCCCTCACATTGCTCAAACGTCCCACCAGTACCTCTGGTATTCCCACCACTGTCTGTCTCTGAAAACTGCTGGCGGCAGGACAGGTGTTGCGCTGAAAAAAGCCCCCCTGCAGTGAAAAGCCCCCCCATCTCAAGGAGCGCAGTAACAACATCTTGCCTGTAGATGGCGTCTGTCCATAATCACCATTGTAAACTTACCGAACGCCTGTACTATCCTGCTGATAAAAAGAAAGTATAAATATATGGAGAGAGACAGAAATTCCTAAATGTTCCATATGATCAGCTGGTATGAAGAACTGGTGACCAGTTCAGGATGCGGTCTGGCAGACTGTACTACCAGAATATGCACTCCCCTCTATCTCTGACTCCAGATTACTTGAAGCCCCAAATTCACAACAATTAGTTATCATCATGGTCTCAGCATTCTCTAAAAAGATGAAAATATATTCTGGCATCTTGGTCTCTAGGATACAGGTATATATGTATACGTAAATATATATATATATGTTGTTTGCATCAGCAGGATTGTCCAGTCTTTTATCAGTTTTTTAAGAGTAATAATGAAAATGTATGATCTACAGGTGAGATGCTGTTTCTGTGCTCATTGAGAGGGGTGCATTTTGCAGCAGGGGGGTCCTCTTGCCTGCAGTTTTCACCCGCGAGACAGACTACGGTGAGAAGAGTAGAAAAACCTGTCGAAGTTTGGGCAATGTCGGGGCAAGGAGAGCGACTAGATCAAGGGTGGGCAACTCCGGTCCTCGAGGGCCGCGGTCCCCCAAACGTTTGGAGTTTCCCTGCTGCGACACAGCTGACTCACATCAGACTTAATGAGCAGACTGCTGCAGAGCTTGACATCCAGCTGCACTCGTCTGCTAATTACCCACTGATTTGGAGCAGCTGAGCTGCAGCAGGGAAACTCCCAACACGTGTAGGACCGGTGGACCGGAGTTGCCCACCCTTGATCTAGTCGCTCTCCTTGCCCCGACATTACCCAAACTTCGACAGGTTTTTCTGCTCTTCTCACCGTAGTCTGTCTCGGACTAAATCAAGGTTTTATATATTTATTTATGGACATTTGGACTTAATCTTGTCGTAGAAACTTTGATGATGCCAGAGCACCTCAACATGAGATACAGCATTTTCCTCCCGAAGTTGTTATAGTTTATGTAGAGTTGTCTTCTTGATGTCGTTCTTTCCTAACTGCAGCGTGTTTTCAGTAATGAAGTGCGTTTGTACCGTCGGCCACCGTGTGAAGCAGCTAACACAACCCAACTTAACCCAACAGGCATGTGTTGTGGATGGGACTAAGTCAGAGTAGCCAGAGAACATGTAAACATAGTGGGACTGGATCGGAGGGTGGATCTTCTTGGAGAAGAAAAGTGCAACCTTGGAAACGAGATTTTGCTTCCTGTGTCTGCCCTGAGCAACTTCTGAGTCCGAACTGTGTCCTTTGTGTTTTTGGTTTTCATGAGAATGTTAAGAAATTCCCACCTTGTTAAATGAGTTTATATTCATTCTTTTCATGTCAATAAAAGTCTTCCTTCTGATTTTCATGTTTGTTCAGAACAATGCAGAAGATCTCCTGATCGACTTGTTTGATGACGAGTGACATTGTACAACTGCAGCTACGCAGTTCCCAAGAATTCAGTCAAACTTTATTCATAAAGCGTTTTGGACCAAAGTGTGGAAGAGAAGAATAAAGGTACGGTTTATAAATTTAACAAAGCTTTAAGAAGCAATGAAATGAGTCAACAAGTCAAAGGAAAGCTTTTATGGAGGAGGCCTGTGGACATGTAGAGAAAGTTTGTTCCACGATTTCTTTCAGAAAATGTGATTCGTTTGTTTCTTTCACGATGTCCAGTCAGGAACTGACTTTGTCCTCGTTGCTTTCTAGCAGCGTTTACAGCAAATATCCATCTAGTTTACTCAGACCACTCAAACACTTCCCAGATAAATAAGACTGAAACTGACATCAAGGTCCAGACGAGTTTTAATCTGATCTCCTTTACAGTTTCCATCCAATGAGCTGGAGGTGGCGCTATGTGATGTTTAACCAGTCATCCTCTGCGAATGTTGCATGGGAAGCCCATCGTGTGTGTTCGTTCCCAGTCCACCAGTCCAGTTTCACTATGATGTCCAGTTTCATTTGGTTCCCAGCGTTCCGGTTCCCAGTGTGTTTGTTGAACCAAACCTTCAGTCTACCTTCTTCTGCCTTTGTGATTCATGCATTTGAGTCCTTCCACCTTAAAATGCTCATTTTATCCATTTTAAATCAAAGCTACAACATTTTCATAGAGTCTAACTGTAAACAGCATGTTGTCCAGTTTTTATGTTCTTTCCAACTCGACGCGAGTTTTCCGACTTCTTATCTTTAGTTTCGTACAGTAAACTCTGCGAGTATGGATTTAGTCTGCACGTCTGAAAGTTCAAGTCAGTTTTACACCCACAAAACATTTTTCACACCTACCGAAGAAGAAAATGGGTTTTCTGGGATGGCAAACCACAGAAGGATCCGATGAACCACTGCGTTTCCGTTGCAGCTGGTATCCAGGTAGCCTCTTTTCCCGGTTTTCCACTTGTCACGGGGGGATTTTCTGCCATTTCCAAGACCTTCTCCCTCCTTTCTCTTTCTAATTCCTTCTAAAACAGCATTGTTTGCTATCATGGCTGCAGGTTGTACAATTAAAAGTTTATCTTTTCTCCTCCACTCTCCATGCATACTGCGCCATCTTTACGTGAAATGAAATGGTCATGTGACCCCTACTTTTCCTTTACTCCTTACCGATATTCATCTATATGGACACGTGTGAGAAACCAGACCATGAGAGCGTAAAAACCTTTTAGTGATGTTGGAGAAGTTCTATTAAAATGTAGGTGTTTCTATTGCCAGGTTTTTATTGCAATATTTAGGTTTTGTGCCGTTCTGGTGGCGACGTAATCGCAGCTAACGACAGCGCAACAAATCAGTTTCTGGTGAAATAAAAGGTCCTCGGCAGCTGATAGGTATGTTTTTCTCAGGATCCGAGGCGTGTCCCTAGAGTTGTGAAGCTTGGTCACCGGTACCGGTCTGAGATTGTTAGTTCTTGGCCCAGCGGTCCGATCAGTGTGGTCCAACTTCATGCCCCTTTAACAGCTGACAAACCCAGCAGCATCTGCCACCAGGATGAAAGATTTCATCCTTCGTGCTTTGATTCAGATTTAGAATCCGAATGTCGTCACGTCTAGCATCATCGGTCTGCTGTGCCACAATGTCTTGATCTGATCTTCTTTGGTGGAAATCCGCCGTTCTTCTTACAGGCCGGTTTTTCTCCAAGCTGTCAGGGAGGTTTACGCACTTATGTCCCATATTTCCACTTGTGTTTTGACTTCCTGCACCAGTTCAGACATGTCGCCTCCAGTTTGCCAACTTGCGTTGGTGATGCCATGCTAGGCCAGGCTAGGCCAGGCCAGGATGCTCTGTGGTCTGGGACTGAAATGTTGGCCTCAGCTTGGTATTTCTCTCTGAGACAGGTTTGTGCCATGGCCTGCTGTCATAAAACAAGCTTTGGTTGGTAAAAGTGCTTTTAAAATGACATTGTTCACCATTCCCAACTTCTCCAGTGGCGATCAGAGGTAAAGGGAAGGTCCGGGTTCTCCCGGTCGACCGATGTAGTTTTATGGAACTAACTCGGGTGCTCTCTCAGCATTTAGGAGAAGGGAGGGGCATGTAAAAACAACAGGCTGCATCTACTGAGGAGGTTGCCTTTATTTTACAGGGATGCACGAACATAAAATAATTGGTTTCTAGAATGTTACCTGCTCGGATCTCCGTCTCTCTAACCCCATATTTACTGTACTGCGCATACCCTGAGTCCCATTCACACATACCTGGCTGCCTAACCCACGCATGTGGACGAAACATCTACCAACAACATGTTGAGGCCAGAACAGGAGCTCTGGCTTGCACCGGACCTAGATTCCAAAAACTGACTCTGATTCAGGGAGCCAGCTGGCCATAGTAATACTTTCCACAGAGCAGCTTCTGCTTGTGGTTTGGACGGGGTTGTCCTGCCCCCCTCCTCCTGCAGGCCATGATCCAACACATCTGCTTCAAATGAAATCCATCAATTTGATCCAGGTGCTTCTGCAGCAGGAAGCATCCAAGAGCTGCAGGACAGTGGCCTTTGAGGCCCGGAGCTGGATGCCCCTGGGTTAGGGATTAGACTAATCGGATTGGTTAATCAGAAAGTCTGTGAAATATGTGATAAAAGTTAGAAAACTCTCCTCGCTTCATGTTTTCCAACTGGAGCCAAAGGGAGTTCATTCAACAGGAACACCCAAGGCATTGCAGCAGTTGCTAAGCAACAGTAAGCGGTTAGCATATGATGCTGGAGCTGAAAGTCATCGGAACTCCAGATAAAAGGGTCCAGCGTTGGACATGCAGTGTGAGCTGGAGGAGACTTTCATGAGGACGGTTTTATTTATTCTTCCACTCAAGTTACAGAAGAAAACCTTCCTGTTTATGTTTGCTTTCTCTCCAATGCTGCAGAGCTGACTGGAAATGGGTGAAGCTCAGAACAGAAATGCCGCTTTCAGGGTCTTCTTCCTTTCATGAGGATGTTTGTCGTATTCTAGTGTTTAAAAGAGAAGCTGTTGCATGTTTTAACCTGATGAACGGAATGTGTGAATCTTTAGATTTAACCCATAAATCCTCTCCCTTGTCATGTGACAGATGAAAGATGGACAACTGGACTTTAGATACAGACCTGCTGATCCTGGAGGCCTTAAAGGTGTCGCCTCAGTCCTCGCTGCCTGCCTTCATCCTCCTGCTGCTCACCTACATCTTCATCATGGTGTCCAACATCGGCCTGGTGGTGCTGATCTCGACCAGCCGGAGCCTTCACCAGCCCATGTACCTCCTCCTCTGCAACATGAGCATGAATGACGTCTTTGGGGCGACGATAATAGTTCCTCACGTGCTCAGAGACCTGCTGGTGTGGAAGTCGGAGCGTTACGTTCATTACGTGTCCTGTGCCGTTCAGGCGTTCTGCGTTCACCTCCATGCTAGTGTCTCTCACACCGTGCTCATGATCATGGCCTTCGATCGGTACGTGGCCATCTGCAACCCTCTGCGATACGCCGCCATCATGACCCAGAGGACGGTGGCCAGCCTTTCCTGGGTGGCCTGGGGATCGGCCTGCGTGCTGGTCCTGGTCCTCGTGGGCCTCAGCGTCCGCCTGTCACGCTGCAGGAAGGTGGTGTTAAACCTGTTCTGCGACAACGCCTCCCTGTTCAGCCTGACCTGTGAGAGCGTCCTCATCAACAACATCTACGGCCTGACCTACACGGTGGTGCTGCTGGGCTCCTCCATGTGCAGCGTGGCCCTCACCTACCTGAAGATCGCCGTGGTGTGTCTGAGCAGCAGGAACAAGCTGCTGAACGGCAAAGCGCTGCAGACCTGCACCACACACATGGCGGTGTACGTCATGCTGCTGCTGTCCGGCTTCATCATCGTCATCCTGCACCGTTTCCCGCAGCTGGCGGACCACAGGAAGGTGGCGTCGGTTCTGGGTCACGTCGTGCTGCCTGCGCTCAACGCCGTCATCTACGGGCTGCAGATCAAAGAGGTCCGGCAGAAAATCCGAGGCTTGTTCCGGAAAAATAAAGTGTCTTCGGTGGACGTTGGATGACTTGCAGGAGGAAGAGGAGGTGATGATTGGATGAGGTTGGACAGTTCGCGCTTCGTCTGATGGCTTCGAGGCAGATTTAAAGGAAAAACCGGCAGGACTACCCTGATGCTGCCTGCATCCTTTCCATCCATGAAGACTTTCCCTCTTCAATGATTCCATCTCAAACTCCATTCTTCTGCTTTCTTCTCACCTCTGTGGATGCTTTTCATCAAACTGAACTCTGTCTTTGCTCTGAAGCTTTTCTTTCACCGGTGGTCCCTAAAGCGTGCAAAGGTTTGTAAACCTTCAGCTCCTGAAACAACTTGGGACTGACAGAAAGCTGCAGGAGACCATCTCACTCAGAGCCTGTAGGTGTCTGGAGCAGTCTTGGCCTCCCTTCAAGAAGAGATCTAGTGGTCTAAATGAGACTCTTTAAGCGGACTTCCAGTATGTAACATTTGTGTTTGTTTGAAAGGTTGCACCGCGTCTTCCAGCCTTTTATTCAGCTAAAAGGTCTTTGTTACCTTGTTATCAGAGTCATATGTGTGAGATTATTAATGTCTTGTTACCTGCTTAGAAACTGAAAATTAAAATGAGTTTGATGGTTTCTGTTTCTGATCGTAGCGGATCTTTCATGTCCAGTTTTCACTGTAAAACATCTCCCAGCACTGATTCACCCTCCGCAGAACCGAGCCGTCGTCATACAAGGACACAAGACTCTCTGACATCTCCTGAAGTAAGAATAGATACATAGACCAGGAGGTCCAGGAGGTCCAGGAGGTCCAGGAGGTCCAGGAGGGTCCAGGAGGTCCAGGAGGGTCCAGGAGGTCCAGGAGGTCCAGGAGGGTCCAGGAGGTCCAGGAGGGTCCAGGAGGTCCAGGAGGTCCAGGAGGGTCCAGGAGGGTCCAGGAGGGTCCAGGAGGTCCAGAAGGGTCCAGGAGGTCCAGGAGGGTCCAGGAGGGTCCAGGAGGGTCCAGGAGGTCCAGGAGGGTCCAGGAGGGTCCAGGAGGGTCCAGGAGGGTCCAGGAGGGTCCAGGGGGTCCAGGAGGTCCTGGAGGGTCCAGGAGGGTCCAGGGGGTCCAGGAGGTCCTGGAGGGTCCAGGGGGTCCGGATGTGTTATCAACAGATTGAGGGGGTGGAGATGTGGGTGTGTGGAGGGTCTTCAGGACCTGGACTCGGCCTCTTGGTTCCAGGAGAAGAAGTGAAAAGAGATTAGGAACAATTCCATGTTCCTGACTTCATGGGACCAGTTTGAGGATGTTCCTTCCCAACACAAAACCAGGTCCACGAAGACCTGATGAGCCCGTTTGGTGTGGAAGAACTGGACTGGCCCGCACAGGGTTCTGATTTCAACGGAACACATGTGGGGTGAATCAGAAGGGAGAAATTCCCAGTAACGCTCCGGAACCTGGTGGAAAGTTTTCCCAGACAACTGATGGGGGTCGAGGTCATGTTCGACCCTACGGATGAAGAACGGGACGCCGTGCGCACATAAAGACAGACGAGCCAGTACTTTTCAGTACATCTGATATGATCCATTTAATAAAACATAATCACAAATAACCTCCAATAAACCAGTAAAACATCAAAACTAAACCACATCATCACCAACAGCATCGTCATGACAACGTTCAATTCAATTCCCATTTTTATTTATAAAACACATTGAACACAACCTCCGTTGACCAAAGTACGCATACCAATTATATCAATAATAATATCTTTGGTTTAAAAGAAAACACAGTAAAACAGGTGTAAACAACAATAAAGCCAAAGTCAGAGCAGTGCTGCGTTTAGGAACATCGTCAATCGCAGGTTTTTCAGTTGCTGCTTTGATGCTTCTTCTGCTTCCTTTGTGCAACTCTGCACAGCTGTCGACTGTAAAGGAAAAACCTCTGAACACGAAACATGGACATGGGCGGTTTTTTTTCTTCTTGAATACTTTTAGGAACTGGTGTCAACAGCTGTTTCCATGGTTACAGTCCAACCCAGCACGCCCCAACCCTAACATTCAGCGGTACGATGGCTGCGAATGACACACGGAATAAATATAACAAAGATTAGGAAGCCGTGAAGCAGAAAAACCTATTATAGGTGAAGAAACACACTCCTTGATGTCAGATTGCTTTAATGACAACGATGAGGAAGCCCTGCAACAGTACAACAATATGAACATAAACTAACGCAATTTCAGCAGAGATATGCCTAATACACGACATTAGAAACTTAAATTAGCTCAGCAGTGGCAGTAAAACATAAACAGGCTTACAGGAAATAAGCCGAACAGGTGAACACCTCTGCCTTGCCATGAACAATGTGAAAACATGACTTTGTCTGCTAGCTGAACCATGTCTAATGTTTCCCTGGCCTCTAGTGACACCCAGTGGCCGGTGGAGAACTCTGCATCCCCCCACTCCGAAAAGCTATAGCCCATGATAGGCTGGCGGACTAAGGCCTATCTCGGGTTCATAGTGTCTGGGGGGCCTCTTCACACGGGTCCGAAGCACAGGTTGAGGCTGTGAAGGCGGCGACTGCGGCACCGGGTCCGGTGGGACATCCGTGGAGGTGGGATCAAAAGAGAGGC